>NC_135714.1:207600463-207949629 GCF_964656455.1 Halichoerus grypus
CAATGAACGAGCTGTTAAATGCATGCCTCACCCACCTACGAGGCACCACTGAGCACATTTAGTAAACAGTAATCCACTAAAATCACATTTATGATACCTAAGATGTCCAGAGCAAGAGAAGAAGAACACGCTCCTCTGCAGAGCCTGGTGGCAGGTCCCAGCAGGTGCAGGGGACCGTCTCCACGTGCTGAGACCCTTCTCCATCGCGGCCAGCACACACCTTGGCGGCACCCCACGCGGTGTCTGGGCCTCGGCAAATATTCTCAAATCTGTCCACAAGGTTGAGAAAGTGCATCCCTGCGTGAGATGCCCTTTGAGGTAGGAAGGGGAAGCCGCGAGCACACACAGACACACCCCGATGCTCCACAAGTCCATTCCAGGGCCAGAGGCCAGTGAACCCCGTGCCGGCACTTATTTACTATTTCACACCTGAGGTGACTTACTCCCACGCTAGTCTTCTAAATCTTCCAAATGTTTCTGGAAACAATTCGGTGCGGGTACGTTTCCCTGACGCAAGCACAGCAGATCCCGGGCGTTGGGCTGGACTCCAGGGTCTGTGTGCTCCCGGGGAGAGAGGAGCACCTAGAATGTTCCATGGATGCATGTTGGTTTAAGAGAGAGCCAGACCTATGTTCCAAAATGAATGTGACTCGCGGAGGGGGTGTTTGGTTGAAAACCAGTGAGAGCGGCGAGAGAAGAGGCACGGAAGCAGAGGGCCGAGCGGCCGAGCCATTGGCCAAGCATAAAGCTCATGGCAGCAAAGCTTGCTCGGGTCCCTGGCTCTGATCCGTGCATAACGCAGGCTTTGCTGCTCCAGAAGGATGTTGTCCAAGGCACAACAAGCGGGTGCGTCTGCTTCACCTCTGGTGCTCTGAAACATGGTGATCCCCCAAGTTCCTGACGATGCACATGCCCCAGAATGTGCTGTAAACACCGGTGCCGCTGAGCCATAACCCAAGTGTCCAGGGAAGGAGTCTGAGTCGACAATCTTTTAATCTGGTAATCAGTGTCCCAGGGGTTTCTTATGATGTGAGCTGGGGAAATAATCAATCTAGTAGTTTGGAAGCAGCCAAGAAAAGCCAGCCAGAAGGCAGAGTGCAAACACATGTCCAAAGACACTCCAAACCCAAGTGCCCACTGTACTTTCCGCATATTAGAGCAAATATTTAGGGTGACATCATTTCCAAACAAACCTGTTTTTAAAAAATATTTCATTAAGCACTTTCTTCATTTAACTTGCAGATCTTGACTGCTGAAAAATAAACTCTTCTTTTTCAAAATATCAAGTTTTCTAAAGTCGCTAGGCAGTCTTGGTGTCCCACTCAGCTTGAAGCGTACTCGCTGGGGGAAGGCGAGCAAACCCTTGCTCCACAGATATGCTTAGACATCTCAGGCTGAAGAGCCATAAGGAAAAATGAATTAACTCTTATCAACGCATGCAATTACTTTATTACTCTTTTACTCTGGGTTCTAGAATTATAAGGTTTTTCTAATATTGAAAGAGGAAAGAATATCTAAGAATGTAGCCTTGTGAGTCTTCTTCCTTAGCAGGGACGGTTTTGCCCGGACTCCTGCTGAAGCGGACGATGACAGTAGTAATCCCAGCTTGCTGTGCACCTGCTCCGAGTGCCCCTGACATGATGTTACTTTGAACATCTGACCTGCACAACTACCTGCAAAGGTGGGCATTCAGACCCATTACGAAAGTATGTGAGACTCGTAGAAGTAAGCAACCAAGAAATAAGCTCCAAATTGTTTTCTACTCAGTAACCGCTGTGCCTACCAAGCACCACCACCCTGGCAGAGGACCTGGCAGACCCCCAGCCACGTGGGAGGCATGTGAGAAGTGAGTGCAGTGGGGGGATGCAGGTGAGCGGTGGGCGCTGTGGGGGTGCGCGTGAGCGGTGGGCGCGGCGGGGGGCGCGCGTGAGCGGTGGGCGGGCGTGCCTGAGCGGCGGGCAGGGCGGGGGGCGCACGTGAGCGGTGGGCGCGGTGGGGGGGACAGAGGAACACATCTCTCTTCTCTGAACGAATGCCAAGGTTATTGCTCTAGACAGAGATCTGTGCTCCCGAAATCTGGATGTTGGACTCTAGCCCCCAGTGAGATGGTGTCAGGATGGGGGCCTTTGGGAGGTGATGAGGTCATGAGGGTGGAGCCCCCGTGAATGGGGTAGTGTCCTTGCCAACGAGACCCCATGGTGCTCCCAGCTCCTTCCCCACATGAGGACACAGCACAGATGTACCCCCCAGAGAGGATGTCACCAGAACCCGTCTACACCGGCACCTGATTTTCAACCTCCAGCCGCCAGCACGGTGAGAAGAGCCTGGCGTTGCAAGGCCCCTGGCCTGGGGTGTCCACCATCACCCCGACGGACTAGGACAGCAGTCTACAGATAGGTCCTCGTGAGGTGGCTCCCGGTCAGAGCTGACGGGTCCGTGGAATCCCTGGGGTGTCACACAGCAACGGCGATTCTGTCCTCCTGTCCCCTCCTGGGTCAGCTCTCCCCACTCAGAACAAAACCACACTCACGCAGCAACGACGCCAACAAGCACAAAAGAAACCATCGCTGGAGGGTCAGAGACAGTGGCTAGATGACGCTCTGTGTGCTATTTATCATGTTCTACCGTCCTCAAATAAGCACGCTGTGCCCAGTGCCCACCCACGGGGAGGATGCGGGGCAGCTCGGCTCCGGGAGGGCGCGTGCAGAGGCTCACCCAGCGCTCCATCAACACACGCGGCTGAGCATGTTCTGGGGCTGTGGAGAGACCCCTCAAGGAGCCTTCTGCGATGAGCCACGGAACCAGGCCGCAGTTCACTGGTGTCTCCATAGAAACAAGCCTTATTGGAAGATGGGATATCGTCAAAGGACTGAAAAATTTAAGCCTCAGCAGAAAACAGAGAAAAGCACTTGAAAGATTTTTTTTTTAACCCAAAAAAACAAGATTAATTATTCATTCTCTGTACTGGAAGTGTTTGGTTTCACCATCACCAATTCATCATGGACCCACCTTGCAACTTCCAAGCATTGTTAGCAGTCTGGGAAGAAATTATTTCTCGGCATAATTCAAGGGAAAATGCCTGAAACACTTAAGCCTTCAGTTGCACACAGGCTCAATCACGTAGAAAACGCTTGCCCTCCCCCCTGGTCTGGAGACCTTCAGGTCAGGACCATCTCCCCACATGCGGATGAAAGACCAAGCTGTCCTTCACTCAGCCAACCTCCGCAAAGCTCAGGTCTGTCCACTCAGGGGCTCAAACCACAGCCCCTCACCCTCATGTCCACAGGGCCTCAGACACCACTGGGCCTCAAGCCTCATTGTAAGCACTAACTCTCCAGAGCACAGGCCTGCCTACGATGGTTCATGTGTCTTCATGGCTGGGCCCCGGGGCCACATACTGCCTCGAGCACCAGGCTACGCTGCTCTGAACGTACTGGGTAGAGGGGACTCACACTTACATCGGTAGACTCGACTAAGGCAGATCCCCCTCCAATGCCTGGGGGCCTCATCCAGTCGGTGGAAGGCTCAGGGGGAAAGGCTGGGGTGCCCCAGGAAGAGAGGATCCTGCCTCCGGACGGCCTTCGGACTCCAGCGGCCACACCAGCCCTTCCCTGTGCCCTGCGGACTGCACACTGGCCAGCCCCATGATTCCTTAAAATAAACCTCTCCTGCATACAAACACCGTGTTGGTTCTGTTCCATGTCCTGAGCTGCACAGTGAAGGGCTGAGCGGGGTCGAGACCCATAGGAAGCCATCCCCAGAGCCCAGCTGCCTTCCTCTATAACATCCATGCCCATGACTGCCTCCCACCCTGAGTCCATGCACAGGAGTGACCCAAGACTCTCACACTCTGGGCCCTCGATTCCTCTTCTCCAGCTGTGTCTCCAGACCTGGTCCCCATGTGAGCTGGGGGACACCAGCAGTAAGATTCAAGCAGCGGCTCAGACAGGCCTGGCCTCCATAGCGGGGTCCCTGGAAGGGTCCCGACCTCCTCCTCCCTCCACGGACACGTCCACCTGTGTGGGGGGCAGAGCTGGTACAGGCAGCCGGCCACAGACCCCTCCTTCTGCAGGGAACCCCCTCGCCAGAGCCACAGCCCTAGGCTCCCAGTACTCCTAGCCCCTACACCTCGACAAGACCACAGCTGAACAGACAGGGGTGAAGCCCGGTCAGCCGCCGGGCAGACCAATTTCAAAGTCACTGATAGGCCTCAGAGGGCCAGGCCAGCCCACAGCCCACATAGGGACACCAAACAGCGCGTCTGCCAGACAGGAACAGTGGGAGACCTGGGAAAAATGAAAATGCAGGAGCTCCTTGTGGGAAAATTGCTAGGAAGTCCAAGCCCAGGTGATCAGAGCCAGGCGGAGTCAGCGCCACAGGACAGGTGCCCACGGGCAGACCGGGCCACTCCACGTGGCTGGTCTGATGAAGCTGGCTGTGCGTGTCTCCACGAGAGGGGATGCACGGAGGGCTAGACCACGGGCGTGGGAATCCACACACCGCCCCCGATGCCACGTGCGTTCTGTCATCACAGCTGAACAACTGGAAATTAAACCTCAGCAGGAGAGCGGCGGTGGAAAGAATCGCCCAGGAGCATCTCGTGTGAGGCCTGGGGTCTCGGGCGTCAGAGGAGGAGGAAGAGAAGGGGAAGGAGGGGAAGATAAAGGGAGGACCCGGGAAGCGGGAGGGTGGAGGGGATGAGGCCCTGGCCCAAGACAGCAGTTCCTCCAGGAAAGATGCGCACAGAGCCGTGACCTCACACCCCACGAGCACAGCAGGCTCAACAACCATGATTTCCCTGTGGTCTCAATGTGGATGCAGAGCAGGGGGTAACACGGCAAGTGATGAAGTAGACAAGAAAAAGGAACCCTACAGGGCGCCTGGGTGGCTCAGTCGTTAAGCGTCTGCCTTCGGCTCAGGTCATGATCACAGGGTCCTGGGTTCAAGTCCTGCATCGGGCTCCCTGCTCAACGGGGAGTCTGCTCTGCCCCTCCCCCTGCTTGTGCTCTGTCTGTCTCTCTCTCACTTGCTCTCTCAAATAAATAAATAAAATCTTTTTAAAAAAAGAAAAAGGAACCCTCCAACACAGTTCGGCAAATTTTCAAAATTTTTGTTAAAAAAATAAGCGTGGGCACGTATATGCACACACAGGAAGACTGGACATCCGAGAGCTAGCGGTCTGGGCAGCGGAATGACAGATGAGTTTCCTTGTTCTTCCTGATGATGTTATTGGTTATAGTTTGTAACAATTAGCTGTGGTCACAGTCAAGAAAGGAAATAAACTCTGCCACCAGGAACCCTTTTCCGTGCCCTCTCCGGGCTCCAGATTCAGCGCTACTTCAGAGAATCTGTGTGTGCGTATCACAAACGGTGTGTCCACAGGCTTTTGCTCACAGTTCCACCGTCCAGGCCTTCTCTGGGATTCCAGAGATCCAGCGGCCCCAGCATTTCCCAACGAGATGTTTACAAGCCCAGGCACAGACGCACTGGCTCCCAAAGACCGGCCACGTGGGCTCTGGCCTCTGCTCACCACCTGTCAGGGCGGTCTGGTTCCCACACTCGCCTGGAGCCCCGGCTCCGCAAGTCACAGGCCGAGTCGGAGACCCTGAGGGAAGCCTGGTCCATATCCAGCCCTGGAAGCTGCAACCAACATGTTGGCCGAGGGAGCTTGGAATTCCAAAGGAGGGAAAAGATCCTTCCGAGGCAGATGGTTTAGATTAGCACCCTGGGCACTGGGATGACTAATTTTAAGCCAAATTCAATAGGAGTCTGAATGGAATTCCATTAACCGGAGCCCTCGATAAAGAGAGAATTATTTTCCCTACATTCAGCTTTTGTACAAAACTAAAAACACAAATCAAGAGAACAAAAATTAAAAAGCCAGCTTCCAGGATGCCCTGGAGTCAACACACACTTCGCCAAAGCTCCCAGCTTCAGTCTCCACAGCCATCTCCCGAGCCTGCAGGCGCTCCAGCAAGGAGCCCCACTGCGCCTGGCCTGCAGACTCCCAAACCCTCCTGTCTGTCCGTTGGGGGGTCACTCTGCACCTGCTGAGGCAGACCCTGCCTGGAAGGACACGCCTGAGGGCAGAGAGGCAGCCCGCGTGCACCCCAGGCCCAGCCAGCCCCTCTCCCACGTCCCTCCAGCATCCCTCCTCTACCACCCAGTCACCCCAGGGAAGTGCCCAAAGCCACTGGGACTGGGCAGAGGGTCTGTGGGGACTCCACTCCTGAAGGGAGAGCCTTCGTCATATCCGGTGTCAGCCCAGTGCCTGGTGGAAGGTCCTGGCTCAACGCAAGACGGGAAACCACGGGACAGGAATCAGTGGGGTTGTTCTCCGCACGGCTCCACCCAGAAATGCTCTGCCCTCATGTACGTATACACACAGGCAGACTGTGCGTGCATACGTACGTATATAGTTACTTATTTTTAATTGGCCGTGATAAGTGACAAGTCCTAAACACAGCACGGCTCTTTCCCTCTGGACCCTCTCCCCTCTTCCTCATTCCTCTAATTCAGTGTTAACAGAAACAGCATTTGTGGGCCTGGAATCAGTACAAATCCCTAATCTTTTGGCACATTTCTTACCCCACAAGTGCGCAAAGGCCCTGAGCGCTCCCTGCCGGGATGGCCGGCAGCAGGCACCACACCGGCCACGGAGGTCTGGCCCGGCAGAGTGAGCAGGAGACGCCCGGGAAGGCAGGTGAGGCCGGAGGAAACACACCCACTTCTGGGGCCCACGGTTATCACGGAGGGCAACATCCCTCCAGGCGACAGCATCCTAGCGGGGCTCACAAGGGAAAAAGGGACATTTGCTTCCATAACGAGATGCTGCACCGCCTGGCAAACCTGGCAGAGGCCCAGACCCACGTCCAGAGGAGGCCGGGGCAGCTCAGGGACTGCAGGTTTGATGTTCTTCCTGGCTAGGGTGTCCGCAGTCCCTGCACGGGCAACGTCCATGGAGGAGGGCTGCGTGGAGCAAGCAGGTGTCCCTGCCTGTTTGTCCCCAGACAGACGCCGGACAACGCTGGACTAAATCCTCCCAATCCGCAATGATGCGCTCACGCCAGAGCACTCGCCCCTTCATCCCGTTTCTCAGGCACAGAACACAGACCTGTAATCACTTCACACCCAGCTCCTGTTGGACTGCCCAGCAGGATCGCCGGCCAGCTACCATGAAGTGGAAATAAGCCAATATCACAGAGGAGGAGAAAACGAGCTTCTACATCTGGGCTGGGGGGTTCTCCCTGGCGTGGCCCCTCCTGGCCTGTGTGCCATCCCAAACCCCCCCCAGCAGGCAGACAGGTGGATGCAGAACACCAGGGCCAGCCTGCCGCAGTGGGAAGGAGTGCTGGACGGCTGGGACCATGGCCGCCTCCTTGTCATCCCCATGCCTCCCACTGCTGCCATGGAGCCAGGGAAGCCTGGCGACAGGTCCTGATGGGGTGACATCCCCAGTTCTGGAGCAGTGTGGGGAGCGCTGGGCTGGGAGGGGCTGGGAGGTGTCCACAGACCAGTGACAAGGTCGCCAAGGAGCAGAGACAAGAGACAGACTGCAGGCACAGGGCAAGGGGATGGGTGATGCAGGGGGTGTGGTGACAGAGAAGAGGCGGGGTTTCGAGCCTCAGGGTCTGAAGATGATGGGGCCGTGAGGAGACTAGAAGGGGCGGTCAGAAGACAGGATGTGACAGTTCACGCTGCAAACACACTGTTCCCCGGGCACTCCCAGGTCACCAAAGTGACAACGTCCAGGTCTGGGAGCAAAGCTCTGGTCATTTGGACACACGCAAGGCTAGCATTTCCCCTTGGGGTCTAGCTTGTTGAGGTGACGGTGGGAGAAATGAGGTCAGATGAAGAGTCAAAGCAGAGAAGACCGAAGAGGCAGAGAAGACCGAAGAGGAAGAGGAGTCGGAGAGGACACTGAGCAGCACCTCCGTTCTGAACGCACAGACAAGCGGGGCCGTGCTCACACGGACCGAGGAATCCACAGAAGGCCAGCTGTGCATGGGGTCCACACTCCACAAGTGGGGAAGGGAAGGAAGGCCAAGTTTGTAGCAGAAGTCAGCAGATCAGAGGAAAGAACCAAGGAGCGGGTGTATGTGAGAGCAGAGTGCTCTTCAGCGGTGGAGAAGGAAGGACTGAAACAAACATTGAGTCATTGAAGCTCACGATCCCGAGGTCGCAGGGGAGAACGGCTACCCAGTAGACAATAGGGCGCTTGGTGCTCTGGGGGTAATGCATGCAGTCTCTCTAGTACTTTCCTACTCACAGCATGAACACACAGACAACAACAGGTTGTTAACTAGAGAGTCAAGTTCTTACTGATTCCAAGGAGCCCTCCATGGAGTAGAAATGCTGCTTTATTTTACAACCAAATACGATACTTTCACCATATACTAAAATCAGACCAGTAATATTGAGAAGAGAGACCTTGCAGCGTTAGGATTTTGCATTTTGCCTGGAGCACTCTCCTTTATTAGCCACTGAGACACATGAGTCACTTTCTATTTTAGGAAAAAACTCACTGTGGTACAAAATAAGACTTTCTTTTTTTTGTTAAGGTACATTCATAGTTCTGATTTCTAACTTTCAGAACTCGGGATAATTGCCGAGTCGTGCACTGATGCTTGTATGAGATTAATGCTCCTAAATTCTCTCTTTAATGATCTACTTTAGAAATGTGTGCCCCAACAAAAGACTAATAAACATCACATAAATTGTCCCAGCTCAGTCAACCATGAAAATCTGATTCTCAATGATTTGTGATGTCAGTATAATTATGAGGGAAATGGCCATTTCTAAATTCATTAGTTAAGATATTCATAAGACATTAATAGATGCATACTTTTTGGAACAAATGAGCTCACTTCAAAATATTCAGAGTATAAATTTGGGTAATGAAGTCAAGACAAACTGAAACTTTATACAAGAGCTAAAATGACTTCAAAACCCCCTATCATACTGGGTGGTTCCTGAAATGGAGTGAGCAGAATCAGAAATAGAGGATTCTGTTCTCCCTGCTACGGGCTACCCAAAGGGGCCAGGCTTGTGCGTCCCACAGAAGATCTTCACTGGAGGAGGAACCGCGTGGCCACCACTGTCCTTCACCAAGGGTCGTAGAAGGCACGGGAGTGAGAACAAGGCCTCTGCCCTTGTCTGTGTCGCCCAAAGTCCCCGATACAACACCCTTATGGAAATTTTCTTTTAAAATTTAGCATACTCCCCTCCAAAACTGACTTCCTTTGAGGAAGGGAGAACTCTATAATTGACTACATTTCTACTAGTAAACCTGCAGTCAAATCTCATAACTAAGTAATCAATTGTGGTCAAAATAGATCTTCTTTTTTAATGAATTTTGATATATATTTTAACATTTCAATATAATGTACCATAACCCCTAACAGAGCCTTTGAAAAATAAGTTTTATTTTAAAAGATGTCTAAATGAAGAAGACTAGGAAAGAGCACCTGATTCTACCCTACCCTCATTTTAAATGGCTCCAGGAGCTGCCTAGTTTCAATTCTGCTTTTCCCAAATCAAATTAGTCACCACTGATTATCTCCCCAAAGTGGCATTTTGTTCCTGCCAGTTTTTTTTTAATCTAGGTAAAATCTTACAAAAAGGAAAAAGAGTATGTACAGTCCTCTTGCATGATGAATGCCTCTGGTTACCCAGCAGTCCTTAAATAAGCCATTTGAATCTTTTTCTAGGAGACAACCCATGGATGGAGACAGACTGGCACAGCTTGGGGCCGCCACTGTGCTGAGCTTCACATGTGCCAAATGTTGATTCTTTGGCAAGTGTGTTCCAGGGGCATGTGCTTCTTCTGAGTGTAATTGTCTGTGAGTAGGTTATTAGCTTGCCCCCGAGAGCCACAGGGTCCCTCAATGTAGATATAATATTTTCTTTTTTTTTTAAGATTTTATTTATTTATTTGACAGAGAGAGAGAGAGCGAGATAGGGAACACAAGCAGGGGGAGTGGGAGAGGGAGAAGCAGACTCCCCACTGAGCAGGGAGCCCGATGCGGGGCTCGATCCCAGGACCCCAGGATCATGACCTGAGCCGAAGGCAGACGCTTAACGACTGAGCCACCCAGGCGCCCTGTAGATATAATATTTTCTCCACTACTATCCCAGACTTCTGCTCCCACCCTTAACCAGATCCAGAAAATACTATTACCACCTCCTGCAAGGAATACTTTTTTAAAATAAAGAGAATGTAAAAGTGTGAAGACCAAAAAGAGTAAAAGAATGGAAAGAAAAAAAAAGTTTAAAAATATTTTTTTCTTATTTTGGCAAAACATCCATGAAACTGTTTTTGATTTATGAACATAACACACTTCAAGTATGGTTTTCAACCTACTACTTGAGTTCTATCTCCAAAGGATTAAAATAAAAAGCAGTAGGATCATGTTTATGCAAAAGGCACACAGCATCCAATGTAGAAGACTCTCAACGCAGGACGCATCTCTACCTGCCAGGCACCCTGCCCCTCACACAAGAGGGGAAGGAAGTCCCACGGTCTTTCACTCTTTTGGAAGTTTGTCTTCTGACACAATCTAGAGGTTAGTGGGCATTTTCCTGTCATCCTGATTAGGGCCGGAAAGCTCAGCGATGGCTTTGGAATCCATTCATTCTTGCAGAGACCAGAACATCTTTGCTCACTATTCCTTTTCTCTTTGACACCGTGGATGACATCCACTTCAGAACATGTGGCCATGTTTCCAATTTTACAAAGTTCCTAGTGCAGTAGTCAGCCTGCACACAGGAAATATTCAACAAAGCATGAATGAATAGAATGGAACCAGTAAGGAAAGAAACACGCTATTAGTAATTTTCTCTTGAAATACTTCTTATTTATCCTAACATGAATCAGAAATTTCATAACAAATAACAATGGCTAACATGATTACTGAGTTTTTACTGCCTGAGGGAACCTGTGAGGAGTGCTCACGGATTAACGTTAATATTATCTATATTCCTACGAGGTGTATGTTATCGGTATTATTAATATGGTCATTATAATTATTTTAAGAACTAGCAAACATTAAAAAATGCAGCAGGTTCAAACCTTATTATTCCAATTGTGAAAAAAAAGTGCAACAACATAGTAATGCAAATTTAATTAGATTTTGTAATCATCTCCTGAACAAAGTTTTATTTTAAATTTTAATACAGCAAACATAATACCTATAAATACAAATTGAAGAAATATAGATATAATTTTATATTGCTAAACTATCAAGATATCCACGGATTTTCCATTTTCAAAAACATTCTAGATCTAGGTATTTAGAATTCCAGTCAATATATTACTCCCTTAAAGCAATATTTAACACAATATACTTCCAGTACTATAAAATACTGGACAATCCCTCAGAGTGCTCTATAAATGGATGTGACCTAATATAAATTTGCTACTTAGGAGTTATATTTTTTAAACTTGATAATATTAGCATCTGTGATTCGTCACTGGAACTGTGGATCCCAGATGCATGGTGAGCTAAACAAGCACCCACTTCCAGGGACCTTTATTAAGCAACCAGTATGCATTCAGCACCAAGGACAAAGCTCCGTGGGCGTGACCTTTCTCTTCAGCCTTAACATTTCATAGGAAACAAGGAGTTATTACGTCCTTAGTATTTATCTCACTCTGAGCATGGTGCTCTACAGCTGATGACGATTTCCCAAGCATGACTAGTCCACCCTCCTAAACACATCCTTCATGAGAGCCCTACATGGAAAGCAGCCATATGAGCTTTACAGGGCACGTGAGGAAGGAGATAGCCCCAGGGGAGGACAGCTCGGCTTCCCTCAGATCAGGCATTTGCCTTGCATAGTTGAGAGGCTTTATGAAATGCCTACCATGTGCCTAACGGCAAGCTCAGTATTTTGTGGAAAACAAAGCTACACAGAGCTCTAACATGGACATCCACACCTACAACATCCAGATGCCGGCCTGCCATAAGGAACTGCTCAAGGCCACATGGTAATAAGGTGTAGAAGCTGAATCCTGCTCTGGCCATTGTCACGCACTCAAGTCCAAAACCCATGTTCTTAACCAGTCTCTCTCTCTCTCCCAAAGGCCTCCATTTATCCCTCTACAAAATCAGAATGATAAAAATATTACAGTATGAACAATAATAACAATAATGCCAACCCACGCTAACATGAGGTGAGAGATGATGCATATCCACTCATTTGTTAAACTGTCATTTAACCACCTCCCGGACCTTCACAACACCATCCAGCAGTGAACACCTTCCCCATTGTCTTTCAGCTTCAAATGACTTCTGTCCATTCTGGTATAAAAAGGCCAGCTGAACTTCAAAGTCCAATAGAAAGCTACTCCCTGTGTGAAACTATCACTGATCTTTCAGACCCAAATTAAACTGACTTCATGTCCCATGTTTCTGTTGCACTGTGTTTATACCTTTGCTAGGAACACTTTCTTGCTTGCTGTGTATTGCTATTTATATCTATGACTATCTTCCCAACTGGATTATAAACTCATTCAACATATGAATCATATTTTAATTGTCTCTGTATCTCCATCACCTAGGAGAATTGCAAATTCATGGTTCATAGTCAGTAAATGTTCAAAAAGTAAATGCATAACTATTAGAACTTATACCCTTGTTGGGGATTCTAGCTATATGAATAAAATCGCAAATAACAGAATACAGTAGCTTATAAAGGCCAAATGAGTGTTTAACACACCATCTGTTACTCAGTAGGTGATTGATAACTTCTGCTAACCTGATTTTAGATCTTTTGAAACAGTTTCAATAATCTAGAAGAAATTAAAGCATTACTACTTCTTAGAATGATATATATGTACATATATATTAAAATAGTACTTGAGAGAATAAAAAAAAAGTCACAAACTCAGAAAAAAATATTTGCAAAACATGTATCTCATGAAGGACTGGTATCCAAAGAATTCTTAAAACTCAACAAGAAACAAACAACCCAATTCAGAATGGTACAAAAGACCTAAACAGACACCTCACCAAAGAATGCATACAGATGGCAAATAAGCATATGAGAAGACAGCAACATCATACATACAGCTACTTTGGAAGACAGCCTGGTAGTTGCTTGCAAAGCTAAGCACACTCTTACCACAGAATCCAGCAATTACACTCCTTGGTATTTACCCAAATGAGCTAAAAACTTATGTCCACACAAAAACCTGGACACAAATGTTTGTAGCAGCTTTATTTATAATTGCCCAAACCTGGAAACGGCCAAGATGTCCTTTGGTAGGTGAATGGTGTATAAATAAACCATGGTCCATCCAGACAATGGATATTATTCAACACTAAAGAGAAAGGAGCTATCAAGCCATGAAAAGAGATGAAGGAAATGTAAATGCACATCACAAAGTGAAAGAAGCGAATCTGAAAAGGCTACACACTGTGTGATTCCAACTCTATGGCATTCTGGAAAAGGCAAACTATGGAGGCAGTAAAAAGATCTGTCGGTTGTTTTGGGGGTTGGGGGAGGGAGGGACGAACAGGCGGAGCACAGACAGTTTTTAGGGCAGTAAGACTACTCTGTGTGGTACTGCAATGGTGGATATGTGTCTTCATATATTTGTCAAAACCCATGGAATGAGCAACACCAAGAGGGACCCTGATGTACACTATGGACTTTAGTCAATAATAATGTATCAGTGTTACTTCATCAATTGTAACAAAATGTACCACACCAATGCAAGATGCTAAAACAGGGAAAACTGGGGGGGGGGGGGGGCAGGTGGAAACCCTGCTCTTTCTGCTCAGTCTTTCTATAAACCTAAAACTGCTCTTGAAAACAATCTATTAATTTTAAAAAACAATGCTAGCTGCTGTCCTTACTATCATTATTAATATTATTCTAGAGGAACAGATGTTCTGGAGTAGGAGAAAATCCCTGGTGAGCCAGTGTGCGGAGGGGGCTGGCAAGGTGGGAACCTAGAATTGTCAGGAGAAGGTGCATGGAAGATCACCTGCCCAAGGACCCAGTAGGATTCAAATTCAGCCCCTGGAGTGGGGAACAGCCAAGAAGAAGGCTACTGGACTCGTGGATGAGTCTGCTGCATGGGGGAGCCGGGGAAACAGCCACGGGCTCATTTTCATTATCTGGGAAGAACCACCCAAGAGGATGCCCACCATCCTCACCTTTTGTGGAAGAGGCCGTTTTGATCTAGTAGATCATATGGAGAAGCTAAGTCACCACTGTGTGAGGCCAACCTCTCCACACGAACAGTTGGGCAAATATCTTAAAGGTTCTATGAGACCATTTTTAGTACAAAACTTAGATGTGGAATTCTTTTTTTTTTTTATTTTATTTTATTATGTTATGTTAGTCACCATACAGTACATCATTAGTTTTTGATGTAGTGCTCCATGATTCATTGTTTGCGTATAACACCCAGTGCTCCATGCAGTAAGTGCCCTCCTTAATACCCATCACCAGGCTAACCCATCCCCCACCCCCCTCCCCTCTAGAACCCTCAGTTTGTTTATCAGAGTCCATCGTCTCTCATGGTTCATCTCTCCGATTTCCCCCCTTTCATTTTTCCCTTCCTTCTCCTAATGTCCTCCATGCTATTCCTTATGTTCCACAAATAAGTGAAACCATATGATAATTGACTTTCTCTGCTTGACTTATTTCACTTAGCATAATCTTCTCCAGTCCCATCCATGTTGATGTAAAAGTTGGGTATTCATCTTTTCTGATGGCTGAGTAATATTCCATTGTATATATGGACCACATCTTCTTTATCCATTCATCTGTTGAAGGGCATCACGACTCTTTCCACAGTTTGGCTATTGCGGACATTGCTGCTATGAACATTGGGGTGCAGGTGCCCCTTCTTTTCACTACATCTGTGTCTTTGGGATAAATACCCAGGAGTGCAATTCCTGGGTCATAGGGTAGCTCTATTTTTAATTTTTTGAGGCACCTCCACACTGTTTTCCAAAGTGGCTGTACCAACTTGCGTTCCCACCAACAGTGTAAGAGGGTTCCCCTTTCTCCACAACCTCTCCAACATTTGTTGTTTCTTTCCCTGTCCATTTTTGCCATTCTAACTGGTGTAAGGTGGTATCTCAGTGTGGTTTTGATTTGGATTTCCCTGATGGCTAATGATGATGAACATTTTTTCATGTGTCTGTTAGCCATTTGTACGTCTTCTTCAGAGAAGTGTCAAAATTCCAATGACATTTTTCAAAGTGCTGGAACAAACAATCCTAAAATTTGTATGGAATCAGAAAAGACCCCGAATTGCCAAGGAAATGTTGAAAAAGAAAACAAAGCTAGGGGCATCACGTTGCCCAATTTCAAGCTATATTACAAAGCTGTGATCACCAAGACAGCATGGTACTGGCACAAAAACAGACATACAGACCAATGGAACAGAATAGACAACCCAGATATGGACTCTCAACTCTATGGTCAAATAATCTTCGACAAAGCAGGAAAAAACATGCAATGGAAAAAAGACAGTCTCTTCAATAAATGGTGCTGGGAAAATTGGACAGCCACATGCAGAAGAATGAAACTCGACCATTCTCTAACACCATTCACAAAGATAAACTCAAAATGGATGAAAGACCTCAATGTGAGACAGGAATCCATCAAAATCCTAGAGGAGAACATAGGCAGTAACCTCTTTTACATCGGCCACAGCAACTTCTTTCAAGATACATCTCCAAAAGCTAGTGAAACAAAAGCAAAAATGAACTATTGGGTCTTCATCAAGATAAAAAGCTTCTGCACAGCAAAGGAAACAATCAACAAAACAAAGAGGCAACCCACAGAATGGGGAAGATATTTGCAAATGACACTACAGATAAAGGGCTGGTATCCACGATCTATAAAGAACTTCTCAAACTCAACACCCAAAAAACAAATAAGTCAAAAAATGGGCAGAAGACACAAACAGACACTTCTCTGTAGATGTGGAATTCTGACAGATTTCCCAGTTAATGCTGCCCAGCAATTGTCAGGTTAAAAATTCCTGAGTGTGCATCCTCCTGAGCCTTGTGTGAGCACTTGAGTCCACGTCATTGTCACGGTTATCCCTCGGAGGAATGGAAGGGGGCCCGAGAGGGAGGACACGGGTATCGGATACTGCAAGCCTGGGAAACAGTGGAGCCAAGTGCTGAAGACCTTCTGCTAAATGTGTCCCATCGCAGTGACTCAGAATCCACACTGTGGCTCGCTACCACAGCAGGGGCCCACCACCACCACCACCATCACTCAGCTCCCAAAAGCCATGGAGGCAGCATCACGACTCCATCCTAAGACCAGTTCTTACTGAGTGCGATGGGCAGAACTGTGCCCCCCAAATTCATGTGAAGTCTTAGCCCCCAGCACCCCAGAATGTGACCTTATCTGGAAACAGGTCTTTGCAGATTTAACAGTTAAGATGAGCTCACACTGCAGTCAGGTGAGCCCCCATCCAATCACTGGTGTCCTTATAGCAGGGGGAAATTTGGACATCGATGTACACAGGGGGAGCACAGACTAAAGTTATAGGCAGAGGTGGGGCAATGGGCCTACACACCAAGGATGCCAGCAAACCCCAGAAGCTGGGAACCGGCCTTCACGGGGAGCTCACCCCGCCGACACCTTGATCTTGGCCTTCAAGCCTCCAGAATCTAAGACAAGAGATTTCTGTTGGTCAAGCCCTGGTCTGTGGGGCTTTGTTATGGCCGCCCTGGGAGATGAACACACGAAGCGTTAAGGCTGCTCACGGTGAGAAGGAGCTACATTTCCCCAAATCTACAAATTGCTAGGAAGGAGGCAACAAAGTTTCTAACGTGCATCAGGAGTGAAAACTGCAGAGAGGTACTTGGGTCGGGACAAGGAGCACTCCCTCCCGGATGGGGAAGGCTTGCTGGCGTGGGGGAGCCATGGGCATCAAGCTCCCCTTCCCAGGACGGCCCAGATGGCCGCTCTCCCCACAGGGCCAGCAAGCCTGGGCTCTCCAGTCCACTTGCACATTTTCGAGAGAGCACTTCTGTTAAGCGCTCCTTCTCCCTTTCGCTGTTTGTAGGAAGCACTCTTCCTCTTTGAGAGGTACTCTTCAGGTCAGCACTCAAACCGCACTTTCTCTGGACGACCCCCACACAAACGTGATTCAAGACTCGGCCCCAGACCCTCGTCTTTACAAAGGATGGCTCTTCCCCACGTAAGCGCCAGACACAGAGTGCTGTGGGGTCAGGGACCAGCCTTCCACAGGTGCTCAGGCGCTGCGTCCGAAAAGCACTCACAAAATAAAACTGCAGGTAAACCGAAGTGTTTGATAGCTGAGGTGGTGCGTAAAGAGCAGGGACCGGAGCCCACGAGCACGGCTACGTCTAATGCTGCCCTCTGACTGCGCTTGTGTGCAGAGCTTCTGGAGTTTAAACCCTCCCCCCACCACAGATGAGCCCGTAACAGGAGGAGGATGGGCAGGAGACCACCTGGCTGGGTCGCAGGCGCCGCAAAACCCGCAGGAGAAGCCGCCTGGAATCGTTCCCGCGGCCCCCCGCACATCCCAGGCGGCGGCTCCCGGGCCAGCCATGGCCCCACACGCACCGGCTCCACCAACCTCCGACTGGCGTCTCCCCTCCCACGCACACCCAGCCAAAATGGCCATTCTTTAAAAGCGACCTGACCGATGAACAAGGCTGGAAATCCTCCCAACCCCCATGCTGTGCACAGGCCACTCACTGGAAAAAGAGTCTCGTCTCTTTGCCATGCCCGCCAGGACACATGGCCTTTGCAGAAACCAGCCCGGGCTACACCCTGGGTCTTGTCCTAAAGGAATGATGTGGTTCGGGTGTGAGGGCATCGTGGGGGGAGGCAGCGGATGCCAGGTGCTCACCGACACAGACAACCAGATGTGCTTGGCCTCTGCGGTCCCCGAGGCCCAGCTGCAGGGACAGCTCCTGAGCATCGCATGCTGTCAAGTGCGACTTGCCGTTCTGCGTCCACGCAGGATCCCAGTGACCACCCAACAGTCCACTGAAGGCTGTGGTCCCTGTGCTAAAGGGCATTGATTTTTCTCGGGTGCAACTGTACTGAGTTAACATAATCCCAAGGAATAAACCAGATGACATGTCACAACGCACCCCATGCCTCAATCATCTGACTACTAGAAAGACAGATGCTGGGAACCTCCCTCCTTCCCCAAAAGCTGGACGCCTGTTGCCCGAATCCCACTGGAGTCACCAGCACATCCAATAAGCCGCTCTGCACAGCTGCTCCTCCCAGCAAGTGGAGTCGGGAGCACATACCCATCCGGGCTTCCTCTCGGTAAGAGGGCCAAGGCAGACGGACATGGGGCCAGGAACCGCGGGCTGGCCTGCCTGGGGGGGTCGCATCCACCGCACTACCACCCCACGTTTCTGAAGTTCAGTAGGCAGATCGCAGGCAAACAGTGGCCACACTGTGACCCCAACAATCCCGCACTGCACACCGTTTGTGACGGTAAATCCTAAGTATGCCTCTGGTGTGTTCTGTTTCCCCCTGAAGCGTAGGTGTGTGGAAAACATCAGAACTGGGTGTGGCAGAAGGAGAAGACGTCCCATGTGCAGAGAAGGGAAAGGGTCTCGGGAAACAGTGGTGGTTCTGGGGAGTTGTAACGCTGTGCACTGAGCCCACGTCCACAAACTGTGGGAGCCACTCACCCAGAGAATTTGGAGGTCTGGGGTCTACAAACTGCACAGTGGCCTCGCCTAGCATGCCAGCCACGTTCTCCACACACCCAGCCCAGGTCCTACCATTCCCTTCATGGAAATAAGACACAAAAGCTGTTTGTGGGGGAGACAGCAAACAAAAAGATCCTCTGGACAGTGAGAGAAAGAACTCATGGTACTAACTTGGGGTCAGGGTGTCATTCTCTTAAATTCTGAGCACAGAAGCTGGTCTTTACTCTTCCTTCAGTCACACATCCAGATCGATGTTTTGTTTTTTTTTTTTTAAAGATTTTATTTATTTATTTGACAGAGAGAGAGGCAGCGAGAGAGGGAACACAGGCAGGGGGAGTGGGAGAGGGAGAAGCAGGCTTCCCGCCAAGCAGGGAGCCCGATGCGGGGCTCGATCCCAGGACCCTGGGATCATGACCTGAGCTGAAGGCAGACACTTAATGACTGAGCCACCCAGGCACCCCCAGATCTATGTATTTTAACACTAGCACAAAAATATCTTTATCCTAGTAATTTCTATAAACAGAGGTCTCATAACCTCCGTGGTCCTTACAGAGAAATACCCTGTAAAAGGATGATTTTTTTATTGCATTACCTACAAAACTGTACAATTCCACACAATTCAATAAGGCAAGTGATTTGGCTATTTTTTTTCAATATCCATTATGGCTTTTAAATATTTCAAAATTTATGGTAACTTTAAAAAGGGACTGTGAATTGATATACCCCAAATGCAGGAGAGAAAAATGATCTCAGATATTTTTCTAGGGTTTCTGTTCAAGAACTGTTTTAGAAGGTTGAAAACCCACCTTGAAACTGGATATTGTCTTACTTAATACAAAATAATAGCTTTGTGATTGGCTTCAACTGTGGACGTTTTCCTCCTTAGGTGAAGTGTCTTTCGTGATGACGATCCTGATGATATGAGCTCTGAGGTACAAGAGGAGAGTGGTAAGTAGTGGAATAGGATTAAAAATCCTAACGTGTCACACAGAGACTCCCTAATTAAATTAATACTGCAACAGCACATTCCCTTGGAAATCATCACAACTCCATCAGCAGAGAATACCTCCCAGACAGCACACCATTCGCAGGCATGCACACGGCTTCTGTACTTCCCACGGCCAAGAAGCACACGGGTTCTCCTTCATTTCCAGCACGCACCTTGCGCACGTCAGTCACCCTCCGTGTGGGAGGTGAGAAGCCACGATTCTTTGCCCTCGATGGAACCTGCTGGTGTGAACAGTGTATGTGTTCTCGTGCCCTTTTAGTGAGAATCCCGCTTCTCCAAGATGCCATGAGGGTTAGAATATTTGTTGGATGTGAGATGTTACTAGAAGGAGGGCAAGGTGAAGTGACATCACGCATCTGCTCAGCACATACCAGGTGCCCGGCTTCCTCGGGAAGCTCTGCAGGGAGCAGAGCAGACGTCCCAGTCCCACGAGTAGTATTAATGAGGACTCTGGAGCTCAGCTCTGAAGAACGTTCCTACATTTGAGGACACACACACAGTGATTTCGGTACGTCAGGTGGACACTTGGCGAATTTGCGTGGGATGCTCACGGCAACGAAGACTTAGCAATTACATGGATGGAGACTGAGGGACAGAGAGCTGTTTCCTCTCCACGGGGTCACCACACCTGCAAGGCTCCTCCAGGGAAGGGAGAGGAGGGAGCAAGAGGACGTACGTGCATCACCCCGCCCCCGCCCCCGCCCATCACAGACTGTTCTTCAGTCTGGGCACCCGGGACCTGGACGGCAGCGACGGTGCCTCAGGACCCAGCCCCTGACCTGTGTGGCTTGCAGCAGCCCCTCCTGCCACGAGCACCCACGCAGCACAGATGGATGGGTGTCCTGCACCTCCCCACTGGGTCTGCGCCGAGTCCGTGTGCCATGTGCCTGTCGCCTCACTGGGCTTCTGGAACCACATCAGAAGAGCACCCTGCGGGGCATCTGGGTGGCTCAGTCAGTGAAGTGTCTGCCTTCGGCTCAGGTCATGATCCCGGGGTCCTGGGATTGAGCCCCGCATCGGGCTCCCTGCTCAGCAGGAAGCCTGCTTCTCCCTCTGCCACTCCCCCTGCTTGTGTTCCCTCTTTCTCTCCCTCTCAAATAAATAAAACCTTTAAAAAAAGAAAAGAAAAGAAAAACACCCTGCTTCTTTGGAGAATCCCTTCCTTGGCTAAGTAAGTGGGTGGGTAAGGATATTCGTTGCGCTGCTATATGCACAGATATGGAAGGTGAATAAGGAAAACACACGCACGCACACACCGAAGCCGGGTGCCCCACGCTGTCCTAGCAAGCTGGACGGTATTCACAGATGTGCTAAAGAAGGACGACACTTACAACTGGAATCGGTAGGAAGGAAGTGGGATAAAGGAAATGGGAAGCAAGGCGTAGTGAGGACAGAACGGGAGGCGTGTGGCTCTATTTGCGGGAAGAACGGAACGGGGAAGAGTGTCTGGAGAGGTTCTGCAAACGTTTCGCTGAATCGGATCCCGGGCCCACTGCACTCAGCCTGAGCGATGCCCTGCAGCCTCTGGGAGCAGCTGCAAGTGGGTCCGAGCAGCCGTGACAGGCCCCCCACTTCCAGAGGAAGGGGTGTCACCAGATAAGCTGCCCATGAAGATCAAGAGCGGTGCAGCGAGCAGAAGTGGTTATTTGTGTTAGATTTCTTCAGGCTTCGAGCAACGTAGTGGTTACTTCTCCCACCCTCTAGGAAAAGGCGATGGGTGGATCCAGCTTAATGCTGGCCTGCTCCACAAGGACACAGCTGAGGAATCACACGAAAGCTGAACGGCAGACCACCGCTCATCACCCTCCCCACCTCCGCTCTGCAGCCGGGCCACGGAAAGCGGGAAACCCAGGCCACGCAAGGCCAGCCCACAGCACCCAGGGAAAGGCGCTGTGCCTTGCTCTCAGGCCCACAGCGAAGCTCATTACGTGAAAGACATCCCGACCTTCAGTCCCAGCTGCCAGGCCCTCTCTGCTAAAGGGTTCTGATTTTAAAGGCACCCCTCTGAATATCGGCCAAATCGGAAAGGGGAGCCCGTGGTACCTCTTGGTGCCAGGCCAGCGCAGTTCAATCCTGCCCAGTGGGTCCTGGCTCTTGGCACACGGACCACCCATCCTGGCCCGTCGGGAGCTGCAGAGTGGTCCCCGTGCCCCAAAGCCACATCTACACTGCAGATTTCCAGGGTGCTCGCCAGCAGTGCACGGCCCAGGAGGAGTCTCTCCTGACACCGCTGGGGACATCCACACGCCTCCGCGCACCGCGGCACTCTCGGGGCCCCGGGGCCTGCCAGGCCCTCTACTGCCGGGACGTCTCGGTTTACAGGCTCATTTCTGCCGTGTCGTCTCTCTTCCCCATAATCTACCACCAGCAGAGGAGGAAGGAGAAAGCAGGCTCTGTCCCCACGAGCCCTGACACCCCGTCCTCCCCCAAAGCGAGGGAACAAGCCGCCCGGAAGGCCCAGGGAAGGACTGCGCCTGTCTACAAATCAGCTGAGATGCAGAGCCAAGTCACAGAAGTCCCAGAACCAGCTCAGCGTATCCCGAAGTGATCTCAGGACGTAGCTTCCTGGTTTGCGAAGAACACGGGAAGATGCACAGTATCAGGAAGATATTCCAAGCACAGGAAGAAAGCGTTTGTAAAACTCACTGTGTGCTTATTGTACTTTGACCTGAAACCCTTGCTTCCCTCCGGTGGTTACAACTGTGTGGGTGTGAGTGTGTGAGTGTGTGTGTCTGTCTGTGTCTGTCTGTGTGTCCGTGTGCGTGTCTGTGTGTCCGTGTGCGTGTCTGTGTGTGTCTCTGCGTGTTTGTGTGTGTGTCTGTGTCTATGAGTGCATCCGTGTGTGTGTCTCTGCATGTTTTGCGTGTGTCTGTGTGTGTCTCTCACATGTTTGTGTGCCCGTGTCTCTCACATGTTTTTGTGTCTGTGAGTGCATCCGTGTGCACGTCTGTGTGTCTCTGCATGTTTGTGTGTCCATGTCTGTGTGTGTCTGTGAGTGCATCCGTGTGCATGTCTGTGTGCCTCTGCATGTTTGTGTGTCCGTGTCTGTCTGTGTGTCCGTGTGCATGTGTCTCTGCATGTTTGTCTGTCTGTGAGTGCATCCGTGTGCATGTCTGCGTGTGTCTCTGCATGTTTTTGCATCCATGTGTCTGTGTGTGTCTCTCACATGTTTGTGTGTCCGTGTGTCTCTCACATGTTTGTGTGTCTGTCTGTGAGTACGTCCGTGTGCATGTCTGTGTGTCTCTGCATGTTTGTGTGTCTGTGTCTGTGTGTGTCTGTGAGTGCATCTATGTGCATGTCTGTGTGTGTCTCTGCATGTTTGTGTGTCCGTGTCTGTGTGTCCGTGTGCATGTGTTTCTGCATGTTCGTGTGTCCATGTGTCTGTGTGTGTCTCTCACATGTTTGTGTGTCTGTCTGTGAGTGCATCCGTGTGTGTGTCTGTGTGTCTCTGCATGTTCGTGTGTCCGTGTGTGTGTCTGTCTGTGAGTGCATCCGTGTGCGTGTCTGTGTGTGTCTCTGCATGTTCATGTGTCCGTGTGTATGTCTGTGTGTCTCTGCATGTTTGTGTGTCCGTGTGCGTGTCTGTGTGTCTCTGCATGTTTGTGTGTCCGTGTGCACGTCTATGTGTGTCTCTGCATGTTTGTGCATCCGTGCGCATGTGTGCGTGTGGGGGTCCGTCTGGCAGAGAGGCTGCCCGCCCCAGGCCACCTCCTCCCTGAACGCACGTCCTGGCTCCGCTCAGTCCTGCGTGAAAACCACAGACAGTGTCGTGTGCCGTGTTAGGGCAGCACGTGTCAGTAATCAAGCACCAACGCTTGGAGAGCTGGCGGTGTGTTTATTGTCCTTACAGCCTGTGGAAACCTCTTACACGTAATGCTCCAAATACCACCTATCACTGTGCCTGAACAGTGCTGTTTCTAACAAAAACAGGCCCATGGTAGAGGAGAGGGGGGAGGAGAATAGAGTTCCGTGTCTCCCCAGCGTGTCGATCCCGTCATTCTCTCCAGAAACCAGGGAGTCAACGTTACAGAACTCCCAGTCCTCGGCTCCTACGGGGGCTGCAGAGGCTGAGAGAACGGACCGTGTTCTGCTCCAGGACCCTCCTTCTTGGAGCCATCGTCTTGAAAGACAAGCTCGGGGTGGGAAGAGGGTGCGGATGGTGAGTGGGAGGCCAGCGCCCTGGGGACGGGGCTGTGGGCAGCTGTGGCCCGAGCAGGGTCCCCGCACACCCTGCTCTGCATTCGTGCCTTCTGCCCACCTGTCTGCCCACGCTCGCCTCTCGCCCTTGCCACGCGGCCAGGGCTCTGTCGAGGAGCGGGGTGAGCCAGCACGCGGTCCGGAGACAGAAGTCCCGCTTTCTCATCTGCACAACGCACTGGGGACGGCACAGCACGCGTGGGCCCACTGCCCTGTCCATGAGAGGCAGCGCCCCGAGGAGGGACGCCGCACAGCAGGTACCTCCCTGCCAGAGGCTCTCACCTGTGACAACCAAGGAGCCCAATTTACCAGAAATCCCAAACTGAAGGGACGGAGCTGGGCTCTGCAGCCGCGCACTCCGCCGGCGTCCCCCCCTCAGCCCCCAGTGCCTGGGCGGCCTGGATCAAGATCTGCAGGCAGGACACCCAGAAGCGTGACAGAGGGGCCGCGCCACAGCCATCCGCCCGCTGTGGCCACCTGGGTGATCTCACAGTGTGATGCCGGCATGGGGCAGGACACAGACGTGACGGTGCCACAGAGCTCACGGCCCAGACGCTAGTGCGGGCGAGGCAAGGGATGGGTGCACGGTTCACAGGTTGCCTGAGAAGAGCACAGCGCATGTGGCAGGTGGGGTCAGGGCTCACACGGCCCAGCAGGACCCGTCGGGGACAGTGGCCTTCCTCCCCTCCTGCTGCTGCAGAGGGCAGCTACCCCAAGCCAGCTGGGGTGCAGCCCTCCTGGCCGTGGGCACCCCGCACGCGCAGCCTAGAGACGGGGAGGAGCACAGGTGGGGTGCGTGTCCTTCTCCACTCGATCCTCAGCGGGAGTCAATGAACAGATCGGGCTCTGAGCGACCAAGGCATCACGAACACCACCTGCACACGACACACCGTGGGAGCCCTCCTTCTGGGGGTCTCAGGAACGAACCCTGCAAGGTGCCACCCTCCACTCTGACTGGCCGGGAGGACGGCTGACGATCTGCAAAAGCACAGAACTCTGAAGGGTTCCCCGGGGACACTCGGAGCCCACACTGTAGACGCAGAACCCACAGACGTGCTCAGGAACTCGGACGCTAAGACTCGCTCTCCAACAATCGCAGCCTTACATGGGGAGCCAGAATGGAGACCAAGGGATAGGACGAACCTGCAAAGTGCCCGTGAGTGTCTATGAGGCCATCGGATGAAGAGAAGGCAGACACAAAGTCTTCCCATGATCCCATGAGCAGACAAAGGCATTTGCACCTGCTCCAGGTCGTCATCAGTGAGATGAGCGTCTTCCGGGCCCAGAACCGCGACCTTCAGGAGCTCTGCTCCCCTCCCACCAAACTCAGAGGCAAAATGCTCCGTGCAGTCCAATAAATGACAGAAACACAAGATTCCTGCCAAAATATGTCGCTTCTGATCCCTGTTGAATGCGACAAATCTACGTGGACAAGAAGGCCATTTCACAATAACTTGCCTCTAAATAGAAATGTTGACTTTTTTTCCCTGATGCTAGTCAGATGAAGAATGCTAATTTTACTACCAGTTATTATCTTGAAATAATCATGAATAAGATAATGACCCCATGATCAAATTTCTGGCAACTGCTGGATCTTTGAAAATAACTTACTGAGTCAGAGTTTCAAACACAAGCCTTGGTGAATGCTGGGTAGGTGCACAGATGCTGGGAGATGAGTAACTTTGTATTTTAAATGCAGAGGGTGAATAAAGGAAGCCCCAATTAGTGTGTGGAGGTGTATTTATTCAGAAATACCCTGAACATGTTGTACACTGGGTCAGAAACGCACACTGTGTGGAGGTGTCTGGTTTTATCTCAAGACCCACACACCAAGGAAACTGTAAATGCACAGCACCCTTTAGAACTTCTTTCTGTGCCCCTCCTGTGATGCATGCTCTCCCCTCCCCCGGGCACTCACCCTACTCTGCCCCGTAGGTGGAGTCTCTGCATCCGCTGTGTGTGTGTGTGTGTGTGTGTGTGTGTGCATGGTCATTTTATTCCTCCTAATAAGCTCCGTGCCACTGCAGCACAGAGAGACCAACAGGAGAGAGGAAATGCTCTCGTAGAATTGTCTCCATAATTGGCAGACCTCAATTTCCATGTGTGGAGCATACTGAGAGTTCCCATTCAGGCTGCATCGACACTATATTTTTTGGAGAATGGCAGTAAAATCCATGCATGTAAAGACTCACTCATTTAAGAAAAAGAAAGCTACCACATTAGCGTTTAAATAAAAATGATATTGCTTGAGAAAACAAAAAAATGCTTGGACGTTATTAATGCTGGTTTAGTAAAATGAGCGTGAACAACTAAAGCCCATCTGCCAGATGCACCAGATTCTCACGCAGCATCCCGGTCTGACCGGGAAAGATCTGATGTTGTCACCCCTACAGAACTGTGTGTCCGTCTTGCAGTGACAGGTTTCCAATTTGAACACTGCTAGACCGCTTATTTTCAGGTTATTCACTTTGGCTTTAGCCATAAATAAAATCCAGGAAGTTGTTTTAAAAATGCAGGATTCACTGCTTGCAAACAGTTCTTGGATTCGGTGCTGCGGATGGAAGAGAACGAGGCTGGCTGGACAGTCGCCTCCCACCCGGGCAGGCGCCCACTCTCCCCTGACTGAGACCTCCCCACACGCGTGGGCTCTCTCAGGGAGACCCCGGGGCGGGCCCCACGCCTGGCCATGTCTGGGGGAGCATGCCACCCTGCGTATGAAACCCCCACGTAGGGAACGGCATTCATGATGAGTGGTCCTGGGCAAGCACCTGTTGCTAAGTACAGCGTGAGTCACAAAAACCAGGAAAGTCCCACTGACTTGTTCTATTTTCTGAACAAATTGAAGGCCACAAAATATTCCACTGTAACGCTA
The DNA here is from genome assembly GCF_964656455.1 of Halichoerus grypus. Classification (NCBI taxonomy): domain Eukaryota; kingdom Metazoa; phylum Chordata; class Mammalia; order Carnivora; family Phocidae; genus Halichoerus; species Halichoerus grypus. Next base: position 207,627,231 of record NC_135714.1, read on the forward strand.
AGCCGGTCTGTGGGGACGCAGCTGAGCTTTGGGCACAGAATTATGAATGAAACAGTCAATATTCGCCTACATACGGGCAAACCAATAACATCCTGGTGGATACATAGAACACCCACATCTAAGGCGTCTTGCTCATTTATAACAGGAACTTTTAAAACCAGCTACTACCTAGATGCCTGAGTTAATAATAAAACCCCTTTATTGACATTCTCTTTCATTAGAAAGGGGATAGCTACTGCTATTTAGAGGCATGCACGTTTTTGCACAAGGTAAAGCAAATTAAAAAAAAAAAAAATGCCAGCAAAGCAAGACAAGAAGCATGAGAAGCAGCACCCTGAGGAACGGCTCGTGCTCCCAGTTCAATGCACCTCATCTCTGGCTACAAAGTTCCCTCCGGTAAGGCCCCTATGGGGGTCAGAGCTGGAGGCCCCAGGGTCCCCGGGGACCCCCCACCAGAACGTGTGCTCTAGAGCCTCATGGAAGACCTCAGCAATTCCCTGCAGCGCGGTCACCCCCGATGGAGCCGAGGACAGCGACTTGCCCCGCACTGAATGCTGGAGTCTCCTGCCCCTGAGGTGGTTTCGGTTTTCATGGCACACAGGGCAGCTGCCTAGCAGCTCGCCAAAAGCTTTCTCCTTTCCTTTCAGCCCCTCCAATGCCGCTGAGAAGCGGCACTGAATCTCCCTGCAATCGGCATTACAAAGGAAGCTGTCTCCACAGGCTTCCCTCTCCCCCCGGCTTGCATGTGAAAACACGGGCTTTAATAGCTGCAGGTCCCTGGTTTACTCATCCCCACAGGGACGCGCTGCGTCTTTGCTGTAATAAATGGGGGCGACCAGAATAGTTCCAGCATTACAAACTGCTCTGGTATTCGGTCATGATCGGAATAATGGTTAGCAGGAGACTGAGCTCGTGCTCGCAGAATGACAGCGGCGGAGCTGTGGACTGCTAGGGGAGACTGACCCCAAATCCTCCATGGCAGTCCAGATGCCCCCGGGATGGCAGTGACTCTGTCCCCGGCTGCCGCCACAGTGTCTGCCGAGAGACGGGTACTGGACTTACAAAGGCGGTGCAGCCCGTGGCTCGGAGGGAGGGCAGCGAAACCCACGGTGCAAAGTACGGAGAGGCAAGCTGCTCCCGGAGGTGAACCGGTCGGGGGCTGACCACCGCTGTCTGCCTACCTGCTGCCCCACATCCGTGCAAGCACGCACCGAGCCAGGGAAAGTCAGGAATGAGTCATCCTGGACTTACCGAGGCGGGAGTCCTGCTTCTCTGCCGGCAGCATCCAAATGCAAAGAGCAGGCGGCTCCTCGGCGAACGGGGAGATGAGCGCTCGGAGAGAGGTCCGAGACCGCTGCCCCAGGAGCTGGCCAGTCACAGCCCGGGCTGGCCGGCCACGAGCCGAGCCAGACAAGTGCACTGCAGCACGGAAGCTTAGGCTTGCGATGCATGTCCCATATATTCAAGCATAACGGAAAACACGGATCTGGAGTGCACTCCGTGTGGACGTGGGGGCCGCCTGGCACAGAGTGGGAGCGGAGGCTCTCTCCTCATAATGGAATTAGCCGTGGAGATGGATGCCTTAATTCCGTGCACTGCCGTCCCCCAGGACACCAATTACAGAAAGCAGGTGCTGCTACCGCCCGTTTGTTCAGATAAATGTCTATAATCTCATTTCACAAATGATCCCTATTTAGACAGGAGCCACCTATCGTGATGATATCATTTGTTCTAATAGCCATACATGGACAACTTCCTGGGGAGCGTCACTGCTCGGGCGACACGGGTCTTCATAAACGTGAGTGTGCGTGGCGTTCAGAGGCCCGTCCGCCAGGCAGCTTCTACTCCTGATGCCGAGCGCTCCCCGGCATCTCAAAAGTTGCAGCAGGAGAGGAGAGGAAAGCCCTCCCCTCGAATGGCTCATGGGGCCTCCAGACACCTCCCCCCGGGGACAGTGCCAGCTCCAGCAGGGAGCGGAGGGGTCAGCATGGGAGGGTCGCGCGGGCACCCGACACGCGACCCCTCCGCTGGCCTCCATGACAGCCCCGGACAGAGAGGAACCGGACGTTCTCTGCTGCGGTGAGGCTCTGGGCCTCGCGGCTGGTGCTCTTTAAGGCCCCGGGCCGGCGTCCTGCCTGGACACACCTCACCCTCAGAACCTCCAGTTGGAGGCGGGGTCACAGCCCGGAGAGGGGGTGTCCGGGAAGGCTGAGATCCCTCCTGGACCCACGAACAGAGATGATGTCCCTACAGCCGGGGTGCCGTCCAGCCGAGCAGCTGTCTTTAAGGGAACGCCTGGAATCGCCCCTGAGCTGAGACTATTTATAAACACCTTTGGCTTCGTCATCATGTGTGCCCACGAAGAAAGCGGATGGCAAGAATCCAGTGCAAAGGAAGATGCCCGAAGCGGAGTCTCCACGTGGAGATAGTAAGGGAGGCATCCAGGCAGATTTCATAATAAAATCTTCCAAAATTCTACCTGCGCTCCTCCAGAGACCTGAGTGGGTCACTCAGAGAAGACACGGTTTCCACTGCGCTGGTCACCACGAAGAAGACTGATGAGTGAAAGAAGACCTCGGTTTACTACGTTATACCAGCATGTACTGCAAAATGTGTTCTGTGGGTCAGCCGTGCATGCGCTGGGGGGTCGGGGGTTTCTGTCCAATTCCCAACCAAGCTCTGCAGTGAAGGAGACAGGGCGAGCCTGCAGTGGGTTCACCCGTGTCCCCGGGAGGCAATGCTGAGGATCGCGGAACACAGGGGTTCTGTGGGCTGGAATCCACACCCAGTCCACGAGGCCGAGCAGGACCATCCAAAGAGATCGGGACTCTGACTCTCCTTCCCAATACAAGCGAACCCCCAGGGAGTGAACCCGCTGGAGTCTGCCTCAGGACATGTGGGGATACCTCAGGGCACAGCACGGGGCCTGACCTCAGGGGCTTATGGAGGCCGAGGCCCAGAGCTGGCAGAGCCCTCGCAGATGGACAGAGGGCTGCCTGCCCCGCTTACTGAAGCATCAGGGGCCTCACTCTGGGGTTCTGTCACCTTCACCCCCCGGTGCAAGGAGAGTGTCCTCCAAATGTATGTGCACCTGGACTCTCAGAATGTGCACCTTGAGATGCAATCACTGTGTATTTAAATCCACGGTTCACTACGTGGCAGGCATCCTTATTAGGGAAGAGGCCAGAGACCCCCAGGGAAAAAGGCCAGGTGACAGCAAAGGTGGGACAGGCCGTGGAAGGCCACGGAGTGCCGTCTGCACGGGAGCTGGGACAGCCTGGTCCAGCGCCTCCCCTGGGGCCCACACGGCGGCTCCCGGTCCAGACGCACCAGCAATAAATGTCATGCCCCACGTCCTGGGGCTCTGTTAGCACAGCCCACAAAGTCAGCGCAATCGTGTATGTGCGCAAGCATCTCCGTGTCTGTCCGGGGGTCGGGGCCCTGACCAGGAGCGTGGGTCATGGGCGTCCAGGGGACTCTCCAGGCCCAGACCCAGGCCCTGAGGCCTGCGTCCTGGGCCCCCGGTCATCCCCACAGCCTGCTGGCTCTGCACGTTTCTTCCCGGCACTTTCCTGGCACCCCAGAGTCTGCACGCACCTCGGAAACCCCACTTTTCACACAAGGGAATTATGCTGCGAACACACACCGAATCATGGTGACCTGTGGTCGCCGCAGGTGAGTCCACCATGCCCGTGGCCCCACTGAGCGCTCCACCTCGCCGACACGGGTCCGGGGCTCCCACGCCAGCACTCGGAGGCACACGGCAGCCCTCACGACAGGCACTTTCGGAGGCAGCTGGTGTACCGGGGCAGTGCCAAGCCGGAGGGAGCAGGCAGGAGCGAGAGGCCCGGTATGTGGGTCCGTGGACAGCACCAGGCATGGGCTGCAGGGCACACTTACACACGAACTGTCTACGGTACTCGTGAACGTGAGAAACGACACCGTTTCTAGTTTGCTTTACTGTGAGAAAGCAGAACATACAGACAACACACAGACATGTGCTGTTCGTCCGGCTTCTGGTCAACAGTGGGCTGTGTTGCACGCAGACTGAGTGCTCAGGGTCCGTGCCCCAACCCGCGCACTGCTCGAAGGTCAGCGGCACAGATCCCCCGTGTCGTGAAGCCCGCAGGTGGACAGAGGGACAGAAGTGGTAAGTAACAGTGCGCCCGTCATGCCGGTCACTCATGTGACCCCCACCACCGTGAGGCTGGTGCTCCCTGTGTCCCCACATCACAGAGACACAGGAAGCAGGACCGAGCCGTGAGCCCACGCAGTCTGCGGAGATGCCGCTCAGCACACGCGCATAGCAGAAGGGCCGCCGTGCCCCCCACTGGGGGAGCAGGCGGGCACAGGGCGGACACGGGGGGACGACGCTGGGACCAAAGGAGGGGTGTGTGTGGAGGGAGCAGCACCGCGGGCACATCGTCCCCAGAAACAGACGCAGATGGGATTGAGGATGGGAGGGGAGAGTCCCGGGGTCTCAGGGCAGGTAAGGGCCCCGTTGGGGTGCAGGGAGCTGGGGCCCCTCCCCGGAATAGGAGTTCCCTGTGTGTCCTCGGAAGGACAGCTGCCCTGCGTGTAGTCCCCAGACGCTCAGTAAAGGTTCACTGAACTGGATTTATACTTTCTGACTCTATTAGGTCCCTCGAGGTAGACACAGGCGGATGCTCTTATCATCAGAAACTGACCTTCGAAGGTGTGAGGTCACCCGCCCACATCAGGCACACGGTGCCTCATGCTTCCCAAGCCTGTGCTCCAAGGACCGGTCCCTAACTGCCTCTTCTCGACCGCTCGATCTTCTACCTCTTATCCGAACACCGGCCTCCGTTAGAAGTGACTGAGACCTCTAATTAGGAACCACGTCAAGGACAGGTCAAACCTGCCCACGGGAGGACTATGAACCTGGACGTCTACGTCTTGATCGCACCTTGTCTCTGTCAACACGGATTCATCTTGTGGAACCACACGGCCACCTGGGTTGTCCCAGTGCCCCCCAGACAGACATAAAGAGAACTACGTCCGCGGGTCCCACTGGCTGGCGTGGATCTCAGAGCATGGTGTCTTGTGGTTCTTCGTGACTCGGTCTGGGCCACAGGAGCCACGCTGCCCGTTGGCGGCATGTGGGTAAGTGTCGGGTCCTCCATCAGCCAGCGTTCTCCAGACACAGAGCCAGCAGAGACAGAGGAGGCCAGGAACAGAATGAGCGCAGGCAGGGCCCGTGTGCTTCGGGAGGCCAGGAAGTCCCCGCATCTGCCGGTGGCGGCATTCAGCCCGAGCCCGAAGGCCCGGGAACCCGGAGCCATGCTGTGGGAGAGCGGGAGACGGCGGGTGTCTCAGCCCAGCAGAGACGGAGACACCCCGTTCCTCTGTGCACCCCCAGCACCAGCCTCCTCTGCAGACACCTCCCAGCACACCCCCAGGAACAGTGTCTCCCCAGCTCCCTGGGCCTCCAAGTGGCACATAAATTCACCGTCCAGGCCGATTCCCACAGCACCGAGTCAGCGACGACCCTCCCCGGGCACCATCTCAGTTCCACAAGGACGGATTTAACAAAACAGCCAACATGAGACCCAGTGTCAGTCAATTAGGCCGACTGCCCCAGGGCGGCGCTGCCCTGACGCACTCCTGTGGCTCCTCAAGACCCTCGCCGGGGACACGGCAAAGCCGCGCGCACAGCGTCTGTCACCCCAAACTGCTGCGCTTGCCCGAAGCACGCCACCGCTGGGGTTCCCTTCCACGATCACGGACGCCGGCAGAACCACAAGGACAAGGAACCGCATGTCCGTGGCGCAGCAGCGCTCCATCCGGTCCCCACGCCGAGCGGAGGAGGGCGGAACAGGGAACTCTGAGCCTGGGTCTCTCTACCGTTTCCACGTCTCCAGCCTTCAGCAGCAAAGCGTCGCAAGGACCGCGTTCGGCTCTACCAAATGAGAGCTTCTCTTTCCTTCTGTTCCCTGTGCAGCACGTTTCCAGCTCCGGTGTTGGTGTCAGCCGCACGGTCACGATGCTCAGAGGTGGAGGACCACCAGCCGTCTGCTCACCCGAGCCTCTGAGGCAGAGACCACCCCACGTGCCATCCCTGTCGCAGCCCCAGAGGGCTCTGCTGGGTTCAGAACACTCCTCATCCTCTCTCGGACGGAGACATCGGAAACCCAGAGACAGTCCAAGTACCAAGTCAGGGAGACAGCAAGCGCACCGCAGAGTTTTTAGGGCAATGTCACGTCTACCGGCAGAAGGGAAGAGCCGCCGATCAATGATTTATGCTCTGTTCGCACGGCTGTCACAACGGGTAACTGTTCAGCAAAACTGAAACCGCAGACAGCATCTGAACGTCCGCATGAACAGGAACTGCCCTCCGCACGGACCCGACGACCAGGACCGCGGCTTCCTCACGGTGCCGTGACCCAGGTCAACGCAGACCGCCGTCCTCAATGCCCACGGGGGCCTCTGCGGGCCCCAGGGCCAAAACTGCCCTCAGGCTGAAGAATGGCGCAGGCCCCGGAGACGGGACTCTGCGGTCCTGAGGTCACGAGGCGGAGCTGTCCTCGAGGCATGGGCGCGGCCCCTGGAGGCTCCGCATATCACACCGCATCATCCCCCCCAGTCACGGGCTCGCTTCTGCAAGGGGATTTCACCTGCACGCTCCAGCTGTCCCCAGGGCAACACAACGGCAGCGAGGGTGAGCTGGGCGTCACGCTCTACGTCCACGTGCTACCGGGTTCGGGGACACACCCACACCCGCACCCGGCAGCCGTCCCCGCAGGCGCAACTCTTCCCGAGCCGCAGCTACGCGGACTGGCTCTGTCTAGCTCGTGGCTTCTGGAGCTCCCGCCCGCCAGGGCCAGAGTCCAAGTCCTGCTCTGCTCAACTCCACGTTCGGTGTTCACTCCGGCACAGGGCTCACTGGACTCCCACGGCTGAACCCCAAGTGTGTGCATGGTGGTCAGAGCTCCCGGGGCAGCACCCGGGGTCCTGCTGGCTGTGGGAAAGGCAATGCTTTTCTTCACCTAACTGGGAAGTGAGCATCTTCGCGGCACAGACAAAACACATTTTGTTTATCTGGGGAAAAATACACACAGTCGTCCTCACAACATGGTCATTTCTTCTGTGGTTAAAATCTCCACCAACTTCTCTGTACTAGCTCTAGCTGTGTAGCAAACAGAAAACAAACAGTAACTCCTCGAAATACATATCAAAACACCAGAAAATCCTAAAATTAAAACAAAAAGGATAAATACAAATAAATTTTAAAATAAGTTAAAAAAAAAAAAAAAAAACGCGGAGAGGATGAGGAGAAAGCTGGAGTGAACAGGACAGAGGACCGGCGGAGGCCCCGGGGCGCAGTCCCCCTCGTAGGCACCGGGCGGCCAAGTACAGTAACACCCTGAATGTGCCTCCTGGAAGATGACCCCACATGACACATTTGATTGAGGCCACTTCATCCAAAGTAATAACAAGGAACAATATGGGCAGGTTTCCTTAAAACACCAATTAGAGGTGTTTTTTTCCCCAAACCTCTAATGTGCTAACGAGCTGCCCTAGGAAGCGATATAACAGCGGGCTCTTGAGGCCCGTGTGGAGGTCACCTGCCCTCAGCGCCCTGACACCAGCTCACGGTTCCCCATTCTGTACCACATGTGGTCTTTTCTGCACACCAACAGGCACTCTTGCCCCTTCCATGGAAATATGAAGGAGCTGAGGTCCGTGGAGAGTAAATATTTCACCCAGATCCATGAGGTCAGAATCCGGGGTCAAACCCAGTTCTGCTGGACTCTGGTGTCCTTCCCTCCCTGCTGAGCCCTCGGTGGGACTGGTGGTCCTTCATGTCCCATCCAGGAGCCGCGTGGAGTCGGGCACACGGAGCAGCTGGGCGGTGGCCAAAGGCGCCAACAGGAGAGGCGGTTTCTAAGGGCTGTAGGAGAGCATTTGGCGTGGGGAGGGGAAAGGCCCTCGGCTTCAGAGTTTGATGGGAAATGTCCGCCAACAGGACTCGTAAATTACGCATCCCGGAATCCTAGCAGTAAGTACAGAGCGTAGGTGGGAAAATACAGTATCTCACCCAAACATGAAAGCAGACAAAGCCCTAACGTATCACGGGTGGAGGACCTGGGTCACCTGTCACATTAACGCGTGGGGCAGGAAGAGGAGGTGCAGAGTTCGGAGGGCGAAATCCGTGCCCTTCCGGGGTAAAACGGAAGACAGCACTGGTTTGCCTGTGGAGGGGCTGAAGCCAAAGCCCTCAGTGCGCTCACCCTCCCCTGCCTCCCCCAAAACAGACCTCGTCGGTCCCAGGCCGCTAGGAAAACCACCGCATGATTTGGGACAGCGGCCCCGTGCACACGCCCCGTACCAAATTCCATCAGTGGCCCTTCACACATTCCGCAGATGGGATCGGTGGCGAGATGTTTAGGGGAGTGGAGTGCATGCGCATCTCATACATGCTCGACCGTGCCTCTGAGCGCGTGAGGCCCGGCCATTCGTGGCCGTGGGCGCCCGCTACCGATCCCGTGCGTGCTGGTTAACGCTCAGGGAGGGAGAGCTCTGTGTGCGCGTCATGAGCCAAGAAGGCGGCGAGGACGCTGTTCTAGCGCCCCTCAGGAGACAAAAACAGGACTGCAAACACCTGGTACGAAGAATCCTTCTAGGGACCTTAAGGGTTTTCTTCACAACTGGATTATTTGGGAAGAGTTTGGCCTCAGTTTCTAAGAGCGTTTTAAAATCTTGACCATAAATAGAAGAGCACAAAACTAACACAGTGCAAAACCATAAATTCAAGTGTGCTAAATTATCTGAATGCCTGAGGAGAAATTAGTCAATTTCTGCCATTTTACTTAAAGGAAGCAGTCATCATCTGATAATTCCTGGGCATGGAGTCCAAGAGGGGAAGGATAATTATTGTGTGTGTTTTATTTTTTATTTCATTAAGGAATCCCATGGAAAAAATATAAACATTTGCAGAAATACAGCTTCTAATAATATATAGTGAGTTAGACTACCTAATGCTATCATTGACCCAAAATTGTATGTGTATTTGATGATGAAACAGTCTCCAAAGGCCTTACGGAGACAGGGAACGACACGCCTACACCTCTTGTCTAAGAATGAAACGCGGTCATTTAACACAGACCCCAGCAGGATCCGCCCGCCCTGCCTGGGAACACGTGTGCGGAGACAGGGATCTGAGCACGGATTTCTGTATGTCTCTCTGCCTGCTTGTGTATGTTCTCAAACCGCAAAAAGAAAAAATTAATAAATAAAGGAACCTTCCAAGAAACACTCTGTGGCAAACTATTAGCTTCCAGTTTGGGCACTTTTGATGATGAACAGCTCCCCGTGGTCAAATGTTAAACCCGAAACCAGGAACACAAGCCAGTCTTACACCAAATTTGTTGTAGCACTAACCACAGATTTCTTTACACAGAAAACCCCAAATAAAAGTTAAATTCCGCAAAAGGACTCTTTTCACCTTTCAGAAAATTCCACCCTAACCCTACCCGCTCTAGAAACCCACAGAGCAATTCTCTATAAATAGAACAAGAACCCATTCTTCCGAGAAGGGGAAACAACAGCAACGATAATGAAAATAAATTATTAAAATTTTGTTTCTTAAATATTGTAATGATTTTTTACTGCTTGCCAGCCTGCTAGGGTGATTCGCTTGGTTGCCATGGTGACGTCCTGCTCAGTCCCAGTATGTTCGCAGTGAGACTGTGCGCCCTTTACAATTCGATCCAGGAACTGCCCTGTGCCCTGATGCACCTGCATCCACCAGCTGCCCCCTCCCCGGGTCATCAGGGCTCCGCCGACGGGTTTTCTGAGACAGTGTCCATCCCTCCCGGGAGGGGCTTCCAGGACAGAGTTTAGGGCTCACACCTGCCCTCCAGGATGCTCCCTGTGCAGGTCAGACTTGCACAAGTTCCCTCCTCCCCGAGCTAATGTGCTCGCTCGTATGGAGGACGCACGAGCCCTCAACCCTCTCAAGAGACGTCGGAGGAAGGCATTTTGTCAGTGAGGAACCCGAGGTCAGAAAATACGAAGTAATTTGCCCAAAGCAATTAGCAGGTCAACAGGGAGAGAGAAGATCCCACATCAGATGGGATGTGATTCCATATCATCCAGTTTCTGTTTTTTTTAAATTTTTTTGAATAACCCAAAATTACAAAACAAAACAAAGCGTCACTTTGTTGTTGCAAAAACACAAACAACATTCATCATCTACATTCATCATCTACATTTCCTTGTGTCTGTAAACACACACACATAGGAAGCTGAGGTCTGATCAAATAATCACTCTACAACGAAATGTGAGCAAATTTACTGATGATGCCAATTTACATTTCTCGTAATAGGTCCACACATTTGCCTAACCTGGGCATTCCTCAGCTTGCTGTGCACACAGGCATCTGGGGAAAGGCAAGGAGTCTAAACACTGAAATTGGACGGATTGCAGCATTTCCCGTCTCCTGGTGGACCTGTCACCACTCAGGGTTTTATAGGACGCCTCTCGGAAACTAGCGTTACAACATGACGGCTAAGCCCGTTACGTGTAAGCCAGCCCCCAGAACTAACCGGGTAAACCACCCACGTTACCAGGCCAGTCACAACAGCCAACCCTCCCCAGCTAAGCCAGTTACTTACCCAAGGGCTGGTTCCCAGGTGAGCATGATCTCTGCCGCCCTTGAGGCTCCGCGGCATGGCCCCCGACCCTCCTCCCAGGGTGAATCCGAACACCGCCTCCCCCGGGAGATGCCCCCGCCCGCTCCTCCTTCCGCACAGAGCCTGGGATGGAGCAACCACGGCAAAGACTGCTGTGCTCTCTCCCCGCTCCGCCCTCTGGGTGCTCGTGCAGACTCTCCACGAACAATTCACCCCGCACAGCCTCGCTCTGTGGTCGCCTGACACTGGATTCCCCTCCTATTATCTTCAAGGTCAGGGCTTGCAAGTTATTGCACCTTGACGATCCCACCATGCTGGACATGCCCCTTCTGTCACGTAAGTCCCCGTGTTTGTGGAAAGGAGATAAGGCGGGAAGGGAAGCATGGGAGAGCAATCCCTCGGCAGTGAAGGGGCCCGTGGGACACACTGCACTGACTCCCCTACGAACATCACAGCAGGTGCAGGGGGTCACGGGGACCACCGCTCCGGGTCCCCCCGCCAGGACTCCCCGGGGGCTCAGTGCCCTCCCTAAGTACCCCAGAGCTGAGTCACCAGGCACGAGGGATGTATGTGTTGGGAGGGGCTGGTTTCCCCCTCTGCCTCCTTGGGGGGCACCCACGGAGGGCAGGACGTGAACAGCTGAAACCCCATGGGGCACAAGTAACATAATAAATATATTTGCGAGCTGCTCGTTGAAGCTCACTTGCTCTCATGAATGCACAGCACATCAGAATTAAAAAACAAGAAAACTTCCGAGCCCTCCCGGCTGGCTCTTCCCGGATCGGAGCTGAGTAAGCCCAGGCCCGGAGAGGTGCCGGCTTGCTCGGAGGGCACAGCGCGTGCCGGAGCGGAGGTGGGCCCGGACCCCTTGCCTGCCCGCGACGGCGGTCGAAATCCTCTGTTGTGCCTTGTTGATAAACCATTCTCAGTATGCCGTCTTACACCGAAGGGCATTAAAATTAATAAAACCTGTGCCTACACTTTGAAAATCACACGGATTCCTCTGCATATGCCTGCGGTACTTGACCACCTCCTGTGCAAGCGCAAGAGAATCTCTTATGGAGAGAGGATGAGGCTGCTCCCAAGACAACTCGGGCAAGGGCTTCTTTCGGCTCTAAGTACCACTCGGAAGAGCCGTCTCAACCGTACGGGAGAAGCCCGCGCTCTCCGGGGAGGAGGAGAGTTCTGGGAAAGGCAGGTACCCTGTGCGCCACGCGTGCAGCCTGACCCCTGATGACCGCGGCCCCCGCGCTGCCCCCATCCTTCCCTGGACACCCTGATGCCAAGGCCCCCGCGCTGCCCCCACCCCTCCCTGGACCCCCTGATGACTGCGGCCCCCGCGCTGCCCCCACCCCTCCCTGGACCCCCTGATGACTGCAGCCCCCGCACTGCCCCCACCCTTCCATGGACCCCCTGATGACCGCGGCCCCCATGCTGCCCCCGTCCTTCCCTGGACCCCCTGATGACCGCGGCCCCCATGCTGCCCCCACCCTTCCCTGGACACCCTGATGCCAAGACCCCTGCGCTGCCCCCACCCCTCCCTGGACCCCCTGATGACCGCGGCCCCCACGCTGCCCCCACCTTTCCCTGGACCCCCTGATGACCGCGGCCCCCACGCTGCCCCCATCCTTCCCTGGACACCCTGATGACCGCGGCCCCCACGCTGCCCCCGTCCTTCCCTGGACACCCTGATGACCGCGGCCCCCACGCTGCCCCCGTCCTTCCCTGGACCCCCTGATGACCGTGGCCCCCACGCTGCCCCCACCCTTCCCTGGACACCCTGATGCCAAGGCCCCTGCGCTGCCCCCACCCTTCCCTGGACCCCGATGACTGTGGCTCCCGCGCTGCCCCTGTCCTTCCCTGGACACCCTGATGCCGAGGCCCCCGCGCTGCCCCCGTCCTTCCCTGGACACCCTGATGCCGAGGCCCCTGCGCTGCCCCCGTCCTTCCCTGGACCCCGATGACTGTGGCTCCCGCGCTGCCCCCGTCCTTCCCTGGACCCCGATGACTGTGGCTCCCGCGCTGCCCCCATCCTTCCCTGGACCCCCTGATGACCGCAGCTCCCATGCTGCCCCCACCCTTCCCTGGACCCCCTGATGCCGAGGCCCCCGCGCTGCCCCCGTCCTTCCCTGGACACCCTGATGCCGAGGCCCCCGCGCTGCCCCCGTCCTTCCCTGGACACCCTGATGCCGAGGCCCCCGTGCTGCCCGTGTACATCCGGGGACACGTCCCCGCATCAGCCCCTCTTCCCGTAAACCAGCAGGTGCCAAGGTCCTCTCAGGCTGTCACAGAAACTGTCAGAAGCTGTGAAAAGTGCGTATTCTTTCCATCCCCTGCACAGACGTACAGAGAAGTCCCCAAGAATCTGTACTTGAAAGGAGTTTCTGAGAAAAGAGTGAGGTTTCAGCACAAACATGTTCTTAGATATTGTTACACAGAACAGTGAAAAACTGAAAGCAATTTAAATATCAAGAACAGGGACTGGGTTGAAAAAATATAGCCTGTACATGAAAGTCTATGCATTTATTAAGAACATTTACAATTTATGATTCATGTTTAAAAGTTGGTTAAAACCACATGCATTCCAGAAGCTCAAGTCCGCTTTCTGAAAGTGTGTAGACAAGGTCAGCGTGCACATGTCTGTGTCCATGCACACCTGTGTCCACGCACATCTATGTCCACACAGGTCTGTGTCCACACACACCTGTGTCTACGTGGGTCTGTGTCCCCATGTGTCTGTGTCCACACACAGCTATGTCCACAGGGATCCGTGTCCACGCGGGTCTGTGTCCACCCATGTCCACACCCACTGTGTGCACAGTGGAAGCAAACATGGCAAAGTATGGACAGTGCTAGTTTCAGAGTGCCCAGACAGGGGATGCCACTCTTCTCTAAATATCCTGTATTTCCCAAAGGAAACATTATTTACATAACCAGAGAGACAAACACAATTAACTTTGACTAATAAAAGAAAAAAGGTAAGTTCCATCCTCTTGTGGCATTAGATAAGGTGATGAGAAAGAGATGTCCAGACATCTCTGCTGACGGGACTCTGACGGGGGGCCCCTGTGGAGCAAGCCAGGGCCCGGGGGCCGGGGGCCAGGGGCCGGGGGGACAGCATGCCCACCTCTGTGAGGACACTGCCGTCAAAGCGGCAGAAAAGGCCTTCACAAGCAACATTTAAATTTTCAGTATTACCCATGATGTCACTACAAATTTTTTCCCAGTAATTTAAGAGATAATGAATATAAAATCCTTATAGTATGAAAACTCAGAGACACACTCAATAGTCTTTTAACAAATTATTGATGACATCCTCCTCAAAATCGTTCCCCTAGGATACATTTGTGGGAACTCACCCTAAAATGGGAAGCGTCTTCGCCATGACTGATGGAGAGCTTTGTCAAACTCTTATCAATCTCATTTGGAATATTCTATAATTTATTGTATTTCCTGAGAAACTGAGTTCCAATTGTGACCCACACAGTAACATCATTGCTATTTTTCTACCCTTCAGTCTGCTCATGTCATTTTAATATAGTCGTGAAAATCACTTACTCATATTTATGGGCACATTGAATTTTAAAGTCAGAGTCCCTAGGAGAATATATAATCCAAAATACTCACTTTATAGAGAAAAAGGGAGAGACCGAGAGGGGAAGGGGCATACCCCAGGACTACCGGCTTCAGGGGCGGGACCCGAGTACAGCCGTGCAGCCCTGACCTGGGCCCCCACCTCCCTGCTGCTGTGACAGCACGTGGGTACCGGCTCACACCTGGGTACCGGCCCAGGGAAGCGCGTGTCCATCACTGTCCTCCGCTGGCCCACGTCACTTCCCACAGAGAAGGTGGGACCCTGTTGTGCAGGAGAAGGTGCTCACAGGGAGAACTGTGGTTCCTCCTTCGTGCTCAAAGAGTAACTAAGTGGAGGTTTCAGAATCACCGGTCGCTCTAACAAGAAGAGGCCCAGGCCAGAACAGAATGAATAACGTGGAAGTAGGTTCAAATTCTATCTGCTTCACTTACTTCCTGCAAGATCCAGGACAATGATTGAATTTCTGTGAGCCTCTGTGTCCTGCTTTGTAAATAGAGATGATGACCTCACATGACCAAGGATTAAATGAGAACATGTACCAGGCACATTCTGAGCAATCTGCACGTGTTAAATACAATTTCTCACTCAAACGTCAAGCCAAGGCTGTTAAGTGCATTTTACCTTGTAGGTTAAGAACTTGAGCCTTAGGTAGCAGGACAACTTCCCCAGGCCCCAACAGTTTCTAGCAGAAACGTAACCAAGGCGGGTGGGCCCCCGACCAGAAACCATACACAGTCTGTAACTTTGTGGAACCCACCCCAAGCGTCTTAATGGTCTACAATCCTCAAGCACAAAGGAAAGGTTAAATGACATCTCCTTACTCAGGATAGACATGTCGACCAATGGAAAAAAACTGAGAGCCCAAAAATAAGCCATTATAAGTGACTTTCAACACGGATGCCAAGGCAGTCCTCTGGGGAAAGAAGTCTTTTCTACACATGGTGCTCACACAACTAGAAATCCACATGCAGAAAAATGAAGCTAGATCCCTACCTCACACCATTTGTAAAATTAATTCAAGGAGGATCACAGGCCTAGCGTAAAACTTTCAGAATAGAGCATGGGTGACCACAGATTCGGCAATGTTTTCTTAGATATGAAACAAAAAGCTCAAGTGATAAAAGAGAGAAATAGGTCAGCTGGGCTTTGTCAAAATTCACAACCCCTGTGCTGCAAACATACCATCAAGAAAGTCAAAGTCAACCCACAAAATGGGAATAAATATTCACCAGTAAGAAACCAGTAAGAAACTGGTATCCAGAATATATCAATCATTCTCACAACTCAATAACAAAAAGACAAAATAACTCAGTATTTTAAATGGGCAAAGAATCTGAACAGACATTTCTCCAAAGGAGACCTACAAATGTCCAGTAGGCACATGAAAAGATGCTCCACATGACAGCCATCAGGGAAATGCAAATCAAAACTACAAAAAGATGCCCCTTTGCACTCATAGGATAAAAGATACAGATAATAACAAGTACTGACAATGATGTGTAGAAATGAGAATGCTCTTACGCTGCTGGTGGGAATGTAAAATGGTAGAAAGGGTTTCAGGGGATTCCACAATACAAGAGTTATTCTATGGCCCATCCATCACACACCCCACTCATCACCCACGAGAACTGAAATAATCTGTTCACACACATACTGTTCAGAGCAGCGTTCTCTAAAATAGCAAAAAGCTGGAGACACGATGTCCATCAGTTGATAAATGGATAAATAAAACATGGTATATCTATACAATGTAAATTCATTTGGCAATAAAGAAGTCCTAATATGTCCTAAAATACAGATAAGCCTAGAAGCCCTACTAAGTGAAAGCAGCCATCCCAAAGATCACATGCTGTATCAAATGCCCAGAAGAGTCTAAATTATGGGGACACTATGTAGGTTGGCAGTTACTGAGAGCTGGGGGAGGGGAGAGTGGGCAACCACCACTGGTCCAGAACTTCTTCTGTGGGTGATGAATGCTCTAGAATTAGAGTGGTGATGGTTGCCAACTCGGTGGATACACTAAAATCCAGGGAACTGTGTATTTGAAATGTGTGGATTTTATGGCATGTGAATTATACCTCAGTACAGCTGTTTTCAGAAAATTATATATTGCTTTAATACAGTGGAGAAGCAGATGCAGAGCAGGTCTTTCCCATCCTGTGCACAGCACCGCACCCTCGCTGCCGGACGAGGCACCGACAGAACTGGTCGGAGGGAGCCACTGGGGGCTTCGGGTGGACCCCAAAGCCGGCAGGAAAGTCAGCAAACACACGTCCCACATTCCACAGGCATCTCTGCTCATCAGGAGCTGGATGGAGGTGACACCGCATTTACATCCATAAACCTGCCTCAGGCAAGATTTTAACAGGAGGTGGAGAGGCGGCAGCCCGCGTAGCCGTCCGTTCACGCGGTGCGCACTGACACACGCCGCGCGGGACTCTGCGCGATGAGAGTGTGCACCCAGCGGGTACAGAAGTGTCAAGTGCCCGCACGTAAGTGCGTCATTACTGGGGGCTTCTCCCGTGCGGACTAGTCTCTTGAGCAGAGGATGATGCGGTGATCCAGCGCTGCGTCCGCGTCACCCAGAGTCCTATGTGCACGGCCGCTGGGAAACTGGGTGGGGGGTTAGGTCACAAATCCAAACCAAAAAAAAAGAAACTATTTCTAGCCCAGGTGCGAAATAGAGAGTGCCCCGTGGTAAGACAGAAATTTTGATATTTTTACGGAAAACAGCAAAGCAAATGTTTTTATAATGCACAGATTCCATTGCACCCGAATTAGAGATTATACTAAAGGCAGAACAGAAATGAAAGCAGTAGGGAGGGCCCCTGGGTGGCTCAGATGGTTAAGCGTCTGCCTTCAGCTCAGGTCGTGATCCCGGGGTCCTGGGATCGAGCCCCGCATCGGGCTCCCTGCTTGGCGGGAAGCCTGCTTCTCCCTCTCCCTCTGCCTCTCTCTCTCTCTCTCTGACTCTCATGAATAAATAAATAAAACATTTTAGAAAGCAGTAGGGAAATAAAAGTAATTAAACTCACATTATGCTTCAAAAATTATGTTTCTGTTAATAAATGCCTGACTTTATTCTATTTGCCACTAATTTACTAGTAACTGGACAGCTTTCATACTGCTGGGCTGCTTTTCATTATTTTTAATAGGAAAATCTTCAATAAGATTGAAAGCATGTTCTTGCATACTCTCATCTACTCCCTCCTTTACCAATTAAAGCCAAAAAGGGTTGACCTCCTGCCTCTCCCCACCCCGACATATGTGGAACCCAGCCCCGTGACGCCTGGGTCACAGACGCAGGTCTGACAGTGGCCGTGTGGCTCTCTGCAGAATCCTGGGCGGGTGAGCTCTCTCCAGGGCCTCAGAGTGTCCCGCGCCCCGTCTTCCGACAGGTACCTGTTGAGCACCAGTCTTCCAGGTGCTGGATAGAAGACGCCCTGTCCCGTGGAGCTGACATGCAGTTGAAGGAGACAAGGAACAAAACCAGTATGTTCACGTCCTTGTGGGCAGATAAGAAGAAGGAGATGGCGGTGCTGGGCCCGTAACACACACTGTGATGCGTCAAACGATGGCGGTAGCATCAGAACGGTGGGAGGCAGGGAGGGGGGGAGGCAGTGAGCGGCCCACAGGGCTGGGCTGCCCTTGGTGTAGACCCTGAAGACCTACAGGGCTGGGCTGAGCCGGGCTGACCCCGGCAGGAACACCCAGGCGAGGGACCGGCCAAGCACACCACACTGAGGAAGTGACATGGAAACCAGGCTGCCTGGAGCCCAGCAGGAAGAGAAGGAGGTGCCCGGGCCAGGGCACCAGTCGGTGCAACCCGACAAGCCTCGCGGGCCCTTGGGGACTTCGGTTCCTCCAGTGAGTGAGATGGGAAGCCACTGGGGTTCTATTCAAAGGCATGTTTAACCTGTCACATCATTGAAGGATCCCAGGACGGCTGGGTTAACTGATGGAAGCAAAGAAGCCAGGGGACGGAGATGGCGGCAGGGACCTGGATCCACGGGAGGAGGCCCGTGGCACACGGACAGAGTTTGGAATTCGATGAAACAGGGCGGAAGGCATCAGACTCCTAAGCTGTCCTTGCTTAGCTAACCTTAGTTAACCTTAGTTAACCTTAGTTAGTCAACTTTAGTTAACCTTGGTTGATTCACCTTAGTTAACCTTGGTTAGTTAGCCTTAGTTAACCGTTTGACCTTGGCTAGTTAACCATAGTTGATCCTAGTTAACCTCAGTTAGTCATGGCTTCAGTTAGCCTTGTTAGTTAACATTAGTTAAGCACAGCTAGATGGTCAAGACAGAGAGTGGCAGCTGTGCCCCAAGCCAGTCTCCGCCCGGGGCCTCACGCCCTGTGTAGGGGATGTGCTGGGCAGAGCTGGGCTCACGCAGACACGATGGGAGAGTGGTCTCCAACGAGCGTTAAAGCTGCACAGCTGGGCCCGGCCCAACAGGGGGAAGGTGGGCAGGAGGGGAGAGCCAGGTGCTGAGGCAGAGCCCCGAGAAGGGAGCCACCAGCAGGGCCACACCAGCGAAGGAGGGGAGGGGCAGGAGGGGCTGGAGCCTGGAGGGAGGGGGCAGAAGGACCCCCCCGAGTGTCAGACGGCGCCACCAATGGGAACACGCAGTGGGGACCCCCGGGGATCACACTGGATCTAACAACAGGGAGACCATGGTGACCCCGCGGGGCAGGTGGTGCAGGGTCGGGATGATGCGGGAGGGCCAGGAGCCTGAGAAATAGAGAGGAGGCAGCTGGAGTGAGGGCTGCGTGGTGCAGAGAGGTCCTGGTGGACCGACTGCACGGGGGTGGGTGGGGTGCAGCACCGAACACAGATCCGACACTTCGTAAGCGGAGACCTGCTGGGGCTCCGGCATTTGAGACCTTGGGGCGGGGCGTGCCATCCGATGGCCCAGGGGAGCCGGGCTCCGTGCCCCTCCCCAGCCTTGTGCAGCTGCGTGGGGGAGGGGCAGACGAGGGGCCACGTTGGCAGGGCTGAGGCTGTGTGGATAGGACAAAGCCAGAGACGGGCAGCCTTGCCAGGGCGCGTTTGCAACATGGACACTTCTGACCCTTCGCAGTCTTAGCTATTCCTTCTCCTGGGATCATGCTAAGTGACCGGACTTCATGGTTTGTTGTGTTTCAAGTTCTAGCATTGCCAGTTCATCCCAACAAAATCATACTGAGCCTCTACTCTGCACAAACTGCCAGCGGGAAAGGGACAGAGATGCACAGGACCAAGCCCAACCCTCTGAAGCTAAGACCCTACACGGAGAGAGCCCATGAGGTATGAGACATGATAGCATAAGCAGACGACAGCTGCCCGCAGGTTAGCCCTCAGTCCTCCAGGCTTCCAAGAAGCAGAACAAACAGCCCAGCAGCGTCACCCCCGGCAGAGCCCCTCCGGCTGAGGTGATGGGTCCCGTCCTCCCGACAGCTCTCAGCCCCGTCACAGAGACGCGCCTTGCTGTGCACGGCCTTGTTCGCGGCTCCTGCCCGTGTGTCACTCCCTAGGGGCAGGAGCACGCGAGATGCAGGACGAGCCCAGCCCTGCTCAGCACCCGAAAACCGGGACTGATTCATCCAGCGTGAGGGCGTGTGCGTGTCTCACGACTGGTCACGGGACGGGCTTCCGCCCTGTCCCCCACTGACACCCACCTGGACCAGCCAGGCCCTCCCTGGAGAGGAACCCCCCACCTGCTCCAGGTGGCCAAGCATCGTCCCTTGGCACCAGCCACTAGGGCTCCGCTAGAGGTCACTGTCCTGAGGACCCCCTTGCATGGTGGCCGGAGACACCTTCCACTGGGGTCCCAGCAACCGCAGGTGCCCATCGCGCGTCTGTCTGCAATGCTTCCTCCTCCCGCCAGTCAGGGAACTCTCACGCGTCTCCCAAGATCCCAGAAAGACGGCACGTCTTTGTGCTTTTCTCCGACCCTGCTGCAGAAGTTCCGGTGGCCTTCCTGTCCCAGGCAGCAGGCTCTAACACCCTGCCCGCTGCCACGACAGAGGGACGCAGCACGGTCTGCCGGTGCACCTGCTGGGGTGGGGCAGGGTGCGCCCGCCTCACCTCCGGGCCGCACGTGGGCTCACCCCGAGCGCTGCCTGCACACCAGGTGTTCATCGCTGAATGGCCTCGTGGGTTCCTCTGCCACTGGGCTCCGCACACGAAACACCAGGCCAGGTGCACTGCTGCCCTTCGAGGGCTGGCTTTGACACGATAATAAGTGATCTGACAAGAATTTAAGGTCAGAAATTAAATCCTGTGCAGCCAAGAAGAGCCTTTCCTAAAACCTCCTAGGGACCCCACCGAGATCTGGTTTTCGCAGGAGTCACGTTGCTGGTTTGCTACCATGCGCGTCCTGACCTTGGTAGCATCGTGATGCACATGGTGGACACTGATGTCCCCACCGGCTCTGCTCTAGGGAAATGGCAGCTGACATCCACAGCCCCCGTCGGAGGAGCGGTCAGCCCCAGATGGCGGATGGGGACAAACCCTGTGTGGGGGATGCGCGTCTGGGAGACCCTGGATTCCTCACAGCAAGTGCGTGCAGACTCACGCTGGTCAGTCTACCCACTCGGCCCGCCCAGAGCCCGCCCTCTGTGGACACCCAGGCCACAGAGACCCTGCCTGATATGTGTGGGTCCCCATGCTTCACAAGGCAGAGGGACGGCTCCATCTAGGGGACACACAGACACTTCAACAGCTAACTCTCGGAGGATCTGTTTTCCATCCCTAATTCCCACAGACTGTGCTCATCCTGAGGACGGGCGTTGACATCACCGAGATTCTCCCTTATTTGTGAGGGTCCAGCCGTACCTAGAGCAAGGTCTTGGGGTACCCTGCCCCTGATAAGCCGGTGCACCTGCCGCTCAGGCCACGGCTCCTGGCTCCATGGGCAGGCCCATCTCTGTTTATCCACGGTCTTCATGAGTTCAATGGCAATGTTGTAATCAGCACCGCTGTCTGGTCCACAGCACGTGAAACATGGTACATTGAAGGGGGGACCCCTCCACACACTGCCGGCTACAAGAAGGGATGTGAAGTGTGAGCGGGAAGCCAGAAACCCGGGCACACAAGGTCCCCACGTGTGGTGATTGGACGCACCTTCACAGCGGACACAAGCTGTTTAAACCTCCCAGACCCCACATCCTTAGTGAACCGGGAATAAAAGTCTGTGTGTCAGGACAGGAGCCGGTCCTGAGCTGGCCAGCCCCTGTGCGGGGACGTCCCATGTGGGGGCAGCTCCAACTGAACTCCCCACAAGCAGGTACGGGGAGCTTGGCTGCACCCCCTGAGCCACACGCTGCAGACCTGGAGATTAACAACAAGGTGGCTCTTGCCAGGAGGAGCTTGACCAGCTGAGGAAAGAAGCCTTTCATTCCCTAAAAAGTCAAGAAAACAAGATGTGCCTGGTGGCTCAGTTGGTTAAGCGTCTGACTCGTGGTTTCGGCTCAGGCCATGATCTCAGGGTCATGGGATCAAGCCCCACGTCAGGCTCCATGCTCAGTGGGGAGCCTGCTTGAGAGTCTCTCTCCCTCTGCCCCTCCCCCCTGCTTGTGCTTGCTCACTCTCTCAAATAGATAAAATCTTAAAAATTAAAAAAAATCAAGTAAATAAGATACAAATATTGATCGTGTTACTTTCCTAAAATTGACATGATCCCAAAATTACATTTTGCATTTAAATTCTATTTTAAAGAACCGTATTCAAGGCTGAAGGATAGATTTCTCCCTAAAGGAGAGACATTAATGCTGCGCCATCCCCCTGATTCAGGGGAAATCTGACCTCTCACTATGTCCTGAGCACAAAGTAACTGAGGCAGAGGCAGTTTTACTGAGGGAAACTTCCTGCCCCTTGCAGATGGGACGCACACAAATCCTGAACGGCAATCTCCATGGCCGGCGGGGGACGGGCAGTTGGGAAAGCAAGGCTGGTCCTGGAATCCGGCGGGACGGGAAGCGGCGCTCCCTATGTGTCCACGTCTCTCCCGTCCGAGGCTGACACCCCACACACAGCACCTCCGAGCCTCGCTGGCCGGCGTCTGCATGTGGAGATTCCCATGGGTCTCGTCCAAGGCAAGCGCCGTGGCGAGAGCCCCACGCAGGCTGGAAGAGGCACCTGGAAGATCGCAATCCCTCCATCCTAAGCCCACTCAGCCAGGCCAGGCCCCCCGGGGCGCAGAGCTGGGTACAACCCGCCGGGACAGAGCACGTCCTGTTCCAACGCAGGGGTGCATGAGCCACCACACGCACGGGCGCTACACGACGCAGGCACGTCACGTTCCTACAGAACGCGGGATTTTGTGGCCGAGAAGCCGCCGACATGGGAATGAACACGCACAGCGCCCCTCCACCCGCGCGGACGCCGACCCTCCCCGGCTTGCAGGCTTCCTTCCGAGGCCCGAATTTCACATGCTCTGCAGAGCACAGAGGCAAAACAGTGGTGAAATTAAACCACGAAGCACAGAGGACTTCTAAATTCTCCAAATCAGCTAACTCAGAACAGGGTTACTTTTTGAGAATCAGTATTTATTTATTGCCCATAAAAGGCTGTTGAAGAACTATCTCATTCTGCCACTTGATTTCCAAATTGGTGTCTAACAGGGGCCCCGGGGGAAGTCTCTGGAGGCGGCAGGCGTTTTCCCGTCTCTCTCCCTCAACGTGAGGGAGCGGTGCTCAGCTCGCTGCTTCCTGGCCCGGCAAACCCCACCCAGAGATCCAAGGCCGTTCGTGAAGACGGGGCCCCAGAACCGAGCCCCCGGTTCTTAGACGAGAACGTTATCTGGCAAAATCATCCAAAAGTTATAACACCCACAACAAGAAAGGGGCTCGAGCGTCTGATGCAGGCCCCAGCCGTGCGGCATCCTCATGCACGGGGGCCGGCGCTGTGTCCTCAGACAGACGGGGGGCAGCTCCGGAGTACCTGGGCCACACACGGGAATATATCCACGCAGTGGACACAACACGCTTACGACTCACGATGATAACGGAGCCAAGCGGCCTATTCTGGGCCGACCCTGGGCCTTCCTTGTTTCTGAATCAACTCGCTTAAAGATCACATGCACTGGAAACAGGCCGCCATCCATCTGCAAACTCCACTCACACCTGTGGTTCTCTGTCGTGGTCACCAGAGACTTCAGCGTCACCAGAAAACTCATCAGAAACAGAATCCATCACCTGCCCCCCAGCGCCCCCAGACCCATGGAATCGGAAATGTGGGGTGGGGGGCGGGGAGCAGCAATCTGAGCGAGAAGCACATCAATGTTGCTCAGACCAGCGGGAAGCCTGCAGCTTGGTGGTCTGAATGGCCTCGAGCAAGGACAAAGCGCCTGGTCTGCGTGTCCCCCTTTGGCTAAGCTCTCGGATAACAGCTCTTCAAGGAAGAGCTGCTCCTCACTGAGAACAGAAGCGGCTCCGGACCTGCAGAAGTGCACCGCAGGACGAACACTTGGAGCTCGGCGTTTCCCGACCCACAGGCCGGGCAGTGGATGGTGGCGTTGCTTGCATCCCTACACGCACCACCGGCACGAGGACGTGGATGCTGCCGGCCAGGGGCACCCGCAGAAGGTCAGCACACATTCTGGTTCCCACAGACGGAAAGTATTTTTCAACAGATCATGAAGAACAAATGATCTTGTTACTCTAGAGGGCCCTGAAATCCTGAACGAGTCCCAGCATTGTTCTATTTCATGGCGTTACTCTGTTTACACGTCCTCAGCGACCTCCTGGCCCCTCCAATCCACTGCCTCCTCTCGGCCGGGGTGATCTTTCCGAAACAGAAGCCCTCCTGTGGAAGACGAGCAGTCGACGGCTCCTTGCGGCACCAAGCACCGTGGTCTCCACGAGCCGCCAGGCCCAGCGTCACATCCTCCCAGGAAGAGCCGCCCCAGACAGACCTGTCGGTCCCCAAACATAAGACCCTCATGCTCATCCACGTGCGTTGCCATATCATCTCCCATCTCCACCAAGGGGGAACGTTCCCACACGTCACCGCCCCCCAACACCATGCATCAGGTGGAGCCCGTCCTTCCCAGAGGCCCCAGCAGGTGCGGGGTCCTGGGGCGCTGGGCACACCCCTTCCACACACCCCCGCCATGGCTGACCCATGACGGAGGGCATGTCTTCGCTTCCCTGACTGCTCTCGGAGTGTCCGGGAACCCCCGTAACAAAGGCCGGGCTGCGGGTGGGCTGCAGGAGCGCAGCGTCTGAGGCTCAGGCTCCGAGGCCTTCCTCCCCAGGCTCGAGGCGCACGGCCGACCGGTGTGGGCTGTGGGAGCAGGCCACTGCGAGACCGTGTGGGCCGCAGGAACGCACACACGCCGCCCTGCGTGTAGCTCACGGGCGTTCTCCGCCCCGCGTGTGCAGGGCCCTCCCGGGAGGCCGACCTCCGCGTTTCACTCAGTCTGCTCCAGCACCAAAGCTACGGGGCCGCGGCCGCTCGCGCCACCACCCCTCACTCCTTCACCTGCGACCGGCGCCACCCGCAGACGTGCCCGCCCTCGCTGTCAGAACACAGCCCCGGGCGGCCGACGGGGCTGTAACCACGTTGTGACCGTGTAACATCACCAGCCGCAAGCGCCACACGGCGAACAGTGCTCGTCCACTCTCTGACACCTGGGCGGTCACTTGGTGTGACTCCAAGGACTGCGGCGCTTCCCGGACGAGCGCACAGAAGCGCCCCCGCTTCCGCCGCAGACCTGACCACCACAGGCAGCGTGCTCGTGTGGACAGGAGGCGGCTCGGACACGCGTGGGCTGTCCGCCCAGAGCACCTTCCTTTGTGGGCACCGTGAAGACCTTCAGCGCACACGGGCCTACAAGAGAAGCAGATCAGAGCATGTTCACATCTACAGAACCAAACCGTAGCCTCCCAGTGTGCGCGTCAGGTGTCGGCATGTCAGGGCCCCTGTGCCTCGTCTGGCTCCGAGTCACTCACGGTGCACAATGGCGTCGGCCTTGGGCCTCTGCTCGGCACGGAGGTGAGCGTACCTGCCAGCAACTCCAGACCGTGGCCGTCCCGCAGGGCACGTCCCTGTTTGCCGTACCCGCGTGGTGTGCGCCGACTCCGGGGACAGGGCCTGGCCACTGGCCAAGCACCGCCGGGCCACGGCGCCCGACAGACCGACGCCATCACCGTCCGCACGGACGGGCCACATGTGAGAAGCCCTCAGACGTGGGGACTCATCACCGAGCACGCAGACTTGAAGCTGACGGGCCAGTGAGCTTGTTTCGGGTTAAAGATTCAGATTTGGGAAACAGCCACAGAGTCTGACAAACGTGGCCATCGGGGAATTCATTCCTAATTGTAATGGACTGTTTTAGTAAAAGGATTGGTTTTAAATGTAGTCGAGGAATCTAAGAATCATGACGATTTTTATTTTTGGTGAAATTGTTCTTCATAATAACATACTAACTGAAACATTTCTAACGTAGTCCCACCACCTCATAAAGTGCAGAGTCTGCACACCTGACTCGGTGCTCGGTGGGCTGTTGCGACGGGTCAGCATCGGTCAGCCCACCACGAGTGACCGGCGCGAGAAGACAGCCCAGAGCTCCCGGGCACGGCCCCAGGCCACCTGACCACATGTCGAGGAAACAAAAGTCCTCACTGTCTTGATTTCCTCAGACTCTTCTCCAAAGGAAACCAAATTTGTTACACGGTGAGCAAGGACAGTGTAGATGGATAGGATAATGATACATAGTATCACTTGGAAGGCAGGACTCTATGCAGCGAGGCTTCTGCTCAGAAAACACGGGAGGACCTGAGAGATCAGGAGCAGAACACAGGGGCCACCGGGGAGAATAACTTTTTCTAAATTTAAACAACAGAAACAACTTACGCTTTCCAGGACATTGTGGGGATGTGATGGCAGGTCATGCTTGGACCGCGGGCCCTTTCTGGGATGTGTCTTCAGAGCCTCCCGCACCCAAGGGCTGAACTTTGTTCTGCTTGGACTTCTTTCCTCCAGGAGAAACTGGAGATTTCTCATCTGGCGGCATTACTGCCGTTAATGAGTCTGGTCTAACTTAGGTCAATGAACAAAACCTTAAAGATGTAACCTGTCTACAGAGCATCTTCCCTTCGGCCATTTGGATGACAGTTACCTCTAGGCACTGAAATAGCAAAGCAACCAAAACAAAGAAAATACAGAATATGTGTTCTGAACTATTCTAGGGACATACTCAATAGCATGGGAATGAATTTCCTGAAAGGACACGGTCTACAGATTAAAAATTTAAAATATTCTTGGAAGACCATTTGAGGTTCCATGCTTTAAAAATAGCGCTTCTATGGGGGCGCCTGGGTGGCTCAGTTGTTAAGCGTCTGCCTTCAGCTCAGGTCATGATCCCAGGGTCCTGGGATCGAGCCCCGCATCGGGCTCCCTGCTCCACGGGGAGCCTGCTTCTCCCTCTCCCACTCCCCCTGCTTGTGCTCCCTCTCTCGCTGTGTCTCTGTCAAATAAATAAAATCTTTAAATAAAATTAAAATAAAATAAAATAAAATAAAATAAAAATAGTGCTTCTAGTGAAGAGTTTAAGGAATGATACAATACATAGTATGTTACGGCTGAGACCACGGAAACCTGTGGATCCAGCACGAGAACATCAGCCACCCGCGTGTTAGAATCCTCTTTCCTGAAGCCAGCACCAAAGTTTCAAAAGCCCTGGTATATTGGGCGCCTGGGTGGCTCAGTTGGTTAGGCGACTGCCTTCGGCTCAGGTCATGATCCCAGAGTCCCGGGATCGAGTCCTGCATCGGGCTCCCTGCTCAGCAGGGAGTCTGCTTCTCCCTCTGACCCTCCCCCCTCTCATATGCTCTCTCTCATTCTCTCTCTCAAAAAATAAATAAAATCTTTAAAAAAAAAAAAAAAGCCCTGGTATATTTTGCTTGATCTATTTAATTTTGAACAGAATCACATTTGAAAAATACATACAAATACATTCATAACACCTCAGGAAGAAGATACAATGGAACTAGAGCATTTTGGAGATTGAACTGTGGAAAACATAACCGTCACCTGTTGCTTCTGGAAGGGGCTGAAATGAGCCGGGGAATTTCAGGGCAACAGGACGTAAAGGGGGCTGTGGGCGGGAGAGCTGGCGCGCCCGGTCCTCGGCACCTGAGCGGCTTGCGTGCGTAAACTGTATGAAGAAGGACGATGAACCCTAATGCAAACAACTATTCCATGTGGCTAAGTTATCCCTTTTAGGTAAAAAAAAAAAAAAAAGTGGGTTTTTAAATTTCTGAAGTTGACTGAAAATGAACGGCTAGCCGCCGGCGACGCTGCACCCCGAGCTTCCCACAGCATCTTCTCGGGGCCCCACCCACCGCCCCCGTCTCCCTGCCGGCTCCCGCCAGAATTCAACCCAATCCTCCCGCTCGTGCAGCTCGGAAACACAGCCGGGCCGCGTGCCCGCACCTGCCCCGAGAGCCTCCTCCCCTTACAGAGAATGCACTGTGTGCAGAGGCGACCACCGCAGCCACCCGCCCTCCCCTGGAGTCCGTTCTCAGTGACATCAGTGAAGCCGCTGCAGTGGGGTCTCCTGCCGCCTCCCCCAGCCCGCAACAGCCTCCAGCCACAGAGGAGGACCACACCCCTCGGCAGTAGGACGTGCTGACCACGGCATCCTTATTCCACCAGCAGCTTCCATGACACCCCGCTGCCCCCCGTGCCCTCTAGACCCCGAGTCCTTCCCAGCTTCCCTCCCTCCACCTGTCCCTGCCCTGAAACGTTGGTCTTCATGGGGTTCGGCTCTGCTCCCCTTTTCACCAGCCACCCTTCCACCCCAGTTAACCCCCGAAGCACCTCCCCACAGCAGCTCCAGCCCAGACTCTGCCGATGCCCCACCAAGGCATCCGACTGCCTCCTGGACGGAGACGAGCCATAAGCCTGGCGTCAGCACCAGAACCTGGTCACCCGGGCCCGCGTGCCCAGCCCCGCGGCTGGGGTCCCGTTGGGCCTTGAAGATGACACAACCCTCCCAATGGCCCAAGCAGGACCCGGGAGACAGCCTGGGTCCCTCCTTCCCACGTGCACTGCTGGCAGCCCACCTTCCCACAACCTCCTCCCTCCCGCTCTCTGGTCCCCATGCTGGCCACCGCCAGGATCATGGGGGTCCCCAGAAGACCTCCCCATCCCTGGTCCTCCACTCACAGTTCTCGCCCAGCCCCTGCACTGCGGCCTCAGGAGCTTCCAGAAGTGTAGATCTCAGCAGAGCCCTCCTGTGCCTTTCACAGCCCAAACTCCCTACGGCGGCTGACAGGGTGACCTGGCCCACCCCGACCTCGGGCACCGCTCCGCTTCTCGCCTGCCTCTGAGAAGGCTCTCCGCCTCGCCAGCTTCCCGTGGGTGTAAGAGCACGGTGTGCGGTCCCACGGCACATCCACTGCCTGAGACCGCCGCGCGGACCACCGTGCCCGGCCCCGAACCGGCACTCCACCAGAATTACTGTACATCTCACAGCACGCTGTTCTGCGGTCAGCCCATCGTCCAGCACGTAGTATGACGGTAACATATGGCAAAGTCTGAGGTCCTCCTGCTTCCCACCTTCCCCGAGAAGTTCACACTTCACAAACCATAACTAAATTCTGGAAATAAGGAGACCTGACCGTCACAGACACACCTGCCCCATAAAGCGGTGTGGATGAGAATCATTTCCAGCTTCTCCAAAACGATCCTTACTTGGGTAACGTTTAAGCACAAAACGTGGATGATTTTTAATAATTTATATAATAGACATACAAAAGAGAGATGAGAGTCCCGATGTTCGATGACAACCTTTAGGATTTCAAACAGGGAGAAATGAGAATATATTTGTTGGGTGGGGGGTAGTCACAATGTCATTTTAAAACTTGTGATTAATCTTGTGGACATTTTCATAAATAAAATACCTACAGAATAAATACATGTAATTAGATTAACACTGAAATGTTAATTTATAAAGATTTAGATATAAATGTGATGTTTTGCTTGATTAAGAAATCTGAGCCATTAGGAAAACAACCTAAATGTCCACCAACAGATGAATAAAGAAGAGGGGGTGCGTGTGTAAATATATATACGAATATACATATATACATATACTTACTTACGCACACACCCCCTGGAATGTGACTCGGCCTTGAGAAGGAAGGAAATCCCACCTTTACCAACAACACGGATGGACCCTGAGGGCCTCCCGCTCAGTGAGATAAGCCAGACACAGAAAGACTTATCGCCTGTATGTGGAATCTAGAAACAACACCGGTCGAAGTCCTCAACACAGGCAGTGGAAAGCGGTTGCAGGGGTGGGGGAGTGAGCGCAGGTTGGCGGAGGGCCACAAACCCTCAGCTGTAGGATGAGCCCAGGCTGCAGACCTCGCTGAGACACGGTGACCGCGGTCAGGAACACTAACGCGTGATGAAATCCGCCGAGACCAGATCCTAACCGTCCTCAGCACCACCAAGGGAAACGTGTTGGAAGCTGACCAACTAGACGGTGGGGTCCCCTCCACAGTGTGCGCACATGCTAGGTCGCCGCGATGCGCACGGATGTCGCTCACAGTTCTATGTCCATCATACCTTAATGAGGCTAAAGTTAACAAAAGAGAAACCTGAATCACACCAAATATTTTATGTACATTTAATTTGTTTTCAATATTTTGATTCAAAATGACAAAATATCTAAACAGTGGCAGAACTCCTTGTGTTCTTCGGCTCCTGCTGGGAGTCTTCCTCAGTCTGCAGAGCAGAGGTGAGTGCAGGAACGGTCTTCATGGAAGTGACCTGCAACGAAAGGAAGACCCTTAGAATGATCTGCGGCGGAGCCAGGGGCTCAGACTGCAGGCAGAGGGGACAAGAGTGCACTTACCGCCGGGGTCCCGGGTGACCTCGCCCCGAGGCACATCGGGGAAAGAGCACCGTCATCTGCAACCCAAACAGTGAAAGGTTAGCGGGGCACCCGCGCTTCGGGCTTCCGGCGTCAGACAGCACTCGCAGGGCCAGGACGGATGGGAACAGCAGTGTCACCGGGACGGCGGGCTGGCGCTCGCTCGGGGCTGGTCCGGGCCACCATGCCCCCCAACCCCACGGCCCCCACGTGGCCTGGCCACCACCTCCAAGCAGCTTCCACGCCACTCCCCTCCTCCCGGGACCCGAGTCTGGGCCGCGAGCTACCGCACCAGGGATGGCCGCTCCCTCTGTAACGTAGAAGACGCCCACTCGGGACAGCCACGCCCCGTGTCCCCATATCACTCTGTCCTCCCCCAACCATGTAAATTGAAACAGAGCCCGGGAGGCATTGCCCTGGCTTTAGTGTGGGAGAGGCAGCTGTGCACCGGGCAGGACCATAACGTCGGGAGGGTTCTCAGGATTGCCGAGGTGAGTCCCGAGGCTAGGACTCCCCGCGCACCGGCCGCCTCAGCCGAAGGGTCCCGGCTGCACCGCGACAGCTTTCTCCATCCCATACTCCTTACGGCGCAGGAGCCTCGCTGTCTAGGCGTCCGTCTTCCACCTGGAGAAGGAGCTCCTTCAGAAGGGACCATACGCTACAGATCTCTGCCATCCCAGGGCCCGGCACATAGCACATTTAGAGCAAAGGTTTGCTAAACGGACAGGACCCTGAGAGGAAAGCATCACAAACAGCCTGCAGACCAGGTCCGCAGCCCGTGCTGCACGGGACCCGGCAGAGCTGGGCAGTGAGGCAGGGCCGGGAGCGCATGGAGGACGGGGAGCGGGGACTGCGCCTCAGAAAGCCACCTACGCCACAATGTGAGATGGTTCTAGGAGGACCCGGTTGGGGAGCCACGCTGACGAGCCTGGGTTCTCCCCTGGAGACAGAGCCCATGAAATCGAGAGGCTGCCTCAGGCCTATTTCCAGGTTCAGGTGATCGTAACTGCGGCTGCACATGTGTACCCACACATGGACATGTAAGTACATGCACACATGTATGTGTAAACACACACACGTACAGTGACGGCATTTCTCTGTGGGTGTGCATGTGCGTGTGCATGTGTGTGTGTGCGTGTGTGCATGTGCGTGTGCACATCTGTGCATGTGTGTGCATGTGTGCGTGTGTTTGTGCGTGTGCATGTGCGTGTGCACATCTGTGCATGCGTGCGTGTGCATGTGTGTGCGTGTATGTGCGTGTGCACATCTGTGCATGTGTGTGCATGTGCGTGTGTGCATTGCATGTGCACATTTGTGCATGTGTGTGCATGTGCGTGTGTGCATGTGCGTGTGCACGTCTGTGCATGTGTGTGCGCATGTGCACATGTGTGTGCATGTGTCTGCGCGTGTGCACGTCTGTGTCCATGTACATGTGCACATGTGCATGCATGGGGAGGGGAAAGGGGATCCCTGCATATCTGGAAAAAAGCAAAACCTTATAAAACATGGATACCTACATCACATGCATCCTGGATTCAAAGAATTGCGCAGTCATCCCAGACTGCATCCCAGGACTGCATTCCTGGCTCCTCTCTTAGCACAAGGACCCACACTTACAGGTCGGGAAGCAGGGTCAGTCTTTAATCTCAACCATGGGGGCTTTAGGGATCATCTGGTCTAATCCCCTGAGATGCAGGATACCGTGCAGGGCTCATCTTCTTGCACAGGTGAGTTCAGGAAAACTGCATGGTGACCTCTACCCCTCTTGCATGGGTATAGAGAACAAACCCACAGCAGCGCTCCCCTCCCCATCAGGGTGCAAGAGCATGGGCCACCTTCTTGTCACTCAGTTCTGCCTCAAACCCCACTGCCCCAGCAGGAGAAAGTGATTCTGTTCAAAGGCAACAGGGACCCCTGGGGCACCCATGTCTCTGTGAAGGAAGAAACCCCACACCCACAGCTGCTGTCGCCAAGGGGGACCTGGCAACATGGGAGGGAAGCTCAAGAATCTCCCACAGGGGAGTCACAGTCAGCTGAGAGCTCAAGCCACAAGGACCTCATCCCACCCAGGCTGGACGCAAGCTGTCCCCGCCTCGCCATGTGGCAGCCGGATGGAGGCAAATGGAGACCGGAGGCTGGAGGCCAAGAGAAAGAGACACAACAGCCCACGGCCAACCCCATTCATAATAAGGAGCAGACAGCCAGGAATTTGCAGAGCATTTGGACAGCAACCTCTTCACGAAATCGGTAAAGTCTGAGCACTTGCAGATGGAAGGACTAAGCAGCATCTAAAAACAGGAATGCACACGCTGCTGTGGGAGCGGGACGTCCCCCCGTGGTCCTGTGAGAACCAACCTCAGGGACACGCATGGCGGTGGACAAGCAGCTGGGTGCAGACGCAGGGCCTGCTGGCACAAAACCACAGTGCACGCTGGGCGCCCTGACCAGGCCCCTGCGGGGAAGAGCGGGAACCGGCCGCGTGCACGTTTACAGTCAACACACGAAAACAACCCCACTGAGAATCTGGGTCAGTCATTTCCAACGGATCATCCTGTCGGGTCTGATGGGTCTGCGACCCATGACTGCAGAGAGGAAAGTGCCCCCCAGCCTGGACCCCCCCAGCCCCAGCCAGTTATAGCCACAGAGCCTGGGCAGGTGCGAAGGAACACCTTCCACCAAACCCTCGCAAACGGGATTCTGCTTTGTATCTTAAAATACGCTGCCCTTTCTAGAAGTGAATCAGGACAGAGATTCTGGAAAGAATCATCCAGAATTTAAAAGAACTCCTTATCTGTAAAAGCTAACATCCAGATGCGACCGTTGCACTTAGGAAGTGCCCCATCCAGACGCTCTGCTCTCCTCAGAGGGTGTCTGTCCCTCGTCCCTTGGCATCCACGCTGAACAGTAGGTCTGTCAGTGACATCGTGTCCTTGGAGAGCCCGAAAGGCAGCGTCACACTGACACCTGGGAAGGAGCACCCGGTGCCTCGGTCCCTCGGTCATGATGCTGGCATGCGGGGCCCCTTCTCTCTGCACACCCACCACTCTCCACAGCCACTGCAAGCCTGCTCATGGGGACAGCCTCCGACGTCCTCTCCATGGTGGGTTACACCTGACCACTCCTCAGGTTTGCTGATTTCAGTGGGAACGGGCGACCCTTCTTGAAGACCTTTACTGCCAACAGGGAAGGACCGTCTAGGTTTGCATCAGATTCTCTGCCCCCCCCCAATGGGAAGGGGATGGGCGGTGGGGGAGGGGGAGGACAGGGCTCGGGCACCTCGTGCCTTGGTCTGGACTCACCTCTGCACACATGGCAGGGACTCGGGGAGGAGGTGACCCGGGAGGCTGCATGGGGGCGGGCATGACAGGAAGCTGGACAGTGATGGGTCCCCACACTGCCCGTCACAAGGACAGGAAGCTGCCCACGCCCCGGGCCCCACAGTGGCGCACACACCGTCACACTGGGTCCCCAGTGGAAACAAACGCTGCCCCAGGAAACAAATTCTCAGAAAAATCATTTGAACTTAAGTCTCATGGAGTCTGTAGTTGAGTTCTTACCCATTTGGGGAATTATTTTGTCTCCTTATTTCTCTTTATCCTATCAATAGACAGTTTTCCCAGGCCTCTGACTGCCTGAGAGCAAGACCGCCAAGACAGGGTTCTGCCTGCCCACAATTTGTGGGTCTGTAATTAGGGGAAAATCGCTCTGAAAACCAGCCCGGAGAGGTTAGCTGCACTCGGCACGGCTAATCACACAGCAAACAATAACGTCTCTGTGGTCAAACAGGCGCCCCGATCGTGCCGTGTCCCCGAGACCGTTTCCATCTTCAGGAATCAAAGTGGGCCATTTCAACTGTTCTTCCCTGAACAAACCCAAGATACAAAATACACTCTGTATTTTATGCTGGGTAGCTTACTGATCCCTATATGCCCAAGAAAAATCAGCAATTCCACACATCAGGATCCTTCTTGCGAAGCCTGCACTCCGACCTGCTCCCAGAGCAGAGTGAATACGGACTCTATATAAACGTGAGGCCATCACGGGGGAGGAATTCTAGGATAAGCCAATGCCGATTTCCACTCTAGATCGGACACTTCCTTACCAGCTGACTCTGGCAAACCCTTTTCCACCCCTGCCTCACAACCTCTCCATCTAGGAAAGGCGTAGACTAACCATGTGCCCTCTTGCCGCGGGATTCTGGTGATCGCTCCGCCTGCTCTCAGGGACCCTGACCAGCCACCACGTGAGGGATGAGGCGGGTGGACACTGGCCCCACGGAGCCACGCGAACTCACTCTTCCAGCAATCCCAAGTCTGCAGACGGACTGTGTACAGGGTCTCGAGTGTGGACCCTCAGGTCCCGCAAACCCAGAGCTGGATGCGAGCACCGTCCTCTGTGCCTTGTGTTCTGGAAGGACTCTCCCAACAGCCAGATAACCAGCCTCATCTTTGCCTCAGGCAGTTTGATGGGGTTTTGGTTCCTTTAAACTCGAGGACTCTAAGATCAGGGTGCTATCAGTACAATCCCGGGGAAGGCCCACGGGCGGGTAAGTGCTGTTAGCGCCCCCGACTCTCAAACACACGCCGATGTGGCTCACACGTCGTATGGTCACAACTCCGAAGACCCCCACCCGCTCTGACTGAGGGCAAAATGAAGGGAGATCGTGTGTGTGAAGATTTCCCAAAACTGTGGCTTGCCACATAAGGTCTTACTCCTTAGAGGAGGGACTGGAGCGATTTGCTCAGAGTAAGAAGTCAGCAAACAAATTCTTGTTGAGGGAGAGAAGCCCACCTTCAAGCCAGCAAGGGCCTCGGGGAGTCTGAGGACCCAAAACACATGTCCTTTTGGGCTCTGCTAAGAATCCGCAGCCACACTCTAGCATGCCTTCTCACCCCACTTCAAAAGTGGCTACTCTGGAGCCCAAAACCTTCTTAGTAACAGGATGGCCTCCATGTATTTCAAAAGCAAATAAATGAACAAGTTCACCTACTTGCAAGACCCTCCACAGAAGCTGCCCCACCATATAAATGCTTGAATAATTGTAAATTTACTTTTTACTTGAAAATGATGCATTGACTCTACAGAAATAGCTTCATAGCCGTCAAACGTTAGTATCCTGTCCACATCCTGGTGAACGTCTTACGGGTTGACAACTGAAATACTGGGCCCAAGTTCACAAAGTGACTCCACTGCACTCCTGGAGAAGCGGTTCCCATGTCTCCCTCCACCTCCAAGCACGCACTCAGGCTGTCCCGGGAGGGGGGCCAGCAGTGGCCTGTCCCCTGTGCAGCATCGGCGCTCATGCCCAAGGCCAGGGTGTCATCAGCGTGTCTCATCCTGAGCCAAAGGCGGCATCGCCAATCCTACATCTGTCCCTAGCTAGGCAGAAGCAGCGGGTGAGAGAATATGGCCAAAACGTAAATTCTACTCATTCCTATAAATATAATCACACCAAAGCGAACTCTAAAGTAGTCAGAATCCGAAGTAAAATAAGCCACATCCCCTGCAGACACAGGGATTACTAACTCACCTTCAAACCCAGAAGCGGCCTCCACCAGCAGATGAGGACAGCAAGCTGGTCTCGAACCCTGTCCACAGAGGGGAGACGTCACTCAAGACACAGAGAGAATTCTCTTTTACATAAGATTCTGGGCGAAAATCTTACTTTATGGAGTTGTCCTGGGTGGTGAAACTCTGCGGGGGAGACACGCTGGCCCGGGTACCATCACCTCAAGCATCCTGGCACATGAGGGAGAGAGGTTTCTGGGCTCCCACAGCAAGCTGCCGCCCGTACGTACGTGTGAGAAGGCAACGTGACACGGCGTGTTTCTTGGGTAGGAAACTATAAAAGAATAACGCCTGCGTGATAGTGAGCAGTCGTAACAAGGGTGATGGGACTTACACACACTCAAACGACTCTTCCAAACGGGACTGACCTCAGCGGCTTCCTCCTGGGCTTCAAGAATATCCGACACCCACGAGCGCCGCGTCCGGCTCCCCGCCAGGAGTGCCGGGCCCGCCTTCCCACCGCTCTTCACACCAGCTATCCCGGCTGCACCAGCTTGTCCCAGAACGCGTTGCATTCCAAGGTTTGGGATGTAAATCGCACGCAACAAGGCACCAAAGAGTTCTTTAACAGGCAAGAAGATGAAATCTCAAATAGTGATATTTTAGCTGAAGTGACATTGGAATGTGTCTCCTTTGAAGTAACGAAACACTTCCCAGAATAAGGTCTAGAATACAGTAGCCAATTAACGTAAGAATTACAAACTTTGGCTAAATATCATGCGCTGCTCGATGCAGGGGACTCTGAGTCGATTGTGAGGATGAGTTCACTCTGAGTCCTGCCCGGAGGAACGTGTCTTTACAGCCCCATTCGTGCAGAGTGGGACGAGAACCAGTCTCCAGGCTCTCTGGCTGCTGGGGCTGCTGGTCAACCCCAGCACTGCGCTTCCAGAGTGTCCGAGAGCTCGTGAGCTAACCAGCGAGACGCGAGCTGTGATGTCTTCCAGGAGAACTTCCCAGCTTAACGCGAAATAGAACCCCAGGGACATACCCTGTGGTCACATGACCTGCTCAGGTCTCCTCCTTGGTAGCCCGGGTCACTCACGCACTCCGCGCCAACCTGTATCAGAGAGAAGAGCCCTAACCGTGTGAGCGCCTGGACCGTGTGCCCAGAGCAGAGCACGGGGGCAGTGAGGACGTGGGTCAGGCATTTCCTGTCAAAGGCCCTTGAGGAGAACGTTCTCTGCTCCAACCATCACTGGCCCTTGAGGAGAACGTTCTCTGCTCCAATCACTGGCCCTTGAGGAGAGCGTTCTCTGCTCCAATCACTGGCCCTTGAGGAGAGCGTTCTCTGCTCCAACCATCACTGGCCCTTGAGGAGAACGTTCTCTGCTCCAATCACTGGCCCTTGAGGAGAACGTTCTCTGCCCCAACCATCACTGGCCCTTGAGGAGAACGTTCTCTGCTCCAATCACTGGCCCTTGAGGAGAACGTTCTCTGCTCCAACCATCACTGGCCCTTGAGGAGAACGTTCTCTGCTCCAATCACTGGCCCTTGAGGAGAACGTTCTCTGCTCCAATCACTGGCCCTTGAGGAGAACGTTCTCTGCTCCAACCATCACTGGCCCTTGAGGAGAACGTTCTCTGCTCCAATCACTGGCCCTTGAGGAGAACGTTCTCTGCTCCAATCACTGGCCCTTGAGGAGAACGTTCTCTGCTCCAACCATCACTGGCCCTTGAGGAGAACGTTCTCTGCCCCAACCATCACTGGCCCTTGAGGAGAACGTTCTCTGCCCCAACCATCACTGTAGCAGGAAGACACCCCGGAGCAGTGGGTGGAGCCGCGCCCCGATACCCCTTTCTTCAGCACACAGGGGGTGGGACCCAGAGCACGGTTCACGGACCCTGAGCTCAGGCCGCCCGAGGGCTGGCACAGAGGAGCCTGTGCTGTGCCGAGACTGAGAACACGTCCCCAGCAGAGGCGGGTGCAGAGACGCTCTCCGGCAGCTCTATGTGACGCCAGGGCTCACGCGTGCTCGGTCATGGCAGAGAGGGACGGCACCAGCTGTCCGCTTTCTTGGCAGGGATGCACCAGCACGTCCCACGTCGGGGCCACTCGCGGCAGCCGTGAACGGTGGGCGGGAGCACAGCCAAGACCTCAGCGCGGAGTCATCGCAGCCCCACCCGCTCCCATCCCTTCTGATGCTTCTGCCCTCTCGGAGAGCCCTGTTCCTCCCCTCACGTGCTCATCCCGAACGTCCTTCAAGACCCGGGTCCAGCCCCAGCCCCGGGGACCCACCATGAGTGCCCGCTCGCTGGATCTCTGCCCGATCGCTGCACGAGCCAGGACACGAGCCCCGCGCTCCCGTCGGTTCTTCCGTCTGCGCGTGTGCTTTTCCTCATCAGTTCACAAGAGGCTACAAGGCTCTGCTGTATTGCGCAGGCAGGACTACCAGCATGCATTTAACAAACGCCTGTTCACTTTTTCACACCCATGGTTTAGTTCAAATTACATACAGACAGCCCCTGACCACTCAGAGGAAGAGGATTAGTAACAAGGGTCTTTCAACAACCGGCAATAAATCCTAGTGCACCAGAGAGAACGGGCATCCGGGGGCCAGCCGGACCCGGGGGCATCATGACTCAGCGTTTATTAGCTGCACCAAGATGGAAAACACCTTCCCTGCCCAGGCTTCTTCCTGCATAAAGTTGGAATGGCCCTGGCAGGGGCCTCCGCACAGTGTCAGGAGGTTAAATAAGATACACATTTTAAATCATCAGGCATCTAACAAGCACCGGCTGTTCCCCTGACCTGCACCGTGGCGCGGCAGAGGGAGGCTTCGGTCACCCACCGCAGACAGGCGCTCCCGGGGGCACCGGCCTCCAGAGCCAAGGCATGTGTTTGGGGCACTTTTTATCCCAAAGATATATCAGTTTTTAAAACAGGTTTCCATCAGTGTTTTCTTGTTTAATTCCAGACACAGAGTGAACTGTAAGAAGTGGGCAGGTGTTTAAGCTCATCAGCGATGGAAGACAAAGTGTGGTCAGAGGAGCAGGTCACGGGACGGCAGTTCAAGAGTCAACGTCAGGACGCCACAGAGCCCAGTTCGGGGCCGATCCGAGAAACCCAGCAGCGGGTGCAAGGCGGCCAGGCTTGCAGGGGCTCACCAAGCCCCTGGCCCTCGTTCACAGAGCCCATGCATCGGCGCCACGGCCATGTCTCCTCTGAAAGCCACACTTCCTGTTCTGATCCACTCCGGGAACCAATCTCGAACTCAGCATGTGTTTCCATATCCATCTACACACGATGAGCTAAAGAACGAGAGAAACCCCCTTGACAAAATACCCACAAACCCCTATGCAAAGTCGTCTTTCCCCGGCTCCCAACTCCTCGTCAGCGACTCCAACCCCCAGGGTCACCTGTCCAAGCCCCATGCTTCCAGTCACACCTGTATTCACACCCCGAGGGAAATCACACCCAAGTGCTTTATAGTTGAGATTTCTGAGGTTTCAGTCAAGTGTAACTGGGGGCTGTTAAAACAAAAAGGCTTCAGGGCGCCTGGGTGGCTCAGTTGGTTAAGCGACTGCCTTCGGCTCAGGTCATGATCCTGGAGTCCCGGGATCGAGTCCCACATCGGGCTCCCCGCTCAGCGGGAAGTCTGCTTCTCCCGCTCCCCCCTCTTGTGCTCTCTCTCTCTCTCTCATTCTCTCTCTCAAATAAATAAATAAAATCTTAAAAAAAAAAAAAAAAAAGGCTTCAAAACCCTCAGGAATTAATTTCAAAAGGAGAAAGAACAGTAAGTATGGCAGGGAACTGAGAAGGTATTTTTCTGAGGTCCCTCAAGTCACACCCCTGAGGTGGCCGCCTCCTAGCTAAGCCCCCCACTCACTCAGATTCTTTGTAAAAATCCCATTAAGCTCCACTGAACATCTTTAACAGAACAGCAGCTGCAGGCTGTGTGTGCACAGACACGCACATGTGTGTTTATACCCTAATAGCCGGTGATTAACCAAATGAAAGATATTCTTAAAATAATAGTCTGTTGAATATAATTCTTCAGCCCCTTGATACTAACTACAAGAACAACTGCAATGAAGCCGGACACTCTTTTTTAAATTTAAAGCAGAACTTGGAAACTTGTTTTGAAAGACAAACTACATGATTATCCTTCAGTTGCATGAAATCAAGTGTGCAAAAATGCAAGCACCCTAGGGGCTTGTTAGTGACAAACCAACGTCCAGCACAGTTTCCTGTAAAGCTCTTTTGAGAAGATAGATGGGCCTTTGCTATTGATTATTCTGTAGTTTAGATAATAATCTCTAAAATGAGTCTCACTTTCCCTTGCAAAGTGCCAGGGTTATGTAAGCAAGGGCTACATGTGCCTCAAGACACAGGAGACATGGCCCGTTTTGCACACGGGGTAGGTTGAAATGAACGGGGTGGAGGGATGGCGGGTTCTTTGCAATGCAAATTCCTAACAGAATAAAACCTTTGAGTGAAATCGGGGTCATGGACTCTGCTTCCTGCTGACACGGACTGTGGCTGTCCTACTCAATCCACTTCCCCTGCAGCGGCTTCAAGCTGGGGGCGCATCCCACACAGAGAGCTCATGTCCTCACTTGAATTTAGATATCCCACTTCATCATTCACCCGTACGGAAAACCTCAGCGCATCCATCAAGGTCCGTTTCAGGTATTAAACTCCGGATGACGACCAAATTTTTGACAGTTAAATCCTCCTTCAAAAGATCTACTCTGTGCTCCTTGGGTCAAGTAAGCCGTTATAGAAACAGCCAGTCCTGCTCATTACCCAGTTAGCTCACACGAGGTCTCTGAAATTTCTAATAAAATAGAAACCGGGTATATTCTCGATACACATGTAGACTGGGCCTTAATTAACAGAAGGTGAATTTATTTCAGGAAGGCCAGGAGGAATGAGCGTGAGGGACAATAGGGCTGGGCAGGCAGGGAATTCGGGGGCCGAGGCCCCTTGAGGAGGCAGCCCACATTATAGTGAGGACGGCTGTTGGACCAAAATGAAGAAGAGGACCCTGATGCTCGGATGTGCAAGTCCCACGGCTGCAGCAGGGCCCCCCCCACATGCCGACAACACACAGTCCCTAAAATCTCACGTAAACAAAGGGGGTGAGATTACAGGCACATCCCCCTGCGGGTCTCTGGGGGGTCCAGGGACAGAATGTGAGTGGCCCTCATGCACTGGAGGCCTCGGCTCCCTGCCCGCCCCTGCTCCTCGCCGGCGTCTGACGGGGGAGGGAATGGTGGTTGTATGGCCCGTGCTCTCACTCATTTGGTTACCAGCACCCCTGCAAGGAAGGAATGGGACGGCCAGGCCTCCCGGGGAAGCAGCCGGGAGCAGACCCACCGCCCTGAGGGGTGGCCGTGCGGGGCCCTGGACGTGCCGATCTTCATGAACACACAGTCCTTCTCGAAGTAGCTGAATGTTTGCTCACTCAAGATGTACTGAGCACGACCAAAGGGGAAAGGAGAGCTGCCCCACTGACGAAGGCATGCCCGTGCTAAGCATTGGGTAGGATTTCAAGTCATGTTTCTACATGTTACACTTTATCTCATGTGGGAACAGCCAGCCATCTAAATTACAACGGATCAGTAAGAAAATATGATTTTACACACAAATATTCACATTGTTCCCTTTTCAAGAATATAATTCTTATTAAAAGTTGTTACAAATTACTATGATCATAATTATGTTAAAATCACACAATACAATTAGTATCAGTTCTCACTATCTCAGGGCTTTGTATACATTAATACATACTAGTTCAAATATAAATGTGCAAAAAAAGCTAAAATAGTTCATCTTCCTCATAGAAGCTAATGGCAATCCAATTTGCAAATAGCCTTTTTAAAATTTTTGCAATAGTTCTAAGTGGTAACTGGCATTTACATCTTGATCAAAATCTTGACCCTCAATTTAAAAAATACTTCCTAATTTCAGAAATAAATAAGTCTGATGGTGAGACAGATCAAGATCTGGCTTCACTAATCAATTTGGATGAAAAATAGGAAATACTTAAAACCTTATTCTAGCCTGGAGAATATATGTCGTTTTCAACTAATTGCATGAAAGCATGCATTCACAGCTTCCCTAACCCATCAGATTGCAGAGAACACATCAGCTCCCATACACGGGGCACCTGATTACCAGAGAGACAAGGCTTCTTCAAAAACCAAGAACCAGAAAATGTGTATACCACCCATTATAGCACATTTTCTCTTTTAAAATGCCTTTGCTAAAAAATCTGAGAAACACAAATTCTCTTATTTCAGAGCTTAAAATAAACCAAAAACCTTGTTCCTAAAATCACAAACAACTTCAGTTAAGACACAAAATACATTTCACGCCATGCCCAAATCAGCTGCCTTCCTATATGGGGTTTCTTTTATAAGGCTGCCAGGTATTTCTACTGCCGATACCCAATTAGATGCTAGAGCCAGAGAGCCAGCCCGCCGACTTGTTTTGCCCCCCCACCCCAAAATACCCATGAGAAAGACCCCCACTAGCACCTTCATCTTAAGGGGCACACCCACGACATGAGGCAGCCACACTGACCACACTGATGCAAGGGAGATCGGCAGGCTCGGCATCCGTAGGCACGGTATCCAACCACGGAGACGTTTTCCCTGCCGGCTGTAAATCTCCTGACTGTCCACGACTAAGATGTCTAGTAGAACTCATCAGGAGCTATCAATATTAAAAGACAACATAGTATAAACTCGTGGAATCACTATTGCACACCTGAAACACACGTAACATTGTGTGTCAACTAAAAAACTGTGTGTCACAAAAAAAAAAAAAAGAATTGCCCATGAAAAAATAAAAGGCAGCATGAGAATGCCAGTTCTTTCTCCTCATGGCACCTGTTACCTCGCAGCAAACGGCATGTGAGCAGGAGGAGGTACTCACGACAGCTGCCTACGGCATCCTTCCCGTAAAGCACCTCTAGAAACTGCCCAGCACTGGACATGGTGAAGTGGGAGCCGTTGCATGCCCGGGGTCGCCTGGTCCTGAGCCACACGCGTGATGCCCATGGGACACAGACGTTCGGACGCACCGCTCTCTTGAGCAACGCCGATCCCCGCACAGCAATGCTGGCCTGCTGCCCCGTGACCGCCTCTAGAACCCAAGTTCTAATCCTGCCAGTCATAGAACATCTGGAGCACTCTCCCAGGAAATACCATTTGGGACTAAACTCCACGAGGGGAGCTTGGTGAGAATAGGACAAGACAGATCATCAAAGCTGTGGGGTCTGAAATTCCAGTGGCAGCGGCACCATGTAAACATTAGGATGCATGCCCTGCTCGGGAAACAATGCAGGCAGCGAATATTTGAAGGGTTGCCTTACAAAGGAGGAGGCTGACTTTTCCATGGCATTCTTTGAAGATACAACTTTCTCAGTGGGAGTCACAGGAAGAAGCTTCACTCCAACAAAATCAAGGTCAACAACTGTCCCCTTGTGAGCTCAAGCAAACACCCACTGTTAGGGAATAAGCAGAAAGGATTCCTCCTTGCACATGATGTCAATAATTTTCAACCAATGTGCTATAAACTCTTCATAGATCTGCCAATAAGATGGTTTTCAACTTATTTTGAAATAATTACAAATGCACATGAAGATACAGAGGAAGTACAGAATGGCCCTGTGCACGCCTCCCCAGTGTGGACACCTTATTCCCCACACCCAGGAGACTGGCACGGGCACACTGTGTGTGGATGGTGATA
Source organism: Halichoerus grypus (assembly GCF_964656455.1). NCBI lineage: Eukaryota > Metazoa > Chordata > Mammalia > Carnivora > Phocidae > Halichoerus > Halichoerus grypus. The sequence goes on from NC_135714.1 coordinate 207,670,618, forward strand.
CCGCCATGTTTTCACGCGCGTATTTCCGTAACCAGCCCTGAAATCAAGATGCAGAACCACTCCCTATGGTGTTACTCCCCTCTGCTGGGGAATTTTGATCACTATGTGATATCTATGTTTTCACACAGTTGGAGGATATAAAACATGACAGCGTTTTGACAGTATGACAATTCATATACAATATCGTGCCAAGTGGATCTTACAAGTAGGGTAGAGAACAATGTTGAATAGCGTTCAATTTGCTGGGATAGTGTCTACCTGGCACCAAAGAAAACTTCTGCATTTGCCAGAACATGGTCATAAATCCATTTGATAGTGAAATTAGGTGGATAATTAGTTCTACTCCATGACGGACCCAGAGGGTTAGCAGGATGGCTGTGGACAGAGTCCGATTTCTTCATGTGTGCCATCTCAAACTACAGGTATCGTGAGGCAAAAAGGCTGAACACATGCATCCAGGTTCCAGAATACCCCTTAAATGCCCTCCTTTTCCACATGCTAGCCCTGGATTGCACATCACATGCCAAGTCCGTACCAGAATTGCATGGGTGCTTGAAAATCCAGAGCCCACCTGCAAGCAACAATAATCTCAAAGCGCAACTCAAAGTAATAACGGGATGTTGCTTTAGCTTACCCAGTTTATGAAGATAAGAAACAAATTAAAACAGGCAAACACTGGTAAGGCTGCTGTGAGAGGCTCATTCATATTTGCCAGTGTCGACATAAATTTGTGCCTCCCGAGGTGAATACAGTTTGGAAATATGCATCAAGAGTTGCAAACATGCAGAGACTTCCAGCCAGTATTTCCATTTCTAGGGACAATGCTAAGGAAACTTTCATTAGCATAGGAAAGTTAGAAATTATGGTTTTAATATTATAGAAGCCAAAAAACTAAAAACAACTTAAATGTCAGCTCCGTTCTCATGTGCACGGGGCCCTTACCTCATGCCAGGCACCACCATGGGGATAAAACATGGGTATAAGAGACTTAAAATATATTCCTGGTATTAAAAAAATTCATAATCTAGGGGGGCCACCAAGTAACAAAATAATTTCAATAAAACATGACAAAAGTACAACTGAGAAAAGCTTCCGTGGTCTGCATATCCTCCTCGACAGAGCGCTGTGCCCTCCCTCACTCGGTGGATCCCACGTGGAGCCCAGCCGCGAGGCTGGCAAACCCAGGCCATGGTCCTGGAGGAGCCAAGGGGCTGGGGTCAACGGCCCTGGGTGAGGATGGGCTGCCGGCCTCACGAGTGAGCATCCGGCCATCCCATCCCAGCAAAGTTCCAGCAGACCACAACCCTGTCCCACACGAGGGCCAAGGACCACCCCACGGAGCGCACTTCTCCCTCAGCCCCTGGAAATGATCAATGGCGGTTGTTGTTTCGAGGCACTAAGCTGTGAAGTGCTTTGTTACACAGCCGTCCATCAGCACAGGAGATGAATCTGTTAGAAAGTGACGTGGCCAAAGGAACCCTCCGTCCACCTGCAGACACGTTAGAGTGGTCCCGCTAGCAGCCCGCCAACGGACGTCTGTAACAGGACTCCAGGCCTGGGGCTCATCGACAGTGTGACCGATGAAGGTTTACCGTCTTTTCCAAGCACCTGTCAAAACCAGCAACCACAAACGCCAGCCACAGGGGAGGCCACAGCGGCGACCAAGTAGGAGCAGACAAGGAGGGCGTCTCGGGTACGCAGCTCCCACATACACACAACGACCACCTGCTCCCACAGGCGTGATCACGTGTCGGGTGAGCCAGACCTCGAGACCCCCCACCCCAGCCTGGCAGGTGCAGCCATGGCAGGTGAGAGCCCACTTGGGAGTGAGGCAGGACCTCCAGAGAGTATCTGGAGGCCCCCTGCCATGTGGGATGACGCGGGGGGGAGGACTGGCTCTGCCCACCCGCGTGGCCACGTTCCTGGCCGGCACGTGCCTCTAGAGCATAAGACAACGTTGACTCCGAGCTGCAGCTCCAGGTCACTATAAAAGCGTACATGGGAGCACAGAACACGCGGTATCAGCCCGCACGGTAGCTTGATTTACTAGCCCTGGCTGCGCACACACGGGTGCATGTGTGTGGTGGCCCCTCACAGAAGCCACAGCCAATCCACCCCGTCACCTGTCATGAGCTCCTTGAGGCTTCCTCTCAGCCTCTGCCCATCTCCCTGTGTCATTCACGACCCCTCATTTTAGTTTGGATTGTTCCCTTTTTAGGTCCCTTAAAAAAATGGTAATGGATTTAGGAACCAGGGGACACAGCCAGGTGCAAGTGGACTCAGGCTTTAAGCCCCACATCACACCTCCCACGGGACACCCCCCATGGGAAACAGCCCCAATGGGACACACACCCCCACAGGACACACGCCCCCCATGGGACACACACACACACACCCCCACAGGACACACGCCCCCCACGGGACACACACACACCCCCACAGGACATACAGCCCCCCACACGAGACATATGCCCCCCACGGGACACGCCCCCCAAGGGACATAGCTCCCCTCCACTGGACACATGGCATCCCCCCCACGGAACACCCCTGCACGGGACAGCCCCCCCACAGGACACACAGCCCCATGGGACACCCCCCCCACGGGACACACCCCCAATGGAACACAACCCCCCACAGGACACACGCCCCCCACGGGACACACACACCCCCCCACAGGACATACAGCCCCCCGCACGGGACACACGCGCCCCCCACAGGACACACACCCCCCATGGGACACACACCCCCCATGGGACACACGCCCCCCCCCACAGGACACACAGTCCCCCCACAGGACACACACCACCCCATGGGACACACAGTCCCCCGTATTGCAGGATGCCCAGGTCCCCCTCCTGGGGCACATGCCCCTCCACCCTGGGACGTACGGGCCCCTACTGTGGAGCACCAGACCCCCTCACAGCACACACAGGTCCCCCCTCCCCAGGCATACAAGCCCCTCCCCAAGAGGGCACACAGCCCCTCCCCCCACAGGGCACACAAGCAAGCATACAAGCCCCTCCCCCCAGCAGACACTGCTGACCACGCCCCTCCCCCAGCGGACACTGCTGACCACGCCCCTCCCGTGCCCAGAAAAGGAAAGCAGGCACGCCCCCTGGTACTGAGCTTGCTGACCTTCCAGGTGCTGTTCCTAAGGAGCTGCTGAATATTGTGCCCTACTAAAATCTGGTCGTCTTTTAAAGCTTGGCTCTTTTTAATGCAAACCATTCATTTCTTGCAGACAATTTTCTCAGCATGGGTTTAGTTAAACATGCTCACTGTGACTATCTCACTGAGACCTCATTCCCCTTAATCATAGCATGAGGTCATAAGACCATACGGAAGTACTGAGAATGCTCTTTGAAAATCAACTAGAAAAACCGCATTTGTGCCGCGCTGTTTTAAACGTGGCAACGAAGAGCTCTGGGGTCTGACCGCCAAGGAACAAACCCTGTCCCCGCCTCGTTAACTGTGCGGATTTAGTGGCGACTGTGCTCAGCACCCAAGACCCTCCATCTGTAAAATGGGGTGATGGCGGGCGCTGAGACAGGTGCACGGAAGCCGAGGAAATCTACGTGCGGGCTCAGCACAGTCCCCAGAATGCAGGATACGAATACTGTTGAGCACACAGGGAAATGAGCACCATTTCAGACTGGAGTCAATTTACCGGGTTTTTCCTGTCCTGTTTTAAGCTCAAACGCATTCTCACACTGATCACTTTCCCGGCCCAGCCTGCGGTTGAGCCTAAGAACATCAGCAGTCACCGCGCAGCCTGCAAATCCGCTTCTGTGAGGTTCGGAATCACAGATTTCTTCCTTGCTTCTCGGTCTTGAAACCCTGACAGAAATTTTGGGGGGACATTTACATCTTCGTATACTCTAGAGGAATACAGAAAAAGAAGCCTTGCTTGCTTCCTGCCAAGCTCATGAACCTTGGTAACTTAGAGCTTCAACATTGTTCCGAAAGCTAGAACAGCACAGTGAGGCTTAAATCAATTCTAAGATATCACTTGTTTTACCCTTAAGAAAAGTTCAGCTTTTTTCCCTTTTTTGTCCCTAGAACTTAGAGATTTCAAGATACTTAATAATATGTCAGAGCGCCTCATAAACAAAAGCACTTTGATAAATAATGGTGTGTCATAAAAGCATTTTTATAGATGAAATATTTGAAAAACTATAATTATTATTTAAATATTTTGTTGCCAAAGATTGGGCTAAAAATGATAAACATTAAAAAGAAACCGACGGAAATAACATGAAATTATGTTTTTGTTCAAAAATCGCTCAGCAGGCTTCTGGTTGGAAGAGTACCAAGCGCTCAGGCTTCTGGACACAGACAGTAGAGAAAAGCTGCATCCGGCATTATCCCGCTTTTGATCATCATAAAATGAGAAGAGAATAGGAAAATCAATTGCTCCCTCGAAAAAAAATCAGAGATGTAAAAAACGAAGTTGGGACTTAAAGCAGCAGCATCCCAGGACCCAGGAGTCAGTCAGGATGGGCAAGCGTCAGAAGAGATACACAATGAAGCCACGTTCTTGACACAGAAGATTCAAGACAAGCACACTGACATCAAAGGGAGGAAATGAGATCAGAAGAGCCAGAGGAATGATAACAAATAGGATGGAAAAGCATCCGTGACCCAGGTAAATGGCATGGCTGAGGAGGAAATGCGACAGACATTCTCATGCGAAAACAGAACAGGAGAGGGAAAATAAGCCTGGAGAGAATGGACAAGGTGCCTCGGACGAGAAGCAAGCACTAAAAACCACAGCGGGAACAGGTCTACAGTTTGCTCAACAAATCTGTACAAAACAGCTGATGCTAAGAAATACCCTGATTGTGTAACTGAGACATGGGTAAACATGTTTAAACAATATCCACCGTACAGACATGATCATCTGGAGAACCACGTTTAATTCCAGCAGTGCTGTCGGTAAATGTGCTATGGGGATGACCCAGCAGCCAAGTTACCCTCGAAGGAGAAACCAGGCTGTCGGTGGCCCCGTTCACATGCACACGACACAGGAAACACGGCACCTGTGCACCTCCATGGCCGGGGAGGTCAGCTGCATCCCAGAATCTAGCCGTGGAAAGGAAAGCGTTGGACGAGCTCCCAGCAACATAAGATCAGCCAAGTTTTCCTTTGAGAATAAGAGGAAAACACAGGCGTTCTCGACCAGGGAGAAAATCACAAAGACCCGTGGCCTGTGTTAAAAAGAACCCCTGGATAATAAAAATCAACTGACCGAGAGATCAAAACACATCAGGCGAGACGGTGAGGCCACAGTAAAAGGGGTGGTGGCGAGGACGGGACCCCCCTGGAATGGTGAAGTCTCTGTGGGGGCTGGATTCATGGCACAGACACTGCAGACCTCAGCTGCCAGACACACACACATGTGCACACACACAGTCCACTTCTCACACGTGTGCCCATGCACACACACAGTCCACTTCTCACACGTGTGTGCAGGTGCACACACATGGCCCACTTCTAACACACGGGAGGATATATGCACGCACAGGGTCCACATCTCACACATGTGTACACATGCACACACACAGTCCACCTATCACACACAGGGATCCATGTGCATGCACACGGTCCACTTCCCATGCACGTGTGTATGCATGCACACACAAGGAACACATCTGACACATGTGTGCGTGTGCACACACACGTCTCACATGAGTGTGCACGTGCATGCACACAGCCCACTTCTCACATGTGTGTGTGCATGCAGTCAACTTCTCACACGTGTGTGCACATGCATACACAGTCCACTTTTCACACATGTGTGCACATACACAGTTGACTTTTCACACGTGTGTGCATATGCAGTCTACTTCTCACACACATGTGCATGCACGCACACAGTCCACTTCTCACACGCGGGGGTGCATGTGCACACAGGGTCCACTTCTTACATGTGTATGCACACACACACGCAGTCCACTTCTCATATGCATGTGCGCACATACACGCATGCACAGTCTACGTCTCACGTGCATGTGCACGTGCATGCACACAGTCCACATCTCACACACATATGCATGTGCACACACACGGTCCACTTTTCACACATGGGGGGATACGTGCATGCACACGGTCCACTTCTCATGGTAGAGGAGAGAAGAACACTACTTTCTCCAAGCTTCTCCATATTGTTTCAATTTTTTTCTTTTTTTTTTTTAATACTTGGCCTTTTAAGGGATTAAATCCATTGGGATGAAAAGACATCTATATCAAAAAAAGCAATGACCTCAGCTTCACATCAACTTACTACTTCTATTAAGACTGAATAGTTATCATTTTCTATTTTTACAGAAATAGACCATATATACTACAATCCCATTTACTCAAAGCACGTCTGAGATTTGCACTGTTTGGATCTGGTATTTAGTGGTGGTTATCCCGGGACTGTAAGAGTTCTGATGAACATCTTCTTCTCCACAGTGGTTTGATGTCTCATAACATGTATTACTTTGCATTTTTTAAATAAGATAAACTAAAATTTTAGAAAAAGGGAAAATAGGAAGGAAAAGTATCCAGATATTCCAGGATTGTTTTGTCATGTTCATGGGATAATTTCGGTATCTGCATTCACTTTCCATGTGAACTGATGACAGCTGACCCTGCGATCGGAGAACTGAAGCTCTTAGAGCTTGATGCCTCTAAGTAAGCTTTCTCAGAAACAGCAGAAGCGGCGGGAGGCAGGTTTACAACATCAGGATCAGATGATCCTGAGTCTCGTGTTTGCTCGGGTGACTTTCAGGCAATGGAGAGATGGTCACATGTGTACTGCCTGTCACCAAGCCATTTCCCACTGCCGAAGAACACGGCAGGGAACACCTTTGAACATAAACTCCCGCCCACATCAAATGTTACTGTCTCTGGGTAGGTTCCGGGTCTGTGAAGGGTCCCAGAGAGAAGTTCTGGGAATGATGTAAATGGTAGGACTATTTATTTATTTATTTATTTTGCATTTGGCTAATCATGATCAATCTTTTTTTTATTATGTTAGTCACCATTAAGTACATCATTAGTTTTCGATGTGGTGTTCAATGATTCATTAGTTGTGTATAACACCCACTGTTCATCACAACACATGCCCTCCTTAACACCCATCACCCGGCTACCCCATCCCCCACCTCCCTCCCTTCTAAAACCCTGTTTGTTTCTCAGAATCCATAGTCTCTCATGGCTCATCTCTCCCTCCGATTTCCCCTCCTTCATTTTTCCCTTCCTTCTCCTAATGTCCTCCATGCTATTCCTTATGTTCCACAAATAAGTGAAACCATATGATAATTGACTTTCTCTGCTTGACTTATTTCACTTAGCATAATCTCCTCCAGTCTCGTCCATGTTGATGTAAAAGTTGGGTATTCATCCTTTCTGATGGCTGAGTAATATTCCATTGTATATATGGACCACATCTTCTTTATCCATTCGTCTGTTGAAGGGCATCTCGGCTCCTTCCACAGTTTGGCTATTGGTAGCTCTATTTTTAACATCTTGAGGAACCACCATACTGTTTTCCAGAGTGGCTGCACCAGCTTGCATTCCCACCAACAGTGTACCTTTACTCTGCAGGGAGACACACGATGGTTTGCCATTTCTCTAAGTATTTCTATTCTACTGTTACCACCCCGAAAAATACAGGACTTAAAGATGCTCATCACCACGTCACCAAACCATGAGCCTCGTTCACAACAAATCACTCAGACTTTTCATAAAAGTGCTTCAAGTTGTTTTAGTATTTTTCTGAAATAGTCACTGTAGGTAAATAGTGAATCCTGAATCATAGTATTGGTTTCTGCTCTATCTGCCATCTAGACGTTCAACAGAAATAGGTGTAAGCCATTTCCTTTGGGGGAACATACGGGAATTACTTCTATAATTCAAGCGTGCATGGCTGGCATTTCTGTCACAAATCCTACTGGAAAGTACTACACATATACGTAGTAGAAATACTAAAATCCCCCAGTGCAAACTATAAAAGATGAATCACTAAACTATAAGAAGACTGCGTTTGCCACTGTGGGATGTATAAATCATCATTAAACACCTTTTAAAAGGTAAAAATATTTAGTTACAAAATTACTAAGATTTTATACTCAGCAAGAAATGTTTCAAACAATTGGAGATGGGTCTTAACTTCTTAAAATTAAACAAAAAATCCTTATGTGTCACAGAAATACCAACATTTCAACACTTCAACGCAATCCACTCCCAATTCCACCCCAACTCCCACCAAACAGTTGTCTTCCACAGTTAAATCTGCTTTTCTACCAGATACGAGTGTGTCCAAGACAATAAAACACTTCATTTTAATTGCATGTAATCCTCATCTATCCAATCATTTACAGACATGGTCATGGACACCAAGATGATGGAACTGAGTGAAGCAGCGTTAGACTCGACCTCAGCACCGTGGCAGGTGAGTCAGCAGGTGTCTATTTCAGGCACAAGCCGTGTGAGACCAACGATCCCATCATCTGATTTGCTTTAGACATTCTATTTCCTAACTCACTAAAGCAAAATGCACTTGAATGTAGAAAGCCTGGTAGTCTATAAAGTGAAATAGGATGGGTTTTTTGGTCTGCTGTTACCTGTCACTTGAATACGCATTTAGACTTGCTTCAGCACACAGCGGTCTCATCTGAGCTGTGACTCTCGTGGGCTCCCCGGTGCCCCAACCATCCCTGAACACCGACGGTGCTTGCTCCCACAGAGACAGAGGCTCAGCCCGGTGTGTAAATGCAGCTTACGAGGCAATAGTATGTCTGTCCAAAATGCACCCTCACTCGGGACTTAGCAAGTGGCCACAGGTGTCAGAATTAGACAAGTTCTACTGGATCGGGTCCTTGAGGAACTCAGTCTTTTAGAAAACTTCCCAAGACACTTTTTTTTAAAAAAGATTTTATTTATTTGACAGAGAGAAAGAGCACGAGCAGGGGGGAGGCAGAAGGAGAGGGAGAAGCAGACTCCCTGCTGAGCAGAGAGCCCGATGCGGGGCTCGATCCCAGGACCCTGAGATCATGACCTGAGCTGAAGGCAGCCATTTAACCCACTGAGCCACCCAGGCGCCCCTCAAGACACACTTTTATTAAAAATCAAGATAAGGACGTTTGGCTACTGGAGTCTCCAGTAATAATTGTTAATGACGCTGTAGCTTGGTGGTGACTTCCAGTGCAAACACATCAGTTTTGCCCTAAAACCTCCTATGCATCCCCTCCTGGGGTCCAGCTGCTGCTCCAGCCTGAATCTGGAAGGTGCTAATTCCACGCTGTCACGCTCTATGCTAAGTCTACTCCAAGATTCCACAGAAAAGGGGGGAAACTACCAGACGGGGTCTGCTGTTGGGAGCTGGGTCTCCAGGTAGTTGGACAATGAACTGGTGTGTCCCGTCACCTAAGGCACCAAAAGCCAACAAAGAAAATGGCCAGTCAGCTTTCTGATCTGGTGCCTCCCATTCCGTTTGTAGAGAGCTGTTCCTTTGGGGAAGGCCACTTAAAACCTGTGTTCCTGGGAGGCTTCGGAGTATATGCTTGCAGCCTCTGGGCAAGTTTGAGAAGCGTTCCTGAAGAAGGTGCTCAGTTAGTGAAGGGAAAGGGAGGGCTGGGCGGGGAAATGGGGCAAGGCTGGTGGGACCGCTCCAGAACATCGACGCCAATGGAGTCTCGCCTGGAAACGGGGCGCAGGGGGCATGACGAGCTTGATAGCGAAATGGTAACTGTTTTCCTCAGAACGCATCAACTGTACATCTACAGCTGCATTTTATTACATGTAAAGTATAATTCAGTTATTTAAGAGCATTAGAAAAAAGTAATTGGTAAAAACCGCTTCTTAAAATGACAGGAGCACCCTGGTGTCCTAAAGGATCTCCTCTGCCGGCGCTGCAGGGTGGAGCAGGGTTTCTGAACCCCAGACGCTCGCGGGAGCACACATTGCACGTGACTGACCTGCACTTGGCATCTTTTTCATACGAGTACACAGATTTTGAACTTTTAAACTAGGAGCAGTTTACAATACTAGCAACTGTTCAGTTGCGGAATCCTTCTTCAACGCTCGAGGTAGCGGGGACTTAGGTGCACGTTATGCTTCCTGGGGTTGTGCAGGTTTGAACTCAGCCCTGAGCCCGGCTCTAAAGCCGGCAGAGCCCAGGGCGCCGTGCCGGCCGCAGGACGACGGAAGCCAGCCAGCCTCACACCCCTGAAGCTCTGGTACTTCATCAGGGGCAGGTGGAACCGCAGAGGAGAGGACAGAGGAAGCCCCAAAGGACGGGGCGGGCGCAGGAAGAAAACAAGCCCAGCTGGGTCAGCCGCACAAATCGTATGCAACCGTCTACACTGGACTGGACGCTGGGAATGAAACGATGAGTAACACCACCCCGCTGAGAGCAAACCCCAGGCAGCAGCTGAAATCGAGGTGAGGAAAATGAGGGAGGGAGGGACGGGGGGGGACGGAGAGGGCAGGGTGGACCGTCCCTGAGAGCCCAGCAGACCCCTCAGGCCCCGGGAGAGGCACTGGATCGGGCAGCCGGCCCTGGATCGGCCGTGAGCTCTGCGGTGAGCAAGGACAGGCGTGAATGGCCCCTGGAGACTCCGTGCAGGTTCCAGACACGTTGGAGGGAAAGCAGGGCTGTGGACGCCAGCCCACCAGGGTGGACATGGCGGGGCTCTATCCACGTAGAGGCACCAAAAGGTAAAGCGCCGAGTGACGGGACAGGCTCTGTGTCATCCCTGGTGGTGCCGCACCCACCTTAGAAAGCCCCCCAACAGAAGCCACGGGGCCGCTGTGGACAGAAGATACACAACCGTCCAGGCTGTGTAAACGTGGCCGTGCTTGTGGGGCAGGGGGCTCAGAGGACGGACCCACATGGACACCATGGGGCTGAGTGCGGGTGCACGGGGACGGTGGAGCCTTCGGCACAACTGGGAACGTGGCTGAAGAGCAGGACTCAGGTCCACGCTGATGTATGACCCCGACAGCAGGGGGCACCCATCATGCCGGAGGGTCAGAGCCCAGGCTTGGCGGTATGTGAAGGTCAAGGGGGGGCCAGCAGGCAGCGTCCAGGAGTGAAGGGGACGTCCACGGCCCAGGGGACACCAGGGCTGGAAGGACTGGGAGGTCAAACACTACAGAGGAGTCAAGTCAGGGCTGGAACAACAGAAACACGCGAGGCTTCTGTTGATGATCTATTCTGCTGCCAAAGAGGTTTTAAATTAAGAGGAAGAATCACACCTCGAATCCTCCATGAACAGCTGAGGAAATGAGGTCAGGCAGTTAATAACTTTATGCCGAGAGTTAGCCAAAGCTTTGGAGAAAATGGTGAACGTTACCCTTTGCCAACAGACTTCTGTGGACATTGATATTTCCAGGTTTCACAGTGACCCTGAAGCTAAAATCTATATTCTCATAAAACACACACATTTATAGAATCCTCTCATGCATCTGCACATGATCAGTGCCTACTTTCTGATCTCAATACAAAGGTCACTGAGCAGATGAGAACACTCGGGGAAAGAAAATACTCCACATAAAGTTCCAGCATGTGAGACGGCGAGGCCACAAAGCACGAGTCCCTTCAGAGTCTGCGAGAGCCAGACGGGTGCAGGACCCTCCGGAAGGGGGTTCTTCCTGATATGACAGCTGGTGTCCGCTTACCTACGAAAACCCCATGATCCTAGAAGCCGTGTCGGGGGCCGAAGTCCTTCTGAGGAACCTCACCACAGCCACAGACAGCTCAAGTCCTGACCGTAACATGTGCTAAGTGTATTGTTACGGGGCCGCTGGTACCGGTGAGCTGGGAATTAGCAGCTGAAAATTAAGAGACCTGTTTATCCGTGCTTTATCACACTGGAAGGAAGCCAGCCTCGAGGAATCACCTTGACGTGCAACTGAGATCCACAGACGTGCCTACAGCGTTTGCGAGCAGCAATGGGGCCCCTCGTGAACGTGGACTGATTTCAATCCCAGCAGGAGAGCTGAGGGCAGCCTCGCGGGGAGAACGGCAAGGTTCCCACGAGCTACAGGGAGACCAGGGAGCGAAACATCCGGACAAACGGGTGGCTTGTCCTGGCTGCTGGCCGAGTTTCTGGGGCAACCACGAGAGCAACGACTCGACAAGAGGTGCCGAAGGCCTAGCGGTCCGGCGGATTTCCAAGCAGTGGGCTTTGCTTCTTGCTTGTGTGGTCACTGGAGACTTGACCTGTGTGGAGCAAGGGGGAGGGTGGTGGAGATGCTCCCCCAGGAAGACCCCTGCAGGTGTGCAGGGCACGACTCCTCTCGCCTCCCTGTCCTTCGGAAAACACACTGGACACATGGACGCCTTCCTATGCCTGAGCCCCCACATGATGCCATCAAAGCCAAGTGTTGGGGGTGCGTGCCAGCCCGTCGCAGCCAAGCTCTGGGGGCAGCCACCTGGCAGGGACAACGGCAAAGAAGACCTGGAAATGTCCCACGGAGAGCAGGAAACAGACACCAGGTATTTGCTCATGATCTTAAACCTCCCCCTTTGGGGCATCGAGGAAGCTCAACCACACAGCACTGACAGGCCATGGGTACCTGAGGGACACTGGATCCCTCTTCTGCCCTCCTTCAAATCCGGTCTGCTGAGTGGCATCTCCTGACACTTGGGGGAGAGTCTCTGCCGTGACTTCTCGGAGGAGGAGAAAATTTCAGGGGTGCCGCACGGCAGATGGAGAGCCACGGGAAAGCCCCACTGGTGTTCAAACCATGGGGAGTGAAGGGTGGCTCGCGTTCACACCAGCCTGAAGGACAGCCGCCACGGGAGGCATGTGACGGAAGGGGCCGTGCATCCTGTCCCGCGTCGCCGTGGGCATGGCCGCTCCCAGCAGCGTCTGAGAGGAACGCACGAGGACGGGGTTTGGTCAAGGACCTCAAACCCTTGGGGCTTGTGTCAGGACATCCAGGGAGTGAGAATCGGCTCAGTGACCCAACCCACGTGGTTCCTGCCCATGATGCACACGCTTCTCTCATCCACGCGTCTGGGGAGGCGCTGGAACCACCGGACGGAGCCATCTCCAACGACTTTCCCCAGACAGAGGACCAATTTTCAGGGAAATGAACCAAATTCTGCAACTCAGGATGCTCTGTTCACAGATATGCCTTGGGCTTTATCAGGATTTCATTTTATGAAACATCATAAAAAGTCCTATGTAAATTTGATTGGTCTAGTCTCCTTTGAAACATGATTTCTCTCTGCAAAATCTTCTGTGCATGAATCACCTGACTCACTCCATGCCTGGGAACGGACGGGGAGATGGATGTTTTTGAGACACGCATTATGCTGTGCGGGGGCTCCCATTTCTTACACACACAAATTAAAGTTCTGAGGAATTAAATAACTTGTCTACACAGCATTAGATGGGAGCAGGGACCCCGGTCGGATTCTGACGCCTATGTATCCACCCCACCAACAAGCAACACTCAGCAGCAAGAAGTCCCGAGGGTCAGCCACGAAGGCTGGGGGTGGACGGTCAGGCCAGGCCTCCTGAGCCGTTTCCAGAATGCCCCTCCCGAGGGTCAGAACAAGCCGAGCTCCACCGGATCCGCGAGTCCAGACCAGCTTCAGTGCGGCCGTCGCGGCAGAGATATGGGGCAACATTACACGCAGGCTCTGAAGCACCTGATAAATATTTGCACTTACTTCCTCCCAAGGTTTATTTGGAAGTACGTCTGGGACACTTAGCGTCCGTTCTCTCTGAGCTCGACATTTAGATAAACACACTCGGGCAGCGACCACAGGGCGGTACGAACACGGCAGACAGCCCCACTCAGGTCGTGCCCCCGTACCGACGCCGAAGACCCGGGACGCTGCTTTCGTTTCCCTCGTATATCGATCACTCACACGACACGTGGCTATAAAACCCAACGCCGCCACGCCGGCTCATGTCTGAACCCCGACCTCCTGCGGCGAGTGCCCTGTGCTGACTGGGGTGGTGACGCCCTTGTTCAGAGCTGTCCTCGCTAGCGTCCTGGGTCCTCCTGCGGACGGTCTGTGTGGGCGGCCACAGGCCGGTGGCTTGGCCGTGGTCCAGACCCCTGTAGGCCGAACCCCTGCACCCACACCCCCAGAAATAAGGCTCCCACGACAAGCAGCCCCGGACGCGGCGGGGACTTGCCGTTCTCAGGCTGCAGGTCAGCGTGCTGGTGGCGGACGGTGGACGTGAGGTCAGCGCACACTGAGCCCTCACAGAGGCAGGGACATGAAATCGGAGCAAGCGCGTTCCCTGGACAAACCTCTCTTAAGGAAATACTGTGTGTGAAGCCCGTGGGGGAGTCGGGCCGTGAAGGAAGCCGTCCCCACCTCTAAAGGCCCCCCAGGCACGAGGGCAGATCAGGATCGGGGGCAAACTCTAAGCCACCGGCCCCGGCTGCCGGCACCGACCGCGAGTCCACGACGCCCAGGGTGAGCCCGGGGGCACGGCAGGGCCCCCTGCATTAGAAATGCCAGCAGGTCAGCCACACGCAGAGGGGGCAGGTCTCGAGACTCAGAAATCCGCAGACTGGCACCTACCTCCACGGCACTTATTTCCCGGAGAATCTCCCATCAGAGCGAGCACCCCCATTTCCTTAAACCTCCTCAGCCTCGCTGCCCCCGACAGTGCGTGGCTTCTTTACAGGGCTGTGTTCTTCCCTCCCAAGCAACAATCCCTATCGCTTCATAAAAATCCTTTAGAAGCTCTCCCCTGAAGAGAGCCCCGCGCAGTACGAGGCTGAACGCTCCCCCCTGAGCCCCGGGAACTAAGAGAATACGGTCAGTGCTTCCTGCACACACGTAAGAACAGCAACTATTGAGCGCCTACAGCATGCCGCGTGGGGCTCTGGGCATTTGCGTGCAGTGCGCCAGCCCTCGACACGCTGACCCTGAGTTAGGTGCCACCGCGCCCCTCCAGCGCCCCCTGGCCCCTGGGCCGTCTCTGCCGCCGAGAAGCACAGGTGTGGCAGGCTAGGCTGCCACGTGCCCTGCGGACCCCGTGTGGGCAGGGACCGGACTCCGGCGGCTGGGTCCACCCTGACACGCCGTGTGCGCTCTCCGTGCTGAGTGCGAGCGGTCGGACGAGAGCGGGCTAGCTGCGAAGGGGCAGCGGACTCCGCGCAGACCAGGGGCAGGCCTGGCCTGGACAAGGCTTTCTGAAGCGGGCACAGCGTAACTGCGCTGAATGCGGCAGGAATACCCGAGACGCCTGGGATATCGAGACCTGGGTTTCTCCTCAGTGTTAAAACTCAAACTCCTCGTGAAAGACACAGAATGGGAGAAGATATTCTCACACCACACATCTGGGAAGAGATGAACCTCCATAACCTACAGAGAGCTCTTCGAGTCAACAAAATCAAAGCAATTCGAAAGTCGGCAAAGGACTTGAAGAGACAGGTCTCCAAAGACGACATCCAGAGGGGCAGTCAGCAGGTCACGCTCGGGTCACATCATCGGGGAAACAACTCAAAGTCAGTGCATACTGCCTTGCTCACGCCCCTCAGGACGGCCACGGAAGAAGGACAGGTGAGAAGTGCTGTGGACGCATGGGAGCCCTGCGCACGGCTGGGGGGACGGGAGCGTGCAGCCGCTGCAGACAGTCTCGCCGTTCCCTAAAGACGGAGACTCGGGACACCACAGGATGCCGTAATCCCAGCCTGCTGTGGAGCCCAAGGGACCGAGAGCGGCCCGGCAGGGGCCTGCACGCCACGCCATGCATACCGCAGCCCCGCTCACAGGAGCCACGAGGCAGAACCCTCCCAAACGGCCACCAACAGGTGAACAACAATGTGTAGATACAAGGAAGCATCATTCTGCGGTGAAGGAGGGCAGCGTGCCAACCACAGCCGGGTGAGACCACGCAGGTGAGCCACGCCGCATGCAAAAGGACGCATGCTGTATGAGCCACGTACGTGGAATAATGATGCTTTCCTGGAGTGGGCAAATGCACAGAGCCAGAGAGCAGGACGGCGTCCCAGGGGCTGGGTCGGGGGCAGGGTCTGCGTCTGGGATGATGCACAAGTCCTGGAGAGGACAACGGTGATGTGCGCACAACACGGTAAATGTACTTAATGCCCCGAGTTTGTAGACTTAAGAACGGTGAAAATGGTGAGTTTTATGTATATTTTCCACCATAAAAATCCCTGAAACTCTTCTATGTAAAATTCAACAGCCTCCCTGATCTTGCACACCTGCCCGTTGGGCCTTCCCGCCACGGACGGCCCCAGCCTCCAGGCGACCCACACCTGCGCCTACACAAGCCCCCCCCCCCACCTCGCTGTGCCCTCCATCCCTGTGGACCTGCCTCGCCCCAGGCCTCCCCCGCTTGCTGGCACTCTCCTCCCCGAACGTGGCTTCGGGCCCAGGCTCCGCCCGCCACCACAGGACCAGAGCTGTGTGGGCTTCTCCTGTGTGTGGACAGTTACCCAGGGGCAAGCACACGGCACGTACTTATAACCACTGACTGGATCACAGGGAGGGAGGGACTGAAAATAAGCCTCCACATCACAGTCCCTAAACTGTGCCCCAGGGCTCCCTGGGGTACAAGGGTGCCTCCAGGTAACTTAAAATTTCAGGGAAAACACAGCAATTCCCACCATCCGTTGGGCCACAGAAACTACTACTTTAGGGAGAGTTCAGCGTTTCATCCGTAAATTGGGCTATGTTCCTTGCAATGGGTCCTATCGTCGTGTGGCTGGGGTTTTGGTAGTTCTTCATTCAAGGCAAATACAAAGAAAAATTCGGTGTGGAAGAGGAGAGGGGAACAGTTGTGTCCAATCTCACTCCACAGCTGCAGAAGCCGTGAGTGCCCGCAGGGATGTGAGTCTTGTTGTTAAGTACACACGGCTGTTTAAGAACAAAAGGTGAATATCTTTATTTCGATTTACATGTGTTCTTATTGAGGTATAATTGACATATAACACCAGTTCGAGGCATACAACATAACGATTAGATATTTGTACACATTGCAAAATGTCACAATAATCCGCGTCCGTGTCCATCACCACACACAGTCACAAATTTCTTTTCTTGTGATGAAAACTTTTAAGATTGACTCTCTCAGGGGCTTGCAAATACACAATAGGGTGTTGTTAACGATTGTCATCATGCTTTCCACGGCTTCCTCGGGACTGACTGACTTTATAACTGCAAGTTTGTATGTGCATTTCCTAAACAGCTATGACCATATCAGGACTTAAATACTTAGCAAACTGCTGAAACCTAACAACCTAATAAAATGAACTGCTATGTATTTATTTTGGCCAGGGGCACTGCGAAAACCTTACTGAGACACTAGGACGGGCTTCCAGCTTAAAGAATTCGAGGAGGGTTGGCCCTACCAAGCAGGTGGATGGCTCGCTGTTCCTGACAACAGAGAAGGACTGAATAAATCCGGTCCAGAGACTTTAACCGAAGCTGTATGTCAATCAAAATGTGTAAGACCAAAGCCCCTTCCTTTTCCTACAAAACAATTTTCTGTCGATGTGGGAACAATTATGCTGGTTTTTCACTGTGCGTTTGTTGATGGCATTCGATGGAGCGGATGTGTGTAAGCGCACGGTTCATAAGACATACTGAGGCTGAGCCCACTGCCCACGTGGTGCCCACACATGGTGCCCTCCGCATGGCAGCTGCCGTGGGCTGTGGGGGCCAAACCAGAACACCTATATCAACAGAGTGTCTGAAACATGCCAAGGAAGTCGTACACAAACATGAAATAATGAGGCAAACAGCTGAGTATCTTCATAGTCCTCATGCAAACCATCACATTCCTCAGTCCTACGGTGTGATGACAGGTGACCCTAAAACACGCATGCACATTCTTTAAAGATCCCGAACACGCCCCACAGAGTTCATGCAAATAAACGTAAATTATGATGATAAGCATTTGTACGTACATGTTTTTGTTATAAAACAAATAGAGAGGAAGCCATCACGTAAGATTTTTCTGCAAGTAAAAGTATTTGATTTTTTATCATTTTCACTGGATTCCTAAATCTCTTGAAATTACTTCTTGGAATCTGGTTCACGAGAAAAAAAAGGTCTGCAGATTCAGTGAGAAAACCCAGCTCACGAAAGGACTCAGGGTCTGCGATGGTAACCCTGCCGTGCCTTCATCCTCGGGGGGCCCGGTGCCAGAGCACGTCTGGCTCATGACGCCATCACCCCCCTTTAGGGGGCACGGGCTCACCCCAGAGACACGGCCAGTTCTGCTTCACACCACAGTAAAGGAGTCCAATGAATTTTTGGTTTCCCAGTGCATGTAAAAGTATGTTTCTACTACACGACAGTTCCATAAGTGTGCAACAGTATTATGTCTAAAATACTTAAGAATATCTCATTGCTAAAAAACGCTAACATCAACAGTCAGCTGTCAGCAAGGTCGTAACCCCTGAACGCAGATCATCATAACAAATACAATAGTCGTGAGAAGGTCTGAAATACTGGGAGAATTACCAGCTGTGCCGTGGAGACACGAAGTGAGCAAAGGCTGTTGGAAAAACGGCACCGCCAACCTGCGAACACGCCGCGTCTGCCAAGCAGGCTGAAGTCCGGGGCACCTCGCCTGCCTGTGGATCCTGGCCCTTCCCGATGCCAAGGGGGCAGCCTCATTTCCCAGGAAAACACACGTAAGCCGACGCGGGGATGCCACCCTCCCCCAGTGCAAGGACGTACGAGCCGCCGCCGTGAAAACCAGGGGCACCTTCTGCCAGACGTCAGTTCCTGACAGCACCTGAACGTCTGCCCCCGTCACAAGTCAGGGGCACGCCACTACGAAAAACGAGATGCCATCACCTGGTGACAGCGCATTTTAGGAACAGAACGCAAACACACCACGACTTCTGCTCTCGGGAGGCTCAAATGCGCCGCTTCTTTCCTCGTGGGGAGATACTCAGTGGGGCTCTCGCTGGTCTTAGCAGCTGTTCTCCCAACTATTTAGAGATCAGTATGTTTAATGCTCTCATCTCCATTTGCTTAACGCTTTTATTATTTTGTCATTATAATCCCATTAGAAGAGATTCTCATTGCTGTCAGGATCCTTTGTGCAGTTGTCATGGCTGCTTCTGAGGGACTGTAATAAGGCTGAGCCATCTAGACCCGGGAAGGGCCATCCCCACACCCAGATTTAAATTTCTTTGCGGGCCTACAGTCGACGTGGGGACTGCATGTCCGCTGACCCCTTCAGAGCCCGGGGGGCGAGCAGGAGCTGTTCCTGCCCTTATCACGCTGCTGAGGAGCGTCGCTGGTGCCTAAGAGAACAGCAAGCCCACTGGGGGGTGGGGTGGGGGAGGGGGCTGCCACGTTATTTTTGTAATAAGACGTCTTGTATGCGTTCTGCAATTAGCATTTCAGAGCGGCATTGTTTTCATCTTGGAACGCTTAAAGAAACCCGGTCCAATAAACATATCAGAAGTTAAGCTGCTTTGCAAAGGCTTTAGGAGCTTAGAAAACATAAATATCCCTTGAAATGCCTTACCAGACCAATGCGGAATTATGAGCAAGCCGAGAACCCAGCTGCTCCCTCCATCCCAGACCATCCTCCCCACGGCGCCCAGACCCAACACCCTCTCGATCAACAGTCCACAAGGAGGAGGAATGGTTCTCTGGACTCTATAAAGAATAAGGGCAGTTTTACGGATTTTGCCAGGTATGAGTGAAAACACATACTCCCCCCCAACAACTCAGAATAACCCAACGGAGGCATGAGCTCGAAAGTAAACACATAAAACCCACTGAGAGTCATCTGAAGCAGCAGGTTCCAGCGTGCCTTGCTGGGGAAAGAGATTCTGTGCTACTGGAATGTGTCACATCGTGGGTGCTAGAAATCTGGGGTCTTGACCACGTTACGCCACCCTCTGCCATGTGAGGGGACCACCCACCCGCCCATCTGCACACACACTCGGTTTTCTGACAGTCAAGATGCAGGTGTAGATGTCAGCTGTCATCAGAAACCCTGAGGGTAGGAGGTATTCGCTAGGACCAATCTCCGGGGGTAGAATGACTTCATTTCTCAGCACCCAGAGGTGGGACAGAGAGAGGGGAGGCAAGCCAGGAAGCCTGTGCCCACTCCGGTCGACGAAGAAGATCTAGAAATCACTGGCAGAAGAGGAAGGGAAAGAGAAACAGGCGAAGCTGCCGTCTCGTAACGGAGAGGGTCTGGCTTTTCGGCAAACAAGTCATAAAGCACGGGCAACTTTCCAAGTCATAAGTCATAAAGTTTAATAGGTTTATTAAGAAATAACTCACTGACTGTAAAAAGACACTCATTGAAAGTACACAACAGCCAAACTATGGAAAGAGCCTAGATGCCCATCAACAGATGAATGGATAAAGAAGATGTGGTTCATATATACAATGGAATATTATTCAGCCATGAAGAAAATGAAATCTTACCATTTGCAAGGATGTGGATGGAACTAGAGGGTATTATGCTGAGCAAAATAAGTCAATCAGAGAAAGATAAATACCATATGATCTCACTCATATGTGGAATTTAAGAAACACAACAAAGGATCATAGGGGAAGAGAAGGAAAGAAAATAAGATGAAATCAGAGGGAGGCAAACCATAAGAGAGAAACTGAGGCTTGCCGGAGGGGAAGAGGTAGGGGATGGGGGATGGGGTAACTGGGTGATGGGCATGAAGTAGGGCACGTGACGTCATGAGCACTGGGTGTTCCATGCAACTGATGAATCACTGAACTCTACCTCTGAAACTAACAATGTTCTATATTGTTAATTAAGTTGAACTTAAATAAAAATTTTTTAAAAATAAAGTGCACACTGGTTTTTAGCATATTTATAGACAGGAGCAACCGTGAGCACAACCAATTCTAGAACAATGACCTTGCTATGAAAGAACCCCCATACCCGGGGGACATTCCCGTTCTCCACCCTAGAGACTGGCACTCGAATTTCTGCCTCAGTGCACCAGCCCGCTCTGGACGTTCCCCATACACGCAATCACAACATAGGACTCCCTGCGTCCAGTTGCCAAGCATCATGCTTTCAAGGTCCATCCACGCTGGGGTGTGCATTATATTCCTTCTTATTCCTCATATCCCACTGCCCAGGAACACCACACTTTACTCCTCCGTTCATCTCTCACGGACACCTGGATCATTCGTTTGCTCTTTGGCTGTTAGGAATGCTGCTTCTCTGAACGTCCGTGTATGTGTTTGGCAGGATGTGAGCTTTCACTCTGCTGCGCGTACGCCTGCCGAGGGGACTGTTGCCTCCCATCCTGAGGGCCGCCCGACTGTCCTCCACCGTGACTGAGCCATTTCGCGTTCCCACCAGCAGCTAAGCAGGGCCCCACCAGCTCCACACGCGGAGTCCTTGCTATGCTCTGTGGCTTCTCCATCCCTGTAGTTGTCCCGGTAGGTGCCGGACGGCAACTCCCTGTAGTCGGGACGTGCGTTTCCCCAGCGCCAATGATACGAGGCATCTTTTCACGAGCTTATCTGACATCTCAGTGTCTTCTTCAGAGACTTGTTTATTCAGAATCTCTGTTTTAGAGCATTTTTAGGCTCAGAAAACTGAGCAGAAAATGCAAGGACCCCATATGCCCACGGACACCCCCCAGACCCCACCCGGCTTCCCCAGGATCCACACCATCAGTAGGGCGGTGCATTCACGGAAACTAACGACCCAACGTCGGCACGCTATTATTAACCCAAGGGCATAGCTTCCTCTAGGGCTCACCCCGCTGTGCAGCTCTACGAGGTCTGATACGCACACAGCGTCACGTGTCCCACCATCACACACACATCAGCCTTTCATATCACCCCACGGGACCTGGGGCCTGTCCCCTTACTCTTGGTTCTCTCTCCCCTTGCTTTCCAGTTGGGGCGTTTCCATGGGCATCTCCTCCAGACCGCGGACTCCTGCCTTGGCGGTGTCCGGTCTTCAGTCCCGTTATGGTGTTTCCATTCTCAGAATTTCCTTCTATTCTTCCACCGAGTTCCCATCTCTCTGCTGACACCACGCACGGCTGTTCACTGTTTCCATCAGAGCCCTTGGCCTTCCCAGTACGACAGTTCCAGAACCTCGGCTGTAGCCAAGTCTAATGCCTGTCTCTTCGACTATGCTTTTCGCCTTTTTCTCAGAAAAACTCCAGAACACAGACATGGTGTACCAGGTAAGCACCTCTAAGGGGAGGGCTGAGAGCCCCCCGCCTGGGACTTGGGCTGTTTTGTGTTTGCTGCAGCTGTGGGTCAGGATGCTAAAATTTCCTCCAGTGTTCTTGTGCTCTTGTTGTCTCTGGGTTTCCCTTACGACTCCTTCTCAAGCAGGGCCTGAGCCTGGCAGGAGCCCCCTCGTAGGTGATCCTGTTACTCAGGAGCCCCACTGCTGTGGTGGGAAGGCGTGCAGCAGGGAAGGGTCTCCAGTGCTGTGGTTCTGTCTCAGCCTTGCACCCAGCCCGTGTTCCTGGGCTGTGACGGTCCACCGTGTTCCCCTGTGTGATTCCCCTCAACCACATCACTCAGGCTCTGGGGGAAACCCACGTCTGTCAGGCTTGGTAAAATAGTTTCCCACGGAGGGCATGTCTTGTTAAGAAGAACAGAAAGCTCGGGACACGCTTCAGAATGGTAACTTTCCCTCTTCTCCTGGCCAACGCTTGGGGTGCTCCTTTGATCTTCACCCTGAGAGCCTGGAGGGGCTCCTGGAGGGAAAACTCACAAGGGCAGAGAGGGTCCCCAAGAGCTCAGGCCACTTGTGGGGTCCAGACATCTGTCAAGGTCAGGTGTCCCCACCAGCTGTGCTGCTAGCTGGGCCTCTGTTCCTGGGCCACAGGTCCCTGGGCACACCTGTCTGTCCGTCTGTCCAGTTTCAGGAGCGGGGATTTGCCCTCTGGCCACAATTCTCTGGTGGATCTAGGAAAACTTGCTGGTTTTCAGTTTGTTCAGCATCGTTCTTGTTGAAAGGACAGAGTGATGACTTCCAAGCTCATACACTGAACTGGAAACTCTTGGTCCTTGTCCCTTATCAAATGTGTGATTTGCAAATATTTTCCCCTACTCTTCACGTATCTTTTCAGTTCCATGATGGTGTCCTTGGAAGCCTAGGTTTTCCAACCTCGATAAAGTCCAATTATCTAGGGAAGTCCTGAGTCGGGACTGACCCTGTCAGGTTCTGAAATCATTACTGAGGATCGTGGTAAGACCCTGACATAAAAGGAAAGACACACTACGAGCAGATATGTCCTGAAGTTTATGGTCAAACATGCTAAATGTAGGCAAAAAGAAAAAAAACTTAACTTGCTTAAAAGAATATTGCATTGAAATTTTATATTTGCTTAGAAGGTCTTAATTATGTTCCAGTCAGGATGCTCTGGGTCTGATATGCATCATAGCAAATGCACCAAAAATCTCAGGTGTGCTAGTAAGCCTGAAATTAAGGGCACAGAACATACTAGGAACTCAGCACAGCTCAAGTCTATAACATCACTGATTTAACTGAATAATTAAAGCATTTTCATATAGTAAATTTTAACAGCATTTTATTAAAACAATTACATCTTTTAAAAATCACGTATTCCCATTTCTTAGATAGTTACAAGGAGAAAGCTCTTCTTGGTTTGAAAAAACAAACAATAACATACTTTTCCTTGCGAAGCCTTTCTGATAAATATCTTTATAAAATCTAATCCAATCATGCATGTTTACTTCAGTCCATAAAAGAGTCCTGTTCCCTTCCTGCCACAAAACAAATCTAGCTAAGGTCAAGCAGATGATGACACAGGAAGAGTACATCTTACGTCCTTAAGCAGTGGCTGCTGGTAAAAGTGTAATAACTCTTCAACGGGGGAAAATGTGTGTATTTTCCTATGTAAAGAATGGATAGCACTGGGGGCGCCTGGGTGGTTCGGTCAGTTAAGGATCGGACTCTCGGTTTTGGCTCAGGTCATGATGCCCGGTCGTGGGATTGAGCCCCACATGAGGCTCTGCACTCAGCGGGGACTCTGCTTGAGATTCTCTCCCTCTATACTGCCCCCACCCCCTGGGCTCAAACACGCACGCCCTCTCTAAAATAAATAAATAAATCTTAAGAAAAGAATGAACAGCACATATTTTTTAATGAAGTGTTTCTCCGGTAAACTCAATAACCTATAACCGCAGTGCAACCTGCTGTTCCTTCAAACCCACCCCTGCAAAGGTTTATAAATCTATCATCAACGACTGTCACCAAATTAAGACCACAGAGAAAGGCTTGACTGCAGCCTGATTCGGCAGAGAGCCTCCGGTGTCGCGGACAAAGGAGAGCCATTCTAACATGAATGTTGGTGGGTGTTTCTGTTCAGGTTGGTGAGCAAGACAAAAGCAGAAACAATGCAGACCTGTCAGAGCCCACCCGCCTGTCAATGATGTGAGCGCTTTCTTTGCTGAACCAGATAATAGTGTTTGAACATTAAAAGAACATTTCCTCAATCTTCGCGCTGTTTACAACCTGATGGTTCGGACCCAACTGGCTTTCAAGTTTAATCCGCGCTGACAACAGATCCTTCCCTGTCGTCGGCTCACACGGTCGCTGAAGCCATCAATCAGGCCCTGAGAGGAAGCGCGCCAGTTCCCGTGGCAGGGACCCCCGACGCGGCCGATCCCAAACCACGGAGAGCACGTCACTCAACAGGAGCGTGCCCGTGTGCAAGGCTCCCCAAGATGCAACAGATGCAGGGCTTCCAGAGCTCAGGCGATAGTAAAACAGTGACATCAGGGAGGATACGCTGTGTTCCAAACATTTGTTACTTCGTGATATCACAGTTCTGAGATTATATCGCTTACACCTTGCAGTCGACTTTGCATTTTGAAGCAGGGTCAGGTTAGCAGCAAGGTAGAGTGGGGGGGCACTGCCCGTGCGCCTCCCGGCCCCTCCACGTGCACGGGCCCCGACCACCCGCATCTCCAGCACAGGGACACACTGTCATCGGCCCCTCCACGTGCACGGGCCCCGACCACCCGCATCTCCAGCACAGGGACACACTGTCATCACCCAGAGTGCACAGTGCACCTCAGGGTCACCCTTGGTTGTGCACGCTCTGTGGGCTTGGGCGCATGTGTAAGGACATGTACCCACCAGGATAGCGTCTCACAGACTCGTCTCATTGCCCCCAAGTCCTCTGTGCTCCACCTGATCCTCCCTCCCTCCCCCTAACCACCGTATCATTTGATTTTAAACTGAAACACAAAATGCCTGCAGATGTGGCCCCAGGCTCTTGGAGGCGGGAGGAGTCCGCACCTGCACATGGGGGGCTCTGCTCCATGGCAGCCCCACCGGCGGCACTGCAAAATCCCCCCCACTGGACGCAAGCATTCTCCACAGTCCTTACAAGGCTGTCCTTTCCTCTGTCCCCTACTTTACAGAAACACAACAGAGCAGAAAAGGAAGACGGGAAGGTGGGGCCGTGCGCCCGCTGCCAGGCTCTCTGGCGCAGGCCCCGGCACTCCGGCATCTGGCAGGGAGGCCCTCGTGCAGGAGCTCCAAGGGGCAGAAGCAGGGGTGTGCATGGGGCAGAGGCGGCCCCGGAGGCCCCGTGTGGGTCTGCCACGATCTCCACCAGCTCCGAGTCCTTCCAGCCGTTCTGCCGAGCTCTGCTGGGCTCTTGTTCCGTCACAGAGGAAGGATTACTCCGCCAGCTGCAAGCTCCCCACGGAATTGAGTGAGTCCACACATTACAGCCACTGGTAAAGTGCCTGGCAGGTGGTGAGCCCTCAGGAAGTGTAGCTGGCACCATTATTCTATTATTTTTCCTGCATTGATGGAGGTTGCAGTCAATAAAACACAATATAAATGAAGGCTGCAATTCAGATGCTGTCTGGAGTCACCAGGTTAAGATTAGACACTCGGGGATTATCAAAAGAAAAGTGAGTAAAACCAATGAATTTCAACTCAGACACAATGGGGAGAAGGAAGCTTGCGCAGAGGAAGGAAATGCATCATCATCATCATCATCGTCATCATGAAAAACCACCTCTAGGTTGAATATACCTTTCTGGCTTCCTCAAGATTTTATGAACAAGTAAAACAAACTTCTTCAGTGACATCTGTGAAACAGATTCACACAGATATTCATGCATCTCCTCAAAAATACACAACCTGTCCAAGGAAAAAATCCACAGTTTCAGACAACTGTGCATTTAAATGCTAAAACACCTTTGTCACATTTTGAATCTTTCTCGTTTCAAACGGAAGTCTAGGCTCTGCTATCGTGTTCTTTCCAGACCGCTGTTCAGCACATATAAGCCTGAAACTCACGAAGTTTTCCAGAAAGACATTCTCTGAGCTTCAGCAAGCAGTGACTCTTTCTCGGGCCAAAGGAGTAAGAATAGCCCA
Organism: Halichoerus grypus; assembly: GCF_964656455.1. Lineage (NCBI taxonomy): Eukaryota > Metazoa > Chordata > Mammalia > Carnivora > Phocidae > Halichoerus > Halichoerus grypus. The sequence goes on from NC_135714.1 coordinate 207,696,957, forward strand.
CTTATTCTCAAAATCATGAAGACTCAGAACACAGTAGGCACAAATTTCTCAAGCCCATGCGTTATCTGACCCTTCGTCTTAAAAGTGAAACAGACCTTGAACTGGACACACCCCCATTTGCTCAAGGGTAGGATGCACTTCAAAAAACGCGGACCTCAGGACGACCCTGACGGCCACCAGCACAGGTGCTGAGGAAGCCCACGCACGGCAGTGAGAACAACGTGCAAACTAGCCCAGGAAGCTCTCCCTGAGCCCCGCAAAGGCATCTGCACGATGGAGGAGGATGGACATCCAGGGAAGTTTATCTGGGCATCACTGAAGAGGGGGGAGATCTAAATGCCCACAATAAAATGTATTATGGAGCATCACAAAACATGTACTCCTCACTTCTGGAAGTTAATTTTCTTAATACTGCCTTATGAAATATGCATTTTCACGTATTGCTAAAGTGGACTATGAGGTACCACATGATGTTCCTTGTCCTCTGACTGACGTTCCTGCAATATTTTCTCCCCCCTGCTGTGAATCCGTATGTTCAAGCCTAACCCCAAGGTGATGGGCTGGGAGGGGAGCCCAGGGGGAGGAGACGAGGTCGTGAGGGTGGAGCCCCCATGATGGGATCAGTGCTCTCTTCCGAGACCCCCCCCAGAGCCCCCAGCCCCTCCTCGTGTAGAACACAGGAAGAAGACATCATCCGTGAACCAGAAAGATGCCTCACCAGACCCTGGATCTGCTGGGGCCTCGATCTCAGACAACCAGCCTCCAGAACAGTGAGAAGTAAATGTCTGCTGCTTATAAGCCCTCATCTGTCCACGGTGTCCCATCACTGCTGCCTGATGGACCAGGACACTGAGGGCCAGAACCTGTGTTCAGAAACCAAAGTTTGCAGGTGTTTGCCTCTGCCATGTGCCCCAAATGGCTGGTACCAATGGCCCCGTCATGATCCTGTAAAATGTGGGGGTGTTAGAAACTAAGTGTGGCCTCTTTTGACAGCCACCCTGTTCATCAAGCTCAAGAGCCATCAAAGCAAGAGGAAACCAACGTCCTCGAGGCCAAGAGGATGGGCCAGGTGTGTTACCCAAGCTGCAGCCCAGCACACCTTTTGGGACGGACGGACGCAGGTTTACAAAGACTAGCATGAAGACTACTGATACGTGAACACCTGAGATTGTTTCTACATCCACAGGACCTGTGGCCAACGGTGGGCAAATGCCCTACGCTGGACGGGGTGAGGGTCCGGCTTGTCCATGACCGTGCAGCTCAGAAGAACCATGGCCCCAGCCTGAGACCTCTCGATGGGACAGGTCTCCAGAGAGGAGGCTCTCCTCCAGCTGACACGGCCACGGGCCGTACCACCCTAACAGAGCCACACCATCTTGTCGGCAAGAGCTGGCCTCCACTTCCCCTCGCGGCAGGTGCGAAGCCCTCCGCCACGAGCACAAGGTGGGAGGACGTTCCCAGCAAAGTCCGCAGCAGGAAGCCAAGGACAGGCCTGCGGACGTGGGTTCTCAGTGCCGGCCAGCCAGGCCTCCGCACCCACAGCCAGGCTCACAGTCGCCCGGATGCTTTACAGCAAGGGCAGACGACCTCCAGAAGCCCACTGCGGACCCCAGGTCAGGCTGAACAGAGAGCCGAGGTTAGATCAAACCCAGGAGGGCAGTTTAACCTCAGTTCATGCTCTCCCTTCTTTCCTCCCTTCCATTATCAGGGTATGACTGACATGTAAAATCTGTGCATGTGTGACCACATAAACCAGTGAGTTTGGGGAAGATACACCCATGAAACCATCACCACGCTCGAGGCACGGTCTGCGACCAGGATTTCCTACCACCCCATGACGACGATGAGTGTGTGCATGTGTGGTGAGAACCCCCGACGCAGATCTACCTTCTCAGCGGATCCCGAGCAGGGACCACGGCGGCACCGTGAGCTACAGGCCCCACGTGCCAAGCGGATCCCCAGAACGTGCTCATCTTCGTGACCCGGGCGTCATGTCCTGTGACCGTGGCCACCACATCGCCCGCCCCCTGGCAACACCAGTCTGCTCCCCACTTGGGCTGGACTACTGGGGACTCCTCACGTGAGCGGGATCATGCCACGTTTGTCTCTCCGTGTCTGGCCTATCCCTCAGCATGACCGCCCACAGCCAGCTGGTTAGAAAAGGAAGCAGTTTCCGCCCTGCTCCACGAGTCTTCACCCTCTGTCCAGCCGTAATGTTGCTGGATGTAATGTAACCAGGATGAAACACTCTTTCACTGATGTCTTGTTCAACGAATTCCTCCGAACTTAGTAAAAATATCCTACGAGGAAATCTTAATACAAATTGTAAAATAATGAGCCATCAGGGGACGCGAAGTCTGGTGAGGGCTGGGATAATCAGAAGTGAAGGAAAGCTCTCACAAACATTAACCTCGGAAATCTCATTAGCGAGCACGTTTAAATCCCCGTCATTCTGAGCACCTGCGTCTGTAAACAGCACAACCTCTAGCCACAGCGCTGGTGGCCTGTGCGAGCATCCAGAGCACTGTCGCACGCGGGACGGGCCCCGTCTGCACACCCACCCATCACACTGCTCAAACAGCACAGTTTCTTCCCCAAGTCTCACCCGTTTTCATGACAATTTTGCTACACTCACAGTTTCAGTCAGAATCTGCCCTTCTCTCTCCCAGGACAAACAGAAGTATTTCTATAAACAAGCATTTGTAATGTTAACAATGCCAGAATCTGGAGACAAATTTCTTCTTTCAAATTTCCCATCATTCTGAGGTAGTTTAAGGTGAAAACGTGAAAGAACAGGAGACTACACCGAGCCCAGGACTGTGGTCAGCACCTCGGACAGCTCCCGGCTCCATCCCTCCTTGAGCAACCGGGCATCACCGAACACCTACATATAAATCAGGACAGACTTCACGGATGCCGTGAACACTGCACACACTGGGAGCGTGCTTCCCTCTGGACAGAAAGTCACTACCCACCAGCAGCCTCCCAGGGTATCCCAAGGACACGGGTAACAGGCACAGACATTCCTTCCGGTATTTTTTCTTAAGTAGCAAAGTATCAGAAACAAGGTAAAAGGGGCGCCTGGGTGGCTCAGTTGGTTAAGCGACTGCCTTCAGCTCAGGTCATGATCCTGGAGTCCCTGGATCGAGTCCCGCACCGGGCTCCCTGCTCAGCGGGAAGTCTGCTTCTCCCTCTGACCTTCCCCCCTCTCATGCTCTCTGTCTCTATCTCATTCTCTCTCTCAAATAAATAAATAAAATCTTAAAAAAAAAAAAAGAAACAAGGTAAAAATTCTACAAATTAGTTGAATTCTTCAGGCATACAACAGAATATTATAAATAATACATTAGAGAAAAGAACCATGGAAAAATATTTACAGTACAATGTTCAGGTAAGAAAATTACAAAACAGTATACACATTCTTCTATTTACATAATCCATATACAGAAAACCTGAATAAAATAAGAATCCAAAAAATAACAGTGATTCTGTCTGGGGAGAAGACATAGTTGCGATTTTCCTCTGGCTTAACTTAATCTCTTTGTTTTTCCACGAGGTACATGTAGGGTTTTGGTCAAACGTGCAGACCCAGTTTGGATTTACTTCTTGCTCTGAACTCACCCGCCATGCCCTAGGGCTCCACAAACATGTTTTCTCGACGAGTTAACACAGAAAATGCTCCTATCCTAAAACTGTGCTGTGGCGATTACAGCAGAAGATCTAAAACAGTGTTATTTTTATGCGTTACTTGGGTCATTTAAACGTTGAGAAAAAACGATATTGAGTGTTTTCCTCTGGAAGTGCTCCACAGTAGATCAGCATCCCTGTCAAACTCTATCACATCAGACAAGTAAACCAAAATCGGTCATGTTGTATTTCTTCACTTCTGATAACTCGGTACCGAGGGGACACACCTTCAGATCACAAGTCGCCTCAGCTGGGCAGGAGACAGAACGTCAGCCTGGGATCCGTACCCGGGCCAGCCTGCCGCGGCACAGACGCTGCGGGACACACGGAGCCTCCCAGAAGCCTGGGGTGCTCTGGAGAAGCCAGGAGGGAGGGCACTGCATCCATCTGCCCTGGGTACAAAATGTTCAGCTAGACACGGTTGTGCCCAGAGAAGTATCTTCCATGGCTCTCTTTTCTGTCCGAGGAAAGCCACAGTTTCACTGCTCAGCACCGTGTGGCTGAATGGGTGGTCTGTAGGTCGGGATCCCAGGGAGTCCGCACCCATACTGTGGGGGCCGTGGCGCTGCCGGGCCTGGTGCCCGAGAGAGCACAGCTCCCAGCCGCTCCTGACCTGGAGCCCCTTCCCCCCTGCGGCCCAGTCCGCAGCTGTGGGGCACAGCAGACCGTCTGCCACGTCCCTGAGGAGACCTGCAGCTGGTGCTGGACGTGAGAGGTGGCTCCTTGGGGATGGGGGAGGGAGCCCAGGAGGGCAGGGGAGCAGAGAGAGAACCCAGCAGAGAGCACACAGCTAGGGCAGGGTGAGCTCCGGGACTCCATCGGTGAGTTCTGACCAGGGCCGGCGCGCTGGCCTTGGCATCCTCCCTCAGCCTCTTTGGCTGGATCTCCATTCTCCTGAACTTTGGCCCCAGGACTCATCTTGCAGGCCCGTCTATCCTCCTCCACCCACCCTCGCCCGCTGTGGTCACCCAAGCCCTGGCTGTGGGTACCTCCGTGCCGATAAGTCCCCATGTCCGTCTCCAGACTCACACCCAGTGGCCTGTGCGGGACTCGTCCCTGAACCTCAAGCAGGCCACACAAACACAGCGAGGTCCAACGCTGAATTCTGGACTCCCACCCAACACCTGTTCCTATTCCTCTTTTTCCTCTCCACTAACAGCAAGTCCATGCTGGTGATGGCCTGGGTCTGAAGCCTGGCTTGTCCCCAGACCTGCTGCATCCACGGACCACACGGCAGTCCCGTCAGTGGATCCTACAAGCATCTGACCAAAGCGTCGCCCGTCTTGCTCTCCTCACCCTCTTCAGTGCCACGACCCCAAACCACCCACCATCTGTCCCCCAGATGACTGTCCTCCCTGCCCATGGGCCTTCCTGCTCCTCGGTGGTTTCCTGTGTGATTCAGGTCAAGACCCTGTTGGCTCGAGACACTCGGGGGCTCCCCTATGTCATTCACCCCAAACCAAAGCCTGTGCTGAGTCCCTGTGATTCTGCAGACCTGCCAGCCACTGGGGCCAGATTGTCTGTCCACGCATCTTCCTGGAGAGCTCTGTGCACCCTGCCTGGGTCTGCACAACCACCCGCATCTTGTCGAGCCCCTGCCGGTGTCACCTCCTCAGAGGGGCCTACACCACCTTCCTCCAGAACCTAGCACACAGGCATTCCACGACTGTGGGGTAAACAGTTCCAGGACACGCACATCCACATAAGACAAGGACCAGGCACCAGGTGGGACACACAGGCCTATAAGCAAATACCTGTCACGTGCTTGATGAGGGTGGTAGCGGGGCATGGATTTCGTGGAGAACGTGCCCTGTTATGCAGCACTGGGCAAGCTCTGTGCTTCTTGGTCTCTTGGCTCTGAACGGCAGCCAGCTGGGGTGAGTCCCCCGTGGGCCCCTCTTGCCTGAGACTGGCCGCAGGGCCTCCAGAAAGTGTCATCTCATTTCCATCTGACAGGCAACTCTGTGGTTTTTGTCCAAAAGGAGCCCCCAGATCCCTGACCGTTGCCAGCATAAACCCACTGTGCCCAGCCGTAAGCAGCCCCTGAGCTAGCTCTTGGGAGGAGCCTGGAGCTCTGGGTCCGCTGCAGTCCCAGAGCCGGGACGCCTTAACTTTCTCCTCTCAGCAAAGCCCAGAGGGACGGTGCCCTCAACACACACCTGTGAACAGCACGGCCTCCAGGGGTGGGGGGCACGGTCCCACCTGCCAGCTCCCAGCCACCTGCCGGCTCCCGGCGTCATCCCACTGGTTCCTGTGCCCACGGCGGTGACTCACGTGCTTACCGCTAAAATTCACTAAGTTCACCCTCTGTGTGTATGTCTTACTTCAATATTTAGAAATAGAGACTATCCAAGCATACAGCCCCAGACCCCCCTGCATGCTGACTTCCCCCTACACGAGCACGCAGCCTCAGACCCCCACCCTGGACACTGCCCTGCATGCTGACCCCCCCTACAGGAGCACGCAGCCTCAGACCCCTCCCTGGACACTGCCCTGCACGCTGACGCCCCCTGCACAAGCACGCAGCCTCAGACCCCTCCCTGGACACTGCCCTGCACGCTGACGCCCCCCTACACCAGCACGTAGCCTCAGACTCCTCCCTGGACACTGCCCTGCACGCTGACGCCCCCTGCACAAGCACGCAGCCTCAGACCCCCACCCTGGACACTGCCCTGCACGCTGACGCCCCCCTACATGAGCACGCAGCCTCAGACCCCTCCCTGGACACTGCCCTGCACGCTGACGCCCCCTGCACAAGCACGCAGCCTCAGACCCCCACCCTGGACACTGCCCTGCACGCTGACGCCCCCCTACACGAGCACGCAGCCTCAGACTCCTCCCTGGACACTGCCCTGCACGCTGACGCCCCCTACACGAGCACGCAGCCTCAGACCCCCACCCTGGACACTGCCCTGCACGCTGACGCCCCCCTACATGAGCACGCAGCCTCAGACCCCCACCCTGGACACTGCCCTGCACGCTGACGCCCCCCTACACGAGCACGCAGCCTCAGACTCCTCCCTGGACACTGCCCTGCACGCTGACGCCCCCCTACACGAGCACGCAGCCTCAGACCCCCACCCTGGACACTGCCCTGCACGCTGACGCCCCCTGCACAAGCACGCAGCCTCAGACCCCCACCCTGGACACTGCCCTGCACGCTGACGCCCCCCTACATGAGCACGCAGCCTCAGACCCCTCCCTGGACACTGCCCTGCACGCTGACGCCCCCCTACATGAGCACGCAGCCTCAGACCCCCACCCTGGACACTGCCCTGCACGCTGACGCCCCCCTACACGAGCACGCAGTCTCAGACCCCCACCCTGGACACTGCCCTGCACGCTGACGCCCCCCTACACGAGCACGCAGCCTCAGACCCCCACCCTGGACACTGCCCTGCACGCTGACGCCCCCCTACACGAGCGCGCAGTCTCAGACCCCCACCCTGGACACTGCCCTGCACACTGACGCCCCCCTACACGAACGCGCAGCCTCAGACCCCCACCCTGGACACTGCCCTGCACGCTGACGCCCCCCTACACAAGCACGCAGCCTCAGACCCCCACCCTGGACACTGCCCTGCACACTGACGCCCCCCTACACGAACGCGCAGCCTCAGACCCCCTCCCTGGACACTGCCCTGCACGCTGACTCTCCCAGACACTCCCTTGTCTGTTGTTCATCATGAGGGTCTTGGGAAATCAAGGAAACCTCCCCACTGGCCCTGGTGGAAGCCCCATGAGGCTTCTTCCTCCAGGCTGGGACCTGCCCGCCCTCTGTAACCCCCAATTCCCAAGGCATGCACCTTTCGTCTCTGTGCCTGTGTGTTCACACGCACATGCCCTGCAGGGCCAGGGCAGGACCCCCCTGTGCCAATGAGCTGGGTAGGCATCCTCTGCTCCCACAGCAGTCTGCTTCCTCTGACTCGACTGCAACTTACATGCACACCCCTTCACAGTGTGCACAATCCCACGCATTGAAGGATATGAAAGCCCTGACCTTTTACACCACGGGGACCGAAGCCCAAAGCGGCACAGACCAGCGGAGGCCCCGCAGCAAAGCTGAAGGGGAACGGGGCCTCACGCCCCACCTCCCTGCCCTTCTCCACTAACCAGCCACTCGTCCGCACGAGCAAGCAGCCGGCCTCAGAGTGCGTCCTCACAGCCGGACTCTGACCCACCGTCAGCGTGGACACCGGCCTCCCCGGGGCCCTGCTGACCAGGAGCTGGCCCTTCAGAGAGTGTGACCCCCCTCAGCGTGGACACCAGCCTCCCCGGGGCCCTGCTGACCAGGAGCTGGCCCTTCAGAGAGCGTGACCCCCCTCAGTGTGGACACCAGCCTCCCCGGGGCCCTGCTGACCAGGAGCTGGCCCTTCAGGGAGTGTGACCCCCCTCGGCGTGGACACCAGTGTCCCCAGGGTGCGGGTCCTCAGATGCTGGAGGCTGCAGAGGCCCCGTGTGTGGAGGTCCTTGCACATTTACGAGCTGCTCCGACCCCTGCTGGCCCCATGTGTGCTGGTCGTCCTAGAACAAGCCTCTCCCTCCAGCACCAGTGGAGGCCTTCCTGGGGCGTACGTCCATCTCATGGCGAACACGGGCCCCCGTGACAGACCCATCTCTCCACTCCCAGCCCCACGCGTGGCACACGGCAGCTGGTAAGGTGTGTGATGAACGTGTAACAGATCTTTCTAAGCTGACCATGGACTGAGACGGAGACCCCACCACGCTGGCTGCGCTGGTCTGTCCTTCCGCGTCCAGAGCCCGCGTGAACACTCTCTCTCTTCCTCTGCGTAGATCTCCCAGATCCACAGCATACGAGACAGCAAGGACCGTGCGCTGCTCTAGGTGTGGCCTGGGTGTAGCCCGAGTGATGGACAGTGTCGGCGCCAGGAGAGTGGCCTTGCAGGGTTCTGGGAGCCGTGGAAGCCACATGGAAGGGCCTGACCTTTAACCTGCAGGTCAGGGGTCGGCCAACTGCAGGGGTCACCTGCTTTTATAAAGTTTTATTGGAGAGCACTCATGCTCACTTGTGTACACGTGTCCTTGGCCTCTTCGCTGCTACAAGCACAGAAAGAGTGACGAGACGGGCAGGCCCGGTGCAGCCCTGGCAGGGCCCGGGGCGAGAGGAGAACACAGGGCCCCTTCTCCGAAGATGAAGACTCTCAACGCGGCAAGAACGAAGCCTCCAGCCTGCACCCTGGGGACAGAGGGTAACGTACTAGCATCTGGCCCTTTGCGGAAACGGCTCAGGCAGCCTGCTCTGGGGGACGGCCCTGCATCTCCCAGCAGAACACCCGTGGGAGCGCCCAACCCCCCTAGCCCGTCGGGGGCTTTCTTGTCTTCAGGAAGTGGGCGGCCCACCAGCCACAGGCCCTCGACACTGCCACACCACAGGACAGAAGCCTTCCAGGCAGATGGAGGAGCTCATCGCGGGCAAGGATGGTACTCCAGGCAGGGGTCTCCCTCGGCAGGGAGCAGGAGGGGCACTGGGAGCCAAAGACCTCGAAGACCTCGGGGCCAGGCACCTGCTCCAAGGCCTCCTGCGTGGCCCGGCCGCCCACGCCCACCAGGTGGCGCTGCCGTGCAGACCTTCCAGAGGGGCCGGTGGGCTGCTGCTCGGGGCCCACCCCCAGCCCGCGGCTCCCGCCTCTTCTCTGCCTTTCAGCGAGCTGGACCGAGCCTCAGAACTAGGGGTGTCCTGCTGCCCAGGAAGGGCGTCCCTCAGAAAACACACTCGATGCAGAGCTGCTGGGCTGGACCCTCGCTTCTTCCCGTGAGGCCACGATTTCTCAAACCAGACGAGATCAGTCCAGAGGTATTCCTCCCGCAAGGAGAACCCCCGCCGCTCGCTCTGCCCTTGCTTGCGTTCACTGTGGTTTCTTAGGCTCCCAGACGTAACAAGGAACGAACCAGAGCTGCGGAGAAGGGCCCATTTGGGAAACTTGCAGAAACCATCGGTGTTTTCAGATCCGACATCCGGCGGCAGGGATCATCGTGTGCTTCACCTCAGCCACAGAAGGAAGCCACTGTCCCCACGTCCCTCCTCCTCCGTGACCTCTGCTCTGGTTGGTGGCTCTCTGCCGGGGCCGATGCCGGCTCCCCGCGCCCCGCCACGCACTCGGTGGCCACGACCAGCACAGGCCCGAATGCCGACAAGGCCATGGCTGATGACCCTTACTTCAGAATCTCCAACCCCTCCCGTTCTTCTTTATCTTCTTGAGGATTATATTAACTAATATGCGCAAACCATTTAGGAAATCACAACGGAGCAAAGTTTGAAAACCTCTCAGTTACCAATGGTGGTATAATACCTAAGCCGCTGTTTGTCGTCCTCCCGGCGTCTAGTGAGCTTGTGAGATCGTCAACAGGAGGCGGCTCGGGGACCCTTGCGGAGCTTACCTCTACTCAGGACAACCGCTTCCACCACCTGCCTTCCTGATATTACCGTTTTAAATTTTCCTTTAAGCCAGAAATAAAAGCAGAAGAAATCCTATCTAGTCATTCATTGTTTTCAACACTGTGTGAGCACGAAAAAAAAATACCATTTTTCCCGGAGAAGCATTAAATTGCTCGGGCAAAGCGCAGAGTTTTGGGAGAGCGGACGCACTGTCGGCCAGTGGAGGGCGCTCTGCGGGCCTCCCCCGAGGGCTCAGCTCAGGCACGGACCCGAAGTCCACGAAGGTCACACACTCCAACAGCATGGAACCCGAAGCCACGGTAGCCACGGACCCGGCTGCGTGGTGCTGAGACGTGTGTGTCCACACTCAGCTTGGCCACGCCGGCTTCCCGGGGCCCCGGCGCCTGGGGAAGAGGCGCTGGAGGCAGACCGCGGTGGCCGAGGCGGCTAGCGTGCCCCTGCCCAGGTGAGCGGGCTGAGACCACACAGGTGTTAGAGCACGTGGGGCACACTGGCCACCCGGCTTCCAAGAGATGACGCGGCCCCGTGCCTCCCTGTGCACCTGCCGTGTTCTCCACGGAGACACGGGAACTCCAGCCGCAACCTGCTGGACGAGACGTCAGCGGTGTGGACGCCCGCATGGCGGCACCTGAGAGCGAGAGGCCGGGGGCCATGACAGCGCCCTCCGTGTGGCTCCCGTCAAAGACACTGCAGCGCCCGGTCCGCAAGCTCGTGACCCACACGGTGCTGCTACCCCGGGCTTTCTGGGAAAAAAACCATTCTTCACAGGAATGAATGCACTTTAAACACGGATGCTCTTTGCTCCTCGGGAGAGCGGAGTAGGAAAGGCAGCAGAGGAGGTGGGCCCGGAAGGCGGCCACAGCTCCACGCAGCCTGACGTCATGCCGCTGGAAAACGGGGCAATCTCAGGGTCCAGCACCAAACACAGAGCTGCTCCACGGGATGCTCAGGGCACACACGTCACGGGAAACTTACTCTTTCTCTGCAGGGATGTTTCTTTGAGGATGTTTCCCAAGAGGGAGAGCAGTAGACGCTGCTCCATGGAGGGGCCAGGCGCAAGCGACACAGGAGGGGAGGGATGGTGCATACGGGAAGGGGTGTCAGCAGGTGATGGCCTGCCTTCGAAATACGTTCATACTCCCATAAAGCAGTCAGATAAAGGAAAAAGAGACACCAGGAGTCGGGTTTCTGCAGGGGCATTCTGTGCACAAAATCCCAGTTCTCCCCGACACAGGTGTCTGTCAGTGAAACCCTCTGAAGAGAGTGGACGAGCTGAGAAAGTGGAGTATTGTGTCCCCGAATGTGTCATGTGCAAGTTCAGAGCATGTCAGAGAGACCTGGGGAAGATTACCCCCCGCCAGCACCCCGCACACCAGCATCCGAGTCCCTTCCCGTGAGGGGGCACCCAGGTCGCCCTCCTGATGAGGGCAAATATGCAACGGGCCGCACTGCAAATGGAATCCGTGCCCGAACAAACCTATGAAAACAGAGCTGCATTTATGTTTGCGATCTCAAGATTAGTCCTTTGCAGGCAGAGTTGGAGTTTTCATCATGGATATTCAAGACGGAGAATCAGAGATGGACGCTGAGGTCCTGGAGTTCAAGGGCAGACACTTACGGACGAGTTCAAATGTCTTCACTAACTCTTGACCATTCTAATGCAGTAATTTTTCACTAAATAGTACCTTAAGATGTAGCGTTCGCTCTCCCACATGATCTGACGTGAAGAAGCCCTCCTGCGCGTGAGGTGTGTGGCCATGAAGTACACGCTCTCGGGGTGCCCACCGCCCAGAGGGGCCAGCACCACACAGCCCCCGTTCACGGCACGTGTGGCCAGTCCACACGGAGGCGTCCCACGGCGCGCACATACAAAATGCCCGCTTAACTGTTTTGGTTTTTTTTAAGCATTTTTTTTAAGATTTTATTTACTTATTTGACAGAGAGAGAGAAGGAACACAAGCAGGGGGAGTGGGAGAGGAGAAGCAGGCTTCCCGCGGAGCAGGGAGCCCGATGTGGGGCTGGATCCCAGGACCCTGGGACCATGACCTGAGCCGAAGGCAGACGCTGAACGACTGAGCCCCCCAGGCGACCCTCTCCTTAACCGTTTTTCTACTGGTTACTGAGTGTGCCGAGCAGCGTGAACACAGCCAGCTGAGGCTGCTGGAAGGGCTGCTTGCAGAGAGGACCCTTGCTGGCATCCTGGACCATGACTGGTAAACCATCTGTACCCAACACTGATGAAAACTTCCCTAAATGCTGAGACTCACTCACTGTGTCTGAACTCGTACAAGCAGTGTTGTGTCTGCCGGAACCTTCCTCCCAGGACTCTGGGACTTCCGTGCCTGTGGGCAGCCCCCAGGCAGAGCCTGGACTCCTGGCTCAGGCGAGAACTTCTGACAGCCCACACCCACGTGGGGAGAAGACTTGGAAAGTCAGCCTGGTGTCTCCCAGGCTCTGCCCCCATGCGCCTTCCCCTTTGCTGACGTTACTTTGTACTGTTTCCCAGCACCAAAACTTCTCAGCAAGACTACATCCAGAACCCCGCGTGTCCGCTGGAAAAGCACCACACCTGGGGGAGGGGGGCTCCCGGGGACCCCAGCATAGCTGCCGTCAGAAGTGGGATTCACTAGGGACGCCTGGGTGGCTCAGTTGGTTAAGTGACTGCCTTCGGCTCAGGTCATGATCCTGGAGTCCTGGGATCGAGTCCCACGTCGGGCTCCCTGCTCAGCGGGGGGTCTGCTTCTCCCTCTGCCCCTCCCCCCTCTCATGTGCTCTATCTCATTCTCTCAAATAAATAAATAAAATCTTTAAAAAAAAAAAAAAAAAGAAGTGGGATTCACTAGCCCACCACTGGCTCAGGGAATACGGTGCAAGCTTGTTTTGAAGGAACGAAGGAGTGGGAGGTCAAACCTCGGATGTCCGGGAGGCTCCTGAGTCATCCCCCTCATGAAACAGCCGAGGCCAGTTGTCAGCTGAAAGGCAATTCGATCCCTTCTCCTATGTCCTCCATGCCATGGAGCACTGGGTGTGACACGCAAACCATGAGCGTGGATCACCACATCGAAAACTAATGATGCTCTGTGTGGTGACTAACGTAACAGTCCCAGGTCGAGACCCAGGAGAGAGGACCCGCCGGGTCCTTGGACGGTTCTCTGGCTAATGCAGGCAGGAAAAAGCGCAGCCCCGCTGATGCCTTTGGGTTTCGTGCTCTGCTCCAGGTGGGGGGGAAAGACCTCACACGTTCCGAAGGTGAGCCCGGATTGCCAAATGGTGCTACGTTTGTGTTACTCTCTCCTCTACGTGGGGAGAATAAAGGTTAAACCAGGTCACAGAAGTGGAACCGAGGTTTAGAGAAACCAGGAAAACAGGCCAGAAAATACTCCTGCCGCTGCTGTGGCCTCCCCCTGATTTCCAGCCGCGCCCCGCCCCCCCCACACCCCCGCCAGGCAGCTGAGATGCTGGCCCAGGAAACACTGAATTCCATGCAAAGGATTTGAGGAAACTTTCACAGAATGTTCTGAATGTCAGAAACAGACCATGTCTGCATTGCTGATGGCAGTCACTATTATTCTGTCCCACTGGAGGGGACAGGAGGAGAGACAACCTCCAGTTGGGGACACACTATTGGAGTTCTGACAAGCAGTTTTTAGTTTGCTAACAAGCCCTCATTAAATCAGATGTCTGCCCTGAGAGCCTGGTGATTTTCCAGCCTGATGTGCATACTCTCAAGTGGTAATGTAGACCCTCAGATGGACAAAACCAAAGGGCTTAGGAGAGGTCTGCTTGTCACCTGGGCTGGGACACAGCCATCCACCCACCTCAGCTTCCATGGCTTACAGAGAAAACCCACTTTTTTTTTTGGTAAATCCTAGAGTCACAGATTCTGGCTGAGACCTCGTGCTAAGCTAAACCCTCAGTGTTCGCTGTGAGCTGATTTGTTCTCAAAACTCATGGTACTGGGCTGAAATCCAGCAAAATCACTGCTCATAGACACAATTCAGACTCAGGGATGGGCAGACAGAAGACCTAGTCCAGAGGGGCCCCTGCACTGAAAACCTAGATGCTGGCTGGACGGCCAGCATCCCATCTGGTGCCCACAGGAAAGGGCTTGTTCTCTGGGGGGGGCCGTCTGGTCAACTCCACATTTCTCATACAGAGAACAACCACATCCCCAAGGTGTGATTCCTGCAAAACCAGAATGCCCTGGGGCCTGGGAGCCTGTCATGAGGACTACGGCCTTCCGCCCACTCCTGACACCTGGCCTCCCAAGTCCGCAGGACCTGTGTTTGGTCTGACTCTGTTTCCCTTGCCTCCCACTGGGGCCAGCCCCACCCAGGCAGCGTGATGATTAAAAGGCAGTGGTAAAGAAAATATGGTGTATATACATATAATGGAGTACTACTCAGCCATCAAAAAGGACGAAATCTTGCCATTTGCATCAACATGGATGGAACTTGAGAGTAGTATGCTAAATGAAGTAAGTCAATCAGAGAAAGACAATTATCATAGGATTTCACTCATATGTGGAATTTAAGAAACAAAACAAGCATGGGGGAAGGGAGGGAAAAATAACATAAGATGAAATCAGAGAGGGAGACAAACCATGAGAGACTCTTAATCATAGGAAACAAACTGAGGGTTGCTGGAGGGGAGGGGGGTGGGGGGATGGGGTAACTGGGGGATGGGCATTAAGGAGGGCACGTGACGTCATGAGCACTGGGTGTTATACGCAACTGATGAATCACTGAACTCTACATCTGAAACTAATGATGCTCTATATGTTAACTAAACTGAATTTAAATAAAAAAAATTTTTAAAAGGGCAGTGGTCTTTCCTAAGATGCTCATTAAATCAGCATAACAAGGGGGGTCAGAGTGTGCAAAGCTATTTTAAACTTCCCTAAAAATTCAGGATTTCGCCCTGACCAACTCCTGAACGAGATGTCCTTTCTGGTTACAGCATAGAAGGACATCGTGTCAACAGCACGTGTCCCCCTCTTGCTCCCACCCATTCTGACGGAAGGTCGGCATGAGAATAACAAATGACAAGCAAATATACGGACGTAGTTACCGAACGGGTCACACTGATTTTGTAATAATGGGGAAAACCCCAAACCCAGCCCCTGGAGACACAGGGGGCGGGAGGGGGGAGGACACTAAGGACCACGCTGCCTTTCCAAGCCACTCCCCGGAGCTGCCCCTGGACGGCACACACCCCCAGCCCTGCCCCGCCCTGAACACCACCTCTGATGCCGCCCACACAAGGGCGGTGAATACCCGGGTACTACGGACAAGGAACACAGGAGCTGACCTCGGGCAGTCCCTGAATCCAAGCATCAAGCTCAAGACGAGGGCTGGACGAGGTGGAGAAGAGGACAGGGTGGGGTCTGGGGGGGACTGTGCGGGGCCGCTGCCCCAACCCCACAGCGTGCGAAGCGTGTGGCTTCCTCCAGGGACCCTGGGAGCCCAGGGCTTAAAATGCTGGCTCCCAGGTTCAGTAAGCCTCCCTGGTGGACACTCCACCGTGTTGTGACAAGTGGTGGCTGGAGTTATGTCATCGCGAGTGACCCTGGGGACGCTTGGAAAGGGTGGCTTCCTCGAACGTGGCAGCACAAGATGCTCCTTCCTTTGCTGATGATGCCTTGTGTCCTTTGCTGCAATAAATCATCACCGTGAGCATGACTGCATGCCGAGTCCTGGGACTCCTGGGATGTGGGCAAACCTGGGCGTAATCTTGAGGACTGTATTATTAGATTTCACCCTTTCCTACCTTCAGTAGGACCACAAGCTAGCTGAAAATGACACACAGCTCACACGAGACCTGCCGCCCGGCTCTGTGTGTAGGGCTCCAGCCCTCGCACCCACCACCCGGGAGGGTGCGTGAAGCTCCCACCTCATCTCCCTGCCCCACACAGGCTAGGCGACAGGGGGAAACGAGTGCTCTCCGGGGCACGGTGCAGGGTTGAAATGAGCCTAGGCACAGGGAGCTGTTTGAACAGAACCTGACACACAACAGGGGCTCGTCATTATTTCCCTATTTGTTTAATCCAAAAAAACAAGAGTCGGAACACTAACTGCCTCTCGTGGCTACAAGTAGGATCTGAATCCAGGTTCGATTCCAAAGTTGTGTTTCTTAAAAAGCACAAAACGGAGATTTAATTTTTTTCATTAGCATTTTTTCTCCATGAAACGGGAGCCATGCAGACTGTAACTCAGCTCCTTGCTCAACAGTGATCTTCCGAAAATTATTTTTAAAACAAGCATGTGTCCCTGTTTCCTCAAGAGCTCATGGTGCTCTTCCAAACAGCACTCTACCTGAGAACAGCCGTTTGAGTGGAGAACTGATGCTGATATTATCTGACGGTGTGAAAACACGTGCCTGACAAGTACTATACACATGCATGTATCTGTGTGCCCAGTGCACAATGTACCGTAGGGTGCTACATCCCAAGTGGTGCATGTATGTGCCCGGTGCATGTGCTATTTACTGCACACGGTCTGTATGTGCACGGGGCATGTGTGTGCCATGTACTGCAGACTGTATACACATGCATGACCCATATCTGTACTTATACTACGTAATGCACATACACGCAGTGTGTTTGTGTTGCATGTGTGTGCTGGTGCTGCACAGTGTACATACATGTGTGGTGTGTGTGTGCTGGTGCTGCAGTGTACATACATGTGCAGCCCATGCGTGTGCTGGTGCTGCAGTGTACATACATGTGTGGTGTGTGTGTGCTGGTGCTGCAGTGTACATACATGTGCAGCCCATGCGTGTGCTGGTGCTGCAGTGTACATACATGTGTGGTGTGTGTGTGTGTGCTGGTGCTGCAGTGTACATACATGTGTGGTGTGTGTGTGCTGGTGCTGCAGTGTACATACATGTGCGGTGCGTGTGTGTGCTGGTGCTGCACAGTGTACATACATGTGTGGTGTGTGTGTGTGCTGGTGCTGCAGTGTACATACATGTGTGGCATGTGCATGTGCTGGTGCTGCACAGTGTACATACATGTGCGGCCCGTGCGTGTGCTGGTGCTGCAGTATACATACATGTGTGGCGCATGCGTGTGCTGGTGCTACAGTGTACATACATGTGTGGTGCATGTGTGTGCTGGTGCTGCAGTGTACATGCATGTGCTGGTGCTGCAGTATACATACATGTGTGGTGCGTGTGTGTGCTGGTGCTGCAGTGTACATACATGTGCAGTGCGTGTGTGTGCTGGTGCTGCAGTGTACATACATGTGTGGTGTGTGTGTGCTGGTGCTGCAGTGTACATACATGTGTGGCACGTGCGTGTGCTGGTGCTGCAGTGTACATACATGTGCAGTGCGTGCATGTGCTGGTGCTACAGTGTACATACATGTGTGGTGCATGTGTGTGCTGGTGCTGCAGTGTACATGCATGTGCTGGTGCTGCAGTATACATACATGTGTGGTGCGTGCGTGTGCTGGTGCTGCAGTGTACATACATGTGTGGCATGTGCATGTGCTGGTGCTGCACAGTGTACATACATGTGCGGCCCGTGCGTGTGCTGGTGCTGCAGTGTACATACATGTGCGGCCCGTGCGTGTGCTGGTGCTGCAGTGTACATACATGTGCAGTGCGTGTGTGTGCTGGTGCTGCGGTGTACATACATGTGCGGCCCGTGTGTGTGCTGGTGCTGCAGTGTACATACATGTGTGGTGTGTGTGTGCTGGTGCTGCAGTGTACATACATGTGTGGCACGTGCGTGTGCTGGTGCTGTAGTGTACATACATGTGTGGTGTGTGTGTGCTGGTGCTGCAGTGTACATACATGTGCAGTGCGTGCATGTGCTGGTGCTGCACAGTGTACATACATGTGTGGTGTGTGCGTGCTGGTGCTGCGGTGTACATACATGTGTGGTGCATGTGTGTGCTGGTGCTGCAGTGTACATACATGTGTGGTGTGTGTGTGCTGGTGCTGCAGTGTACATACATGTGCAGCCCATGCGTGTGCTGGTGCTGCAGTGTACATGCATGTGCGGTGCATGTGTGTGCTGGTGCTGCACAGTGTACATACATGCACAGTGCATGCATGTGCTGGTACCACATGATGTACATGTGTGCACAGTGCATGTGTGTGCTTGCACTTCTCTTGCACACATGTGCATAGTGTATACATGTGTCTGTACCACACGGGACACATATGTGCACAGTGCATACATGTGTGTGTCCTGCACGGTGTGCATGTGCAGGGTTCACAGATGTGCCACATACACCAGATACGACCCAGACGGTACAGCGGAGCTCACGGGGCACCTCAGACCCGTGGGTCACACCTCAGGTTCAATGAGGGAGCCTCACACACACAGAAAACCTGCCTGGGTCCTGAGTCTGAAGCACGGAGCTCCATCCGTTCCGTCCCGTTCCCCGCTCCCCACGCTCACCCAGCCAGCGTGAGGAATGCCTGACAGCTCAACGCGTTTTATCTGCATTCCCCGTTTACGTCACTCAAGCACCTTCAAAGCTGCCGTTACTATTATACCAATTTTAAAGGTGAAATGGAAAATCAGAGAATTTAAGTAAATGTCAAAAGAGTCATAAAGTAAGTAGCGAAACTCAAACATTAAAGCCAGGTCTTCAGGCTCCAAGCCCCATGGTCTTTCCAGGGCTCTTGTGGCCTTCATTTAAATTCCAAGCATTCTTGTTGCTTTAATACCAGCCAAAAGGTGCTTCTAATTTTCAAGATGAACTGTGACCCCTCTACCCCTGGGTTTCCGTTATTGGCAGCTGTAGGGTCTGACCAGCGTGTGCAGTCCCTACATCAGTGTCCGTGTCAGCAGCCTGGCATGGTCCCCACATGGCCACCACCCTGGGACCGCAGCCCACGTCCCCCACGTCTGTCACCCACCCCGCTCACCAGCAGGGTCTGGGACTGGCCTCTGCGGCCCCGTCACTTCAGAGACACACTTCGGAGGTTTCTGAGCATAAATATCTTATTTTTGCGGGACAAGTGTCATCTGCCTCTGAACCTCGATACTTAGTGAGTTTCTACCACGTTTTCTAACACATCTTCTAAGTCCTCTCTGTGGCCTCCCTGGACAGGAGATTCCTCTGGTCTCTGCCGCACCTTGTGCTCTTCCAAGAACCCACGGGCCTGAGGCTGAATGGCGTAAAGGTGAGACAGACCCCCGGCCAGGGCCCTGGGGTGGCCTCAAAGCCGCTTACAGCTTCTGACCAGACTGCGCACCAGCCACACAACTCCTTTCCAGCAGCGTGCTGAGAAGTGGGGGCTTCTGCACGCAGCCTCGACGGCCCTCCTGGGTCCTGCTCCAGCCCACAGACCCTGCCTGACCACAACCCCAGCTAACCGCCTCCCATCCCACTACACCTCGCGTCACACTCCAGGCCTTGGACCACCTTCTTCTGCCCACATGGATCTCGCTTCCCACCCTGTCCTCCGGAGAATGTCTGCCCATCCTCAAAACCTGCTCGACTGCTCTGGGAAAAGTGCCTGTGGCTATAGCAGACAGAGGTTAGAGCGGGGCCCTCTGCACGGCCACATCCCCCATCCCCCGTGTGAGCTGCTGACTCGGAGAACAGATGCTGCCCTACCTCTGCTCCCCAGAACCTGGGACAGTACAAGACTCGTCATTAAAACTCCGTGTAACTATCTGAACACAAACTGAGCTCCCCAAGCAAACATACAAGTCTTACCTGGTTGGTCGGCATCACAAGGTGGTCCCCACCACGATATTCTTTGCACTTTCTTACAGAATAGAATAAACCAAGTCTAATTACTCGGTGTCACAATATTCTCTAAGAAGAGATGCAGAGAAGCTACCACGGGGCTCCTGCATCCCAGGCTCCCATCCCAGGAAGGCCACGGAAATGCGGGAGATACACACGTCCTGCAGCTCGGTGGGGGGGGGGCAGCTGAGGGTCCCACCTGTGACCCTTGTGACATTCAAGAAAACCTGTACTAGCGAGCATCCCTTCAGAGCAGCTTCCCTTATGTACTCATGGAGAACACAGTTATTTGGGGACAAACGAGTTAACAACTAGACAAGATTTTTAAATAACGGAAGACTGAAAACGTCACTTCTGTTTTGATCCCAACATGGTTTTGGGTGCAGAGGCGTCGTGTTTTTGGATCAGCGGTGAAGACCCAGCACACGCCTGCTATCTTCCCCAGAGTCCGCGGGCCGGTGACGCGCGTGCGATGCATTCAGCACACACGCAGCATGAGGCCTCAAAGCAGTGGCAGGAAAAGCAGCTTAAGCCCCTCCTTGCCCACATGTGAAGAGCTGCCCCAATAAACCAGAGAACCTTTGTAAGTAATAACACACTTTGCAAAACCGAACAGTAGCATCACCCTCAGGCTAGCTATTAGAGGCTTGAAGAACATTCCTGAGAGGTCTGGAAAGAACACCCTGGTGAAGGGGCCCTGACTGTGAGCGACTGGTATTTCAGGATATATTCATGGAGAATGTCAGCACGCCAGGACGTCCCTGTGGGCACGGACACCTGACCACCAGCTCTGGGGCCTGCAGGAAACTTCAAAATAAGGGCAGGCATTTAGAAAGGGCGGTATTGATCATGCACTGGCGCCATGAGAAATGTTAAATGGCCTGAGCTGGTGGAACGACTGATGAGAATCCTCCCAGGCACCGCTGGGGGCCTCCTCCTGGCGGGGGCTTTATTTTGTGGGGAAATCTGTGGAAACAGTGACTGACTGTCCTCTCCCGCCCTATCCCCAGGCATCTGCAAACTCTTCGTGAAGCACCAGCTCTCCTGCTACCACACAGCTCCCAGGGTGGCCCACGTGGCTCCCGGGGGTGGCTCGTGTGGCTCCCCAGGTGGCCCACGTGGCTCTGAGGGGGTGGCCCACGTGGCTCAGGGGGGCACATGGCTCCCAGGGGGTGGCTCATGTGGCTCCGGGGGGTGGCCTGCGTGGCTCCCGGGGTGGCCCACGTGATTTCCCCAAGTGTTCTTTAATGATCTGGTACTTCGCCTCTGGCCAGGCTCACTCTACGAGCAGACAGGCGGGTGGGCATGCCATCCAGCTCAGCGGTGGTCCTGGGGAAATAAGCGCATGTCCACCAAGCAGGGGACGTCCTCCGGGGACAGAGCAGGCGTCCTTCCAGGTTTGCCCACTGGCCCCTTCAGCCTTTCCGGCAGGAACACAGGCACATGTGCAGAGGCCACGGGTCTGGGCGGCAGGAGGAGGAGGAGGAAATGGGCCACATGCCGAGCATGGCTTCCCTGTCCCCATGCCACGCCCACACCACCGCGGACTCGTTGGCCCCTGGGGACTATGTGGGTGTAAGTCAGAGGCTGGGGCTGCAGCAGGGCACGGGGAGGAGTCCAGCAGCGACGGACCTGACGCTGGGTCCCAACCCAACCACCCTTGCATACAAGGGTGTGCAAAGCCCCCGGGAGCCCCAGCCCCTCCCTCAGAGGAGAGGCACGCTTGACACGGTTCTAGAGTGTTGGGGTCCCAAGCCCACAATGGCCAAGAAAGAATGCTTGAGACATCTTTGGTGCAAAAAGGTGGTTTCATGGAAGCACAGGGCAGGACCCGTGGGCCGGAGGAGCTGCTGCCCCCCCAGGCCTTGCGAGGAGCGACTGGTTATGGAGCTGGGGGAGGTAAAGACCAGGGAGGCTTCCACAAGGCCTTTGATCTGCGAGAGAGCACTGGCAGGATCCTGGTGGCCTGGCTATCGTCACGCTAAGGATGTTTCTCCCCCAACGAGGCAGTAACGTTAAGACAGTGGGGAGCTTCCTCGAGGAAGGTTCTGCGCTGCCTGCCTGAAGGGCTGCTCAGTGGGCTGCAGGCTGTAAGGAAATGTAGTTTTATCCGCGTTCCTCCTGCCTTGTTCTCCACACCAACCCCACCGGACAGGGCTTCGGCAGAACTGAAGTGGACAGTCTTGTAGAGGCCCTCATGGGCCAACATATAAGAACTCAGTGAAAACATCAGTCCTTCCCCATCTCCTCACAGGGGAGCGAAACACCCTAGCCATGTCATTCCCAATATCCTCTACCTTTCCCCTGAGAGAGTCGAAGATCAGGCAGAAGAATCAGGATAAAAAGGCTGGTTTTGAAAGAACTCAAAACACTGAATTTCTTTTGACCTGTTGGTTACCTTCATTTTCTTCATCCTCATATTTCTCAACGTTTAATTTTGCAAAGATTTCCAACGTACAGAGAAGCTGCAGAAAGAGGACTTATCTCCAGATTTCCCCACATGACGCTTTCTCACGTGCACGGTTCCTTCTCGGTCTTCCATGCCTTGTTGTTTTCTGAACCACTTGAGACGATACTGCGGACAGAACAGCTCATGGTGACTCGACATGTCTCCTGAAAGTGGGGACATCTCCGTGGTCAGCGCAGGACACGGACCTGCCAGTCCTCCCGCTCCTGCATGTCGGCCGAGACTGCACACTGCACTCCCTCCTCACGCCTCTGGTTTTCTCTAACCTGGAACCATTTCTCGGGTTTTCTCTCTATATTCTGAGAAATTTCCTCCTTAAAAACCCAAAGAAGAGGGACATCAAATCTGCCAGCCCTCCAGTGAATTACTGAGCGTGTGAGATCCCGAGCTCATGCACTCAGGGGGCCCCATCCACCCGCGGGGCCCCAGCCGTGTGAGGCCCCGGCCAGCGGCGTGCAGTGTCTGGACCAACAGCGCGTGCGGATACCACGGGGAGGGGGGGCTGCTGACAGAGAACAATCAGGAAAACCCACCCGCCCCACGTGGAGGTCTCTGGACCTCTGTTTTCACTTGAGTGTTGCCTAGAAGGCATTTCTGGTAAGAGAATGCTCCTCAAATAAAAATTGTAAAATACGCACAAGGCAGATAATCCTGTAATTTCTTTCCACCCACAGGGACCAAGCGGTACTGCTCCAAGTCTCTCTCTGACAAGACAGCCCAAAAGGACTCCAGCGGATGGAACCAGGGTCTTAAAGACTGCCGGCAGCTGGAGGAGAGAACATTCTAGGCTTCTGGATACATCCCACCTCATCGAGATCCGCAAAGAATGGAGATCAAAGGTATAACAGGATTCTAAAGGTTTTAAAGAGAGAAAAATGCCACGTGGGGCCCTTTCCTGTGTGGACACCAGGGTGTGCTGGCTGGTGGGGCCACAGCATGCAGGGGAGGGCGGGCACTGCGTCCCGTCCGCTCGATGAGCGGCAGGGGAACGTTCGATGCCAGAGGATGAGGGAGGCCGCGTGGACGCGGGGAACCTGGGCGGTGGGCTGCGTTCCAGGGGCTGCGTTCCAGGGGCTGCAGTTCGCAGGATCTGTAGCGGCGGCGTCAGAAGCCCCAGCATCTCCGTGGAGCCGGGGAATGTAAAACGCAGCCCGAGGTGGCACCTTACTGCCCGTGATCCGGCTGCTTCCCAGAGCCGGGAGGCCGGAGAGGGACGGGGGACCCCTCCTCAGGCTGGTGTGGCTGGTGTGGCCACCACGGGCACACACCCGCCTGGTGTCCGCGGCTCACACAGCCCCCAGAGATAGGGGTCAGCTGGGCAGGAGTGCAAGGCCCTCACCCAGCTCCCGTGTGCGCTGGTTCACGAGGCTCCTCCACACGCGCACGGGTTTGTGGTGCTGCAGCCAGTCCCCGACCCCTGCCGCGCGCGAGAGTCCTTCCCTGTGATCCCGCAGCCTTCCCGGGCCTTGAAGGACGGCGCACACTGTTCCGCACCTCCCTCTCCAGAGCCCACAGAATCCTCCCCCGGTGCAATCCCCATGGGAATTTTCGGACTAAGACCTCTCCCTTCCATCATCACACGAACCGACGTCCGTCTGAGCCTCGTGTTCATGAGGATGGGACCGTCACTCGCGTGCCCCCATCAATGGCTCCCGGCGACCGCCCCAAGTGTGCACGTCTCTACAGCTCTGGACCCCCTGGGGCATCTGTCCTCCCCCGCTCCGCGTCCTCTGGTTCCTCGCCAAGTCCTACACCACAGCCGAGCCCCAAGTACCCTACTGTTCTGAGTCTCTGAGCCCCGTTCCTCCACGACCTACACTCTCCACGCCTGCCCGGCTGGCGCCTGCTCACGTAAGACTCGGCCTTGAGCGTGCTCTGCGAACCTGTCCTGCCGGCTCCTGATGCATCGGCACGCTATCCCTGTGGACCCCGACTACACAATAAGTGTGTGCCCCCCAGCCAGCTCCCCAAAGCCCCGTAAGCCCCAAGCAGACACCTCATCTGCCTTCACAGACACGGCAACCGGCAGAGGCCACACAGCACCGCACAAACACGGTAAACATGTGAGGACCGACAGGAGGCGCTGGATTCTGCTGTGTCTGCCTCCCTTAGGAAGACGGGGTGCTGTGTGGCTTCTGTTTGTGCAGTTACTTCTAGAAACGCTGTAGAAAGACACCAGGATGTGCACACGTGATTCAGGATCCGTAGCCTTCGACCCCCGCACTTACATCAGGGGGCCTGTCTCAGGCTGAAATACCCAGCAGAATCAGGATGCAGACGCACACCAGTCCACTCCTCCTTGGAACACAGCACGGAGAGTCACAATCGCAACAGAAAGACAAGTTAATTTCTGAGAGGAGAAAACAAAACCACATAGACAAAAGTAATTTGTTCAACGCATTTCAATGACGTCGGACATGGATGCGTCCTTTCCCACTTGAGGATGGATATAACTCACCGCATGAACCGCGGCAGCCCAGACCAATCCCCCACAGGCACCCTTAGCCTCAGGCCCCACAGT
The DNA here is from genome assembly GCF_964656455.1 of Halichoerus grypus. Lineage (NCBI taxonomy): Eukaryota > Metazoa > Chordata > Mammalia > Carnivora > Phocidae > Halichoerus > Halichoerus grypus. The sequence goes on from NC_135714.1 coordinate 207,721,763, forward strand.
TGCTGCAAACGTCTGAAGGACATGCACGGGGGTCTTCCCGTGTCAGCCCCCGACCAATGCTGCCCCCACGTGCACACAGGAAACCGTCCATGAGGCCAGGCATTGAGACACATCCTCTTTAAGGCCCGTCCACCCTGGCGCCCCGTGGCTCCAGGCCTTACCTGCACCGAGGGGAGGGGCTCCTCTTATTCCAGGAACACACACAGAGACCCTCACACTGGGTGAGAAAGGGACAGAGGGTGCTCTCCGGCCCCATCACCAACCAAGCCCCCACATGTGCGTCCTGTTGCTTTCAGCTCCAAGTGACAAGCGTCATGCTGTGGCCTGGGTGTGGCCCTGAGTCGCCCCAGCGTCACCAAGGTGGTCCCGTGAGCATCTGCTGAGCGTCCGCACGCCCGACTCAGGGCCGTCCTCCGCTCCTCCAGGATAGCTGCCCACACGCTGTCACACTGAGGACAGCGGGTCCGGGCATCACCCCCAGCAGACTTCACTGGAGCACAGCAAGAGATTCACCTGGAGGCGTAATGTGGCCACGTGGACCCGAACTCTGGTTCAAGGGCCGTGGGCTGGACAGCGAACGTGGGGCCGTCCCGGGACTCTCCGACACATCCCAACGCCAGGTCCTTCCCTCGGCCACGAGGAATGCTCGCTGCCCTAACAGACCCACACACAACATGCCCCAGGCAGACCCCACGTAGGAGGCTATGCGGGGAGCCGTATGGGACACGTGCACCACCCAGTGGGCTCCGACACAGAGGGTCCCGCGGCCTCACTCCACCTTGAATGATGCTGCAAACGCTGGACGCTCGAACAACGCGGTTTGACCTGCGCGGTCCCCTTAGCCAGGGCTGCTTTTCCATAAACACAGCAGAATCTTCTGTTCCCTATGACCTTCTAATCACATTCTCTTTTCTCGAGCTCACTCTGTCTCCAGAACACAGCTATGATGCACGTAGCATACAAAATGTGCGTTGATCAACGATTTATGTGATCAGTAAGGCTTCTGGTCAGCAGAGGCTATGAGTAGCTAAGATTTGGGGGAGTCCGACGCTGTACGTGGATTTTCAACTGCACAGGTGTGGGGGGCGTCCCTGACCCCCACACTGTCCCTGGGCCCCCTGCATTCAAATGCATCACAGAGACATCTGCCGGCCCACACATCGCGTGTGCCCCACTTGGGGCGTGTGCACTCCTGAAGCGTAAGTCTGCTGTCTGCCCTTCCTCAATTCTGCTTCTCTTTCTAGGGGAACTCTAAGAACTGCTGAGAACAGAATCTGACCCCTGACCCCATGCCCCGGTGCCCCCCATGGAGCCCTCCCCAAGGGGCTCACCACCACACACCGCCCTTCCTCCTTGCTTCCGTGCCCACAGTCCCTCCAAGAGGAACACGAATGGACAATGTCGTTCAGTCTATGACGGGGAGGTCAGGGCTCGGGGGCGAGTTACGGGTCCCCCGGGAGGGCTCTGCTCATGAAGTCCCTCAGAACTGGCCACCCACTAAAGGACGTGCCTGACGCAGCCGCTTCGTGCTGTTCACAAAGTCCGTCAAGCGCGTCCCCTACGTATCCAGGAGAACTAACAACCTGGGAACCAGCACGTATCTGATGCCCCACCGGACGCCAGGGCCCCGGTATCTGTGACTCATCTGACAGGTGCGTCCACGGAAGAAAGTGCTCACTGCGGAGCCTCCCACAAAGCCTCAGGCGTCCCCGTTCCTGCGGCTGACGTCCGTCTGTAAAGAGCGCGGGCTCTCCCGGACAGGATTCCCAGAGCACATGGCACCTGGCACATCTGTCCAGACTTTCGCTCGGTCGCCATCAACCGGCTGACCAGGGGGTTCCGAGGTCCCTGCCATCCGGCCCCAGGTTTCGGGCAAGAGTCTTGTCTCAAATTGGCCGGGGATTTGTTTTAAGCAGGGGTGGCCGGCACACAGACACAGAAATGACCACCTGAGGAAGGAGTTTCCCCTCACAGATTCCCGGCCACAGGAGGCATGGCCCAGGGGCCACACAGGGAAGCACCAGGCGTGTGGCAAGAGGAAAGAACGGGCAAAGCCTTCCCTGAGGTTTCCCCGGGACACGGGTGGGGCTGGGGCTGGGGCAGCCCGGGGACTGGCCAGTGTGAATCCTGTCAGGGCCGGCCCCTCGCCGCCCGGCACGTGGCCCTGGGCTGAGGGTGGCAGGTGGACGTGGGCCAGGAACCGCCCCCCCTCCCCCCGCCGAAGGGGCGGCCCCTGCAGAGCACACAAGCTCCCGGACGTCACAGCCGCAGAAACAGAAAACAGAAGACGTGCCTACTAATACACCATCCCTCTGAGCCGAGCCTGGGGGGCTCCACGCGGCGAAGCCTGACCCCGCGGGGGAAGGAGACCGCGTCCTCGGGCGCATCCTGCTTCTCGGACCTCCAGGCTCTCCACGGGGTGGGTGTTGGCAGCAGGCCTCCCGGGGTGGCCGACAGCCCCTCCCGGAGCCCTTGGTTCCTCCTGACAACGTGCTGGCAGAAGCAGGAGTCCGTGGTCGGTGAGCTGCTCCCCACTCAACCACGGACTCTACCAGGCCACACTTTGTGGACCTCACCCACGATGGCTCCTGCCTCAGGCCCACTCACAGCCCGGATACCAGGGCTCACGGGCGGGTCCAGGTGAGCCTACCCGGGCTCCCACGCAGGTGTGACCTGGGATGGTGGATTTTCTGTGTCACTGTGGCTGGACCCCCGCTATCTGGTCCAACACTGTTCTGGGTGAGTCTGTGAGGGTGTTTACAGATGAGATTAACATCTGACTTGGTGACTGAGAAAGTGGCCGGCCCTCCCCAGCATGGGTGGGCTGCGTCCAATCAGTTGAAGGTCGAATAAGAAAACTGAGAGGGCCTCCGCCTCACGGGCTTCACACTGGACACTGACTCTCCTCCTGCCCTCAGACAGACCACACCATCGGCTGTCCTGGGCTCCAGCATGCTCTTGTGTGAACGTGTGTAACATGTATGTGTCTAAACATATGTGTGCGTGCTTGTGTGCACACTGTATGCATGCATGTGTATATTCACGTGTAGGATTTATACATGTATGTGTTGTGTGTATACACGTGTGTACACATGTGTCTTTAGCCATGTATGTTTGTGCGTAGTATGTGTACGTCTGTGTGTGCGTGTGGGTATGTACGGACATGCGTGTATGCGTACATACAAGCACATCTGCGTGCACGTATGTGTTTGCATGTTCGTGTGTACACATCCGCATCCTACTCGTTCTGTTCATGCAGAGAACCCTCATCTATCTTTAGACAGAGGCCGCAGAATTGCTCTGTGCCCCACATGGACAACCTAGGAACACTAACTGAGCTCTCTGTATGTGCGTCCGTAGGATTGCCCATACCAGAGTCCTGGGCCCACCGCAAGGCCACCCCTTCCCAGCGCCACACACAGCACGGCTTCCTTCCCTGGGCCTGGCTCACCCGCCTCCGCCCAGAGACCGGAGGCAGCCCATTCCATACACAAAATCCACAGCACTGCACGTGGCCCTCACACTCCGCTGTGGCTGTCCTGATCCGCACGAGTGGAAATCCACCACCAAGGGCTTTATTCACAAGTCACTAAGGACAATCTGGAAGGAGCCGGCAGGGACCAGCACCCGCAGGCTCGCCCACCCACGCCCATCCAGGCCGGTGCCTCTTCAGGGGTGACCGCAAGCCTGCTGCTCTGCAAACCCCCGGACGGCCTCCACCCCCGTGCTCCACGGCGGCTCCCGGCCCGTCTGCGGCAGCCAGAAGTCTGGGGCACGGTGTGGTGCCGATGAAAACACGCACCCCTTGAGGACGGCAGACCTCGTCTTTCTATGCTCACAGCTGGTGAAGCGCTGCACGTGGACGAATGAGTCAGTGTCCTTCTGCCTCAGAACAGAGATGACCATCGGACGGCCAGACAGACGGCTAACGCTGGCCCCGTGAACATGCTGACACGTCCCCACTCACTGCAAGGTACAGAAATACCGTGTGAGCCCCTCTCCGCACACACCCGTCCCCGGGCTCACACGCCGCTGTGTGCGGTCACCAAAACCTGGGCTTTATGCTCACGCACACAGGGGGGACCGACCCAGAGCAGCGGTAACAGCGTCCTTCCCTGACTTGAGGGGCATGGAACTGCCGGTCCCTCTGGAAGAGGATGTTTGCTCGAACTGACCCTGAAGTCACTTACCGGCCACGCTCTCCTGCTGTGAGCTGCCACGCTCCCCGGGCGTGCAGCTAATAAACTTGAGACCTTTGGCAGTCTTCGATTGTTTAATTATTTTAAACACTACTCTCTGAGACATTTTCCCTTCATTAGTTATGCCTTTCTCCTCCATTACGTCCCCTAACAGGGCACCAGTCATCTGATAAAAGCCCATATTCAGTTCAGTTCAATTTAAAAATGTTTTTACACACTGTGCACTGTGCACCCTGTATGAGGGGGTCACCAGAATCGGGCAGGTGCCGTCCTGACCCAGAGGGACCCTACTGGAGATCAGTGCCCCCCGCATTGGACCTCACAAAGCCACCACAGCCCTTCTCCAGCAGAGGCTCTGCACGTCACTCCAGCAAGAATAAAACCCGTGCACCACTCTGATGGAGGGTCCAACGCCTCACTTACAGACCAAGCCATTCTGACAGGTCAAGGACATCTCGGCTCGGTGCAGAGCACGGCACCCCACTCGGTCCCCGGCTCCAGGAGCCAGCCCCGGGCACCACACGCGGTCCCCAGCTTTTCTGCAGCACAAGACCCTGGCTTCACTTCCCCAAAGAAGCACTTTCTTTCTTTCTTTTCTTTCTTTCATTATCTGTGTGTCAGTTCCTAATATTCCTGCACATTCCCCAGCTCACAGCTGAGAGAATGGCTGCTATAAATCAAGTGTGTGCAGCATGATTTATGTGCCATCTGAATACCTGTTCAGCAACGAAATTGCACCTGCTAAATAAGCAAGCCCTTGTTGGAAAAATCAATCACTGTCTTTATCTGATGATTTCATTGAACTTTAAAGCAAGGATATTAAAATACATATTCAAACTACTCCTAATATATATGGTTTGTGGTTGCAGATAATAAAAGGTTCTCAGACAAAAAGCACACCAAAATATCACCCTGAACCTCGTATTTGGGCAGTGCTTAAAACTTTATTTTTAAAACTCTATAATAAGTTCCATCAAAGATGAATAAATTCATAGTTTAAAAAAAAGCGTTTTAAAAAAAATTAAAAAAAGCTTTTACCTTTATTGCAGAGTACTTTTACAATAAAATGCCTGGAGTTGAGGGCGCCTGGGTGGCTCGGATGGTTAAGCGTCTGCCTTCGGCTCAGGTCATGATCCCAGGGTCCTGGGATCAAGTCCCGCATCAGGCTCCCTGCTCCTTGGGAGCCTGCTTCTCTCTCTGCCTCTCTCTCTCTCTCTCTGTCTCTCATGAATAAATAAATAAAATCTTTAAAAAAATAAAATAAAATAAAATAAAATGCCTGGAGTTGGTACCTCTGAACCCCCTCCCCTTTGGCAATCATCAGTTACAGAATAAAAAAGTCACGGGGTTGAAAAGCGCAGCATAGGGACCGAGTCAGTAATGATGTGGTCATATCACAAGCGACAGGTGGTGACGATATTTACTGTTGTGAGTGTGTCGTAATGCACAGAACTGTCAAATCTCATGTTACATACCCGAAACTGATGATACTGTGTGTCAACGATACTTCAATAAAAACTAATAAAATGAAATCTAATGTTTTCGAGGCGAATATTAAAAGTGTCTTCAATCTCAGAACCAGAAATCCAGCAGGACTCAAGGAGCCTCCAGCATCCACGCCCACCAGGGGCTCAGGAGCTGCCTGTCTTTACTGGAAGCCTCTCTGAGGACAGGGCAGGTGCCGCAAGCAGGTCAGAGGGCAGAGCCGGCTTCTGGGTTAAAGTGGCATCTGGCAAGCCGCTCGCATACAGCCTCTCCCACGTCCGCCGACACGCATATGGTAACACCAAAACCAGGACCCATGCCGACAATCAGCGATCACCTGCCTGAAGCATCCAGCCACAAGGTGCACGAACCCTGGGGCCCACGGCAGACCCGGGGTCGAAAGGGCAGCCCCAAGCCAGGTGTGCCCGATGTGAACCAAGGGAAGGCCCACGTCCCTCTGGCCAGTCCTGCCCCTCAGAGCTCACCACCCACTCGAGCCAACAGAGCCATGCGGGGGAGGAGCGCTGATGGCAGGGCGAGGAGGCACTCACTTTGGGGTCGCAGCCTCCACAGCACGGCTCCCTCTGGACGGGCTGGGGGCGGCCTGGTGGCAACTGCATGGGCTCAGAGTCAGCTAACTGGACCAGGCCGGAGGAAACCTGCCTGAGGCCATTCCCGGACTGATGGGCGGGCTCCTTATGCCTAAACGGTTAGTGCAAACGATACCATCCGTGCCAAGCACCTGCTCTCCTCTGGGGAGTCTGCATGTCTGGATGAGCCAGGCAGAGGGTGTGTGTGTGGCCAGCTCCCCACAAAACCCCAGGCGCTGGTCCCTACAGCCTCCTGGGGACGATGCTCCGCAGGTGTCCTATAATCGCTTGTGGGGGAACATAGCGCGTCCTGCAGGACCGGGCGGGATGGGCCCGGAAGCTGGCCTGGTCCCCCTGTGCACGTCCTCTGCCCTCTCCCTTTGCCTGCTTTCCCATCAGCACAACTACACGCTGGGTCCTGGGAGTCTTACCGAGAATCACTGAGCTGGGGGTGGGCTCGGGCCCCCCACCCCAGGCCAGCTACAGACACGGGATGGAGGAGGTTACTGAAACGGCTACCCAAGCTCAAAGACATTTTGAGTGTAAGACACTCCTTAGCAAAGGGAAGGAAGAGTTCTAGATAAACCCCAGGCCGGGGCAGGAGACCACGGACAGACGCTGGGAGGGGCAGTGCCCACGTGCCCTCACCCCGCATGCGCCTGCTCCACACCACCCCCGTCCAGGCCTCACATTCCCCACGGTCACACTGCCTCCCTCCTCTGGGAGCCCAGGGCCACGTCAGAGCAGGTGACGTGCGTTTCCCCGGCTGCTCGTGGGCAGGGTGGGCTCATGGGCTCCCCTCTCTGCCCTGCCCCACCCTGGCCAGCCCCCCATTCTTCACAGAAGGCAGAAGACTGTGAAATACATTCAGGCCTCCTCCTGGGACAGGTCGCAGGCCGCATCCAACACCCCCCCGCATTCCGCAATCTTAGGCGAGATCCTTGGACAACTTCCCACTAACAGCAAGCCAACTTTATTACAGTACCAAATTGTTATCAGTTTTGTATCAATAGTGTGTTTTTACATGTGAAGATATTTTACTCCCAAAATATGGCTTCTAAAGTGCTGTCTATAGATAGATTTGAGGATATTTTGTAAAATAATATGCTTTGATATTTTCATTAGCTCATAAAATATATTGTATCATCCTATCTTCAATTCAAACTGCTTTGTGATAACCCAAATACCTGCATATCTAAAAAGCTATAAACGAAGAGGATGGAGTAACACATCTTTAGTTGAGAACTTAAACCAAACAACCATGTGGATCAACATGATTATCTCCCTGAAAACTAATCTATAGGAACTGCCAGGTTATCTGCAAGGTTTTAGTGTCGTTCTTTGTTCAGAGAACAGACTGCGGTGAACCCCTGTACAAGACCCCCGGCCCCGGGCAGAAGTGGACACGACACACCATGAAGCCTAACGCACCAGCCTTCCCAAGGAACCACATCCGCACGCTCTGCCCAATGAGATGGGCAAAAGCTGACTCGGGCTGTCGAGCCGCACGGGACGACCAGACAACTGGTAAACCCTGCTTTCCACTAAAGCCTGACAGAAAAGCACCAGCCCTCTAAATTTTAAGAAACCTGAACTAACTATACCCAAATGGCAGAGCAATATTTTAAAATATTTGGCTCTGATCATGATCTCAGGGTCGTGAGATCAAGCCCCGCATCGGGCTCCGCGCTCGGCCTGGAGTCTGCTTCTCCCTCTGCCCCCTCACACTCTTTCTCTAATAAATAAATAAAATCTTTAAAATAAAAGAGGAACCTTAAATCAAAATTTCTGAACTTGTACAATACACACACAATAGCTGCACAATTCAGAGACTGAGATTTAAAATCTGGGGAGACCAGGACACTTGAGAAAATTCATTTGGATTTCAAGTCCACGACTCCCAAATGGAGCATCAAATATCTCTGTTAACTCCACTCGTCACTCACAGCTTCAGAGAGGAAACTGACCCCAGGACTGGTCTCTGCACAGGACGGATCCACGGTGAGAGGTCTCTGAGTCGGGACAGTCACACGGTCGTTCAATCTGGATTTACTCATTTCTGATCAATGTTACTTCACAGGAGAACAGATGGACCTTGGAGACGTTGCCCAGGACAGGGATAAAGACAAAGAATTGGGGTAAAGAATAAGGTTTTCTGGGGAAACACATTTTCCTAACATGGGAACTGGCTCAGAAGTTCAGGTCCTTGGGGCACCAGCGTGGCTCCGTCAGTGAAGGGTCCTGGGATCGAGCCCTGCATCGGGCTCCCTGCTCGGCGGGGAGCCTGCTTCTCCCCCTCCCTCTGCCGCTCCCCCTGCTTGTGCTCCCTCTCTCTCTCTCCCTGCCAAAACCGCTGGCGTGCCGTCTGGCACACAGGAGAAACCCAGCAAATGGCGATCTTCCCTTCTCAGCAGCAGCCACTACCGATGCCCCAAACACCAGCCCAAACACGAGGCTCAGAACCACCGCCACCCGTCGGCTTGTCCCTCTGCGGGCAGCGGTCTGGCTGGTCCTGCCTGGGCCCCGCATAGCAGCCAGTGAGAGCCACTGGAAGATCCCAGGTGCCTTCACACACGCGCTCAGTGGGGATGGCCTCTCTCCCCATAATCATTCATCCCCTAGGAGCCCCCTCTCCCCGAGGCTCCTGTAAATGGCATCGGGAGGCCTTGCTAAGAACTAGGACAGCATCATTTCCACCTTGTTCTACAGGTTAAAGCACGTCCCAGAGCCATGGCTGGCCCAGATTCAAGGGGTCGGGAAACAGATCCTCCTCATCATGGGGATGGGCAGAGAATTCTGCACACGGTCAGCCCCGCTCACCCCCAAGAAACCTTCTCTCACCTGGAACTGGGTTTCTCCCCATTGGAAAGACGTCTGCAACCAATGGCCCACCCAACCGTCCAGTGCTGTGGACATCAGAATTAACATCTTCCAGGGAGAAGAGCATACCTGGGTAAGTGCGCGTAGCTCAGAGCAGGGCGGCTACACACTCGTCATCTGTGTCCTCCAAGAAGCTCCCATGTTGAAGCCCACCCCTCAAAGCAGCAGTCTCAGGACGGGGGCCTTTGGGAGGTGACTCGGTCGTGAGGGAGGGGCCCTCAGGAAAGAGGCATGAGAGCGATCACCTCCCTGCTCTCTGCAGGCGGGAAGGTGGCCCCTGCAAGGCCTCCCCAGGACCCAAATCCTCCGGGGCCCTGACTGTGGACTTCCAGCCTCTGGAAGTGTGAGAACCCCCGGGGAAGCCGAAAACAACCAAGACAAGGGCCGCTGAAGCTACTGAGGAAAAGCAGCGCCATGAGCACATCAGGCCTCGGGGGCGTCTGCACCGGCCCGCTCCGTCTCCCGCTCCCTGCTCGGGGCTGCGTGTCTGCAGCTGTGTCCGGGAAAGAACGCGCATGTCCAAACCTGAGTCTTCCTCGTGGCGAAACCGACAAGACTTCCAGCCATTCCCTCGTGCACGTGCGGCTCAGGACGGTTTACTCAGAAGGAAACAATGGCGGCCCCACAAACTCTGGGCATCTGACACCCTCCTGTGCCCAACGAGACAGACCTGGAGGGACGGGCTCCTTCCCAGCCAGTGGAAGCTGAGGGCACCGCCCTGTTCTCCAGGGGATGTGAGCCCGGAGGAGGGTGCTGATCCTCGCATCACCCAGGTTACCCCCGATCATGTCCAGCTCTTCAGGAGCTCAGTCCCCCGCTCCCGGAACCAAATCCCCACGCCGTCACCACCATCACTGCCAACAACCGGCACTCGGCTCGGGAACAGTAACACGAGGTTCACCTAAGACCTTTCCCTCTTCAGTTCTGGCTGCTAATGAGGTTTGGGTTGGATTTAATGATCAACCCTAGGTTGATAACCCCCATCAATCTTATGTCTGTATGGATGCGGGTGTTCCTTGTCTCACACTGGAAAGAATTTGAGGTCGCTTACAAATTACATGCCCTGCAGTTACTGGTTGTTGCACGATAGCAACACAAACTAATGAGTGAGACACTGAGGCAGAGGACGGAGAGGGCAGGGGAAACACGGACAGAGCTGCAGACAGAGAGGTGGACAGGCGGCAGACAGATGACAGACAGATGGTAGATGGATACAGAAATTCACCCTCAGTCACAAGATCACCCCAGAATCCCGGCAACATTCGCACTCCAGGAATGAGCTTCCTCGGAGGTGGACGACACCGCCAGGGCCCTAATCCATGACCACAGGGGACGTGGGCCCGGGATGCACGCAAGGACACACCCTGGAGCCTCGGCTCGGAGACGTAGGGGCAGACTTCCCCTAACGTCAGGCAACGCTCCACCACAGACCCCGTGTATCTCTATGGGGCTCTTGAAACACGCCGAGTGCCGTGAACGTGGTGGCCTCACTCGGCACCTGGCGTCCCTTCTGCTCCCGTGGAATGCAGTCCTGGGATCAGCGCCCAGCCGCACCCGGCACCTCGAGGACGAGGAGGTGGACAGGAATCCACACTTCCGACCTCCCCAGAGCGAGAACCTGCACACAAAGCTGAGCATTCCCAAGCGAGGAGTCAATTCGAGTCCCCCTGGCACTCGGGGAGTGAAGGTCTCACAGCCCCCCAGGTCAGCCCCACACAGGGCAGCCCCAGGAATTTTTCAGAGGGATCATGAAAACAGGTGGGCTCAGACACCAGGTTCGGTCATGAAACAGCCGATGGAGACACATCCAAACCAGGTCTGGTCTCGAGCCACAGAACTGTATGTCTCCTCATGAAACTGCCACCAAACCACAAACCTCAGTCAGTGAATACATCCACTGGCCTGCACAGAAGCGCCCGCTCCCGGGGTGAGCGGGGCTAGAACTCTGCTTCATTGCACCTTCCCAAAGGGGTGACATTCTTCTACTCGGCACAGAGATGCCAGTTAGGGGAGAAGTAGGCCCTCAGGGTTAGGAATAAGCCACGTGGGAAAAAAAAACCCATTTTGGCAATAAAACTATTGATCCATAACTTTCATTCTGGCAGTGATTAAATAGCAGGACTCGGTTTCTACTGAAGTCATAAAGTCAGTTTATGAAATAAAGTCCTTTCCAGCAGATGAGGATTTGTTTCTGTCCACAGCTGGTGGACACGGGGCCATGGAGACACGGGCTGAGCACGGCAGGTGTCTTCCCGGCTTCTCCTCTGCCCCCCTCACCTTCTCGCGGCCGCCCCTGCCATCCGACTCCAAGCCACAGCCCAAGCATCCCACCTGCACACCTCAGAAGCTTTTATAAATATTCTCAGTATCTGGGTAAAGGAAACTTACCTGAAATACTAGTCTTTGACTGAGGTGACATTTCACCCTTAACCAAGTCTGCTCAAATGTCATTCACCTGACATATTGAGAACCATTCAGCACACCATGGGGGTAAATGTCCCACTTAACTGGATGTCTTTTTGGCATCGAAGCCATCTGGAGCGCTTGCCCATCTGGTCCTGAGGCTCCAGAGGCCGAGCTGGTGGCCCCTCACCGGCACCCCGGCCCGAACCGCCTGTCTGGCACCGTATTTGGTAGGGAAGTCACACCTGGGTAAGGACTCATTAAGGGTCACTGTGGTGTACTAACATGAAGTGAACACACATATTTGTGTCCCAGCAAAGTACTGAGAAGCTGTGCAACAACATGGAAAAGTCACACGTACCTTCGGATCTCCTCGCTCATCTGCAAAATGGGGCGACGTTCCCTACCACACAAGGAAGTTGAAGGACTCACCACAATTGACACGAAAGAGACTTTTAAACCAGAGACACAGTAGAAATACAAGGTGTGACGTCCACTGTCCCTGCAGAGCTCAAGTTCAACACTGGGTGACATGGCCGTGTGCAGAGCTCGGGAATCACACGCCCGCTGGGTGTGAAACTGCGCCCACCCGCGCACCAGCCTCCCCTGCCCCCGGGGATTGGGAACCAGGTCCTCTTGAGACAGGGCTGAGGCAAAGAGCGCAAACTCATTCACTGACTTTCACGGATGTGCCCATCATGAAATTAAAAGCTTTTTAAAACCTCAGCTCTGAAGAAACAGAGATTTGGAGGGACCAAACCCCATCACCCCTGCTATTTCAACAAGTCTGCTCTCTCTGCCATTTTGAACTCTGTCTGCAAATGGCCCCAGTGGGTGTCCATATTTCAATAGCCATGTTCACGGAGGAGTTCAGTAATGTGTAATTAAGCTTCCAAAACCTTATGTAATAGTGCATTTAGACTCTACATCCAAATAGAAATTATAAAAAATATTTGCTCAACCTCTATAGATCTTTTCAACTTCAAGTCAAGATTTTACTCAGCCGATCACAACTGAAGAGTGTGGCCCCACGGGGAGAGCGCACGCGGACCGTATCCCCCAGACCAACACCCCAGGCTGGACGCGTGGAAACAAAGGCAGGAGCCGGGGGGGTGAAGGTGAGCCAGTTCTTCCCAGACGCTGGGGGCAGGGGGCCGAGAACGCCTCCCGGACCCACGCTCAGCAACGAGTGGTGGGAGCACACAGCACAGAAACTGGGGCTTCCTGCCCCCACTCTGGCCGCTGAACACTAACCAGCCTCTCACGGGCAGGGACCTGGCGATAACCGGTCAGTACACTGACGCCCTCCATGAATACCATGAACACACGGAAGTCAGCTCCACAGAATGTATGGAAAATACTTCACATCTTTCCACCCCAATTTTTATATACAAATTATTTCACATTTTTTGTTCTGTCAAGTAGGGGTACAGCGTCCCTCAAAAATCACCTGCTTCAGCTGCTTGAGGTTTCCTGGCTCAGTGGCGAATGTCAAACTGCACAAGTAGTACCATGGTTGACGGCAAATCAATTCATTCCTGAAACTTCTCATTATTCTTCGCAGTCGAACAGGCCATCTCCCGACGGACAGGGATAAATGCCGTGCGACAGTGGAGCTCCGGATCAGAAGCCCCACTGGCCGGGTAGCCTGAATACAGGAGGATCTGCGAAGCTCACGACTTTCCCAAACGGCATGGCGATAAAGCAACTGCAGCGATGATCAAGACAAGGGAGCCCGACCGGCAAGAACGAAGTACCTCCCAACCCCCTCACCACTCAAATTCTCACTGCTCGGGAAACATACCCATAGTCTACGTCTCTTTCATGGAAGGCTGCCACCATGTGTTACCTAATCTTGGTTATGAACCGTACACTAATGTTAGGAGACATGGGCCAGCTGCTTACACCGTGAGTCACGGACAGCAAGGAACCAACGTTCGGACTTCCACCACCTTCACAGTGCAAACTGCCTATAAAAGCTCACAGATGGGCTAACTCGAGTGCGGAAAATAGCCGATCATAATAAAATGATGTTTGTGAAGAAGTCATTGCTCAAAAAAGGTTCTAAACCACATAGGAATGAGCACCATTTGGGACTACTCTAACTGCATGGTGTCCTGGGGTCCCACCAAAGACCAGCCAGCTGGAGTTCAGACGCAGGGAGCCAGTTTCCGCAAAGGGACACAGACCATGTGAAAAACCAGCCCTCACTCCACATGCCAGTCAGAGACAGCTCCCCTAAAATGCCCACAGACCCCTCAGCAGCCATTCTGATAAAGGCTGGTATGGGATTTGCCAACCATCCACCTGCGCGGTCCGTCACGCATCAGCCATCCTTCCCCGAGAGCATCCCCGCAGAAGGGGCTCGTCCCGTGCACACACTCAACAGCGGGGCTCTCCAGAGAGAGGGCAAACTGAAGGCAGATGAAGGGTCAAACGGTCCCCGGAACAAGAAAAGGGAACAGTGGTTGGAAGCAGAGCCTGACGTAAATGACTTTAAAGTGCAGAAAATCCTCCATGTGCATTTGTGGTCATGCAAGTGTTTCTCCTTCACGACATAAACACGCGCTGCCTCCCCAGCTCTCTCTGTCCCTGAGAAGAACATGAAAAATTAGGCAGTTTGCAGAGCTGGTCACGAGAAATCACTCCAGCTCCGCTTATCATCAACCGGAACGATCATGAGTAATCAAAATATCAAGAGAAAATGATGTTTCTCATGTCTAAGCCAGAGAAGGACCACTTCCACGCACTGTCTGACGCCACTCATCATAGTTCAACACCAGTTCTGCTGAGGACGTTGGCTCCCTAACAGCGAAATCACCTGAAAGTGCGTGTATCTTCTCCCAGGTCCTCCACTATGGCAAATATAAGTTAAGGGAGTATATACGGTGTTTCAAAAATAACTAAAGATCAAAAAGCAAACATGATAGCCACAGCTCATGCCAAAGCTGTTGTATTCGTGAACTGTGGAAAAACATACATCATGTAAAATTTACCACCTTAACCATTTTTCAGGGTACAGTTCAGTGACAGCACACTCAGGTCGTACAACCATCTCCACCGTCCATCTCCAGAACCCCTTTCATCTTCCCAAACTGAAACTCTTGACCCACTCCAACATCGACCATCATCAAAAATGTGAAAATGCTTCTATATAACCACTAAAGTAAAAAAAAAAAGTTCATTCAAGTTCATAAGGAACATTTATCTCATTAAAATGCAAAAGCAATAACCATTACATCTGAGTCTGAAGAAATTTCCAAACATTTCCTAAATAATTAAGCAGCTTCAGACATACTGGGTCACGTTACACAGTAAAAACCAGAATTCACACACCGTTCAATTCTGAATGAACTGACACTTTGAAAGAGTTATCATTTCAGCCGACTCTTCTTTCCTCTCACTTGATATGATTCCTTCCCCAGTCCATGCCTAATGTCATAGCCTTGGGTCTTCTACAATTACTTCCATAATAAAAAAAATCCTCTAAAGAAAATTGTCTAGCAAATGTCCTCGATATTCAAGTCTTACTCAGGGGGACGCTTTCTTGGTTCTAAAGGTTGATTACTTGGGATTCCTACAGAAAGCAAATAAAACATCTCAATTTGGCAGGATTTCACATATTAACTTGAAACTTCTTATATAACAGAGTGGCTAAAAATACAGAAAGCTCATTTCAACATTTAAAATCCAGTTAGATTCCCAGAGAATGGTATTTAACTTTTAATTTTATCATTAATTTTGATGCTGCTCAGAATCAGAAACTTGCCTGAAAGACATAAACTAATCATTCCTTCTGTTGTAATCACTATTGTTGATGGACACAGTTCATAAAAATCTTTGTTTCTTCGTATGTGACCTGTTCATACATTTTTGTTACTAGGCAAGACTTCCAGAAGAATATAGAAAGAGGCTCAAAAAATACCCAGCCATGTTCTCTACAAACTTCCCTGTAAGTAAGTGTGCTCAAAGTCAAAGCCAATGTACATTTGAACGGGTGATAACAGGGGCCACTCTATGGACTGTTTTTGATGAAACAATAGGGCTGGTGATATAATCTGTCCACAATCATAAGTAAAAAAAAATAAATATCCTATTTTCCCAAAATACTTGGTGTTTTACATTAGAATACATAATACAAAACAATAACTTACCACTTAAGAATGAGATTTCAGTAACCATACTAGCTAGTTAATATGCTGTTTATATTAAAAGCAGAGTAAATCCCAACACGTTAAACGCTTCTGACTCTCACAGTCCATTATGGTTCATTTTATTAAAGTTGGAAAACCTAAGGAAATGTCAGCACAGCTCTGCTTCATACCCAACACCAGTATCCTGGGATGTAGACAGACGTATCTGATAGGACACAGCTGATCCCAGGAAGGAGTAATTCTCAGAACTAGCCCTTGGCAGAAAACACAGAACATTCCATATCTTTTCCCCAGGACCTGCTATTTCTTTGATGAAAATGCCCTAAATCAGAAACCCCACAGCGGAGAGTAACTAAGACGAAGACCCATAGGACAACAAGCTCCATGTGATCTTCATGCTTGTTTGTTTCTGCACTTTAACACAACAAAGTTCCAAAGCTTTCTTTTCAGGATTCACCCCCACCCCCATCATGCTTCCTTCAAAGTAATGCAAACCCCCAGCCACCTGCATCTGTGAGAAGTCACACGACACGATCTCCCACCGCGAGACGCCCATCCTTCTGTGTTTTCACCCCGGCTGCAGGCAGACACACGGCCGACACATTGCGTGCTAGTCGGTGACGATGTTCTTCCTCAGTGAGTGAGCAGTCAACACCACCAACAACTTTGAAACTCACATATTCAACTTCAAAAGACAACCAGTCTCCCTTAAAAGTCTAAGACAACTATCACCTAAATCTATTTACTCTGTCAAATAAAAACAGATCTTTGAGCTCGGGTTATATCTCACCGCAAACCTGAACAATCCAGTTTTTTGCTTGTTTTGGTCAATATACAACCTTGCACTAAAACAGCAGCTAAGAAAACAAGATACCTAAATTCTGCAGTAATATTTCTTCAAATTTTCCACTGGCATCAAGCCTACCCTCTCAAGCCAGAAGAACAAGGTGTTTACCTGTATTCCTGTCTGGTAAGATACAGCAGTGCTTCTGCAAGATGCCGGGCAAAACCTGTTTGAAAACATAAATAAAACACGTTCGGTTATTGATCGGGTAGGGAAAGGTTCCCGCCAACCGCAGCAAGCGTTGTCCTGATAAGGTCGTTGGTGTTGCCCAGGGTCCTCACGCCCACAACGATCTCACAAATTAAACAATACAGAAAAATTTTGATGACATACATTTTTCATCAGAAAGGTTAATCAGGTAGGTGTGCTCGTTGTAAATGCTGTTCCAGAATGGTAATGCAGATCTATTTAATGTACGCCCCTAATGGGTCCCGGGAGTATCCTGAAAGCTGCACTCAAGGGACTCCTACAATAAGGCAAATGGGCCCACCAATTTTTGTGATGGCTTTTAAAATATTAGATGCAATTAGAGCCTGAAAGTGGAGGACCACTGGGGCGGTGTATTGAGCCTCCATTGTAGGATCTAAGCAGAGATGCTTTCATCCAGGATGAGTCACAAAGAGGAATGGGGAAGAAAAGTCTGTATTTACAGTCACAGTTTGGTAGTAAATGATGAAGGAAATATCTTTGGTAAGTAAAGGGAAGGTGAAAATAAGGAAATGGCTTTCCCCAGAAAATTCAGCACTGTAAGCACAGACCGAATGTATCTGCAAGGAAGAGATCTCTGTGGGGATTTACGATGATGCATTCTAAACTCAACCAGAGTAAAAGCTGAACCTCCATCCTGAATTCTCCACCGAGGCAGCTGCAACCATTTCTCTAAAACTCCCAGCCCGGAAGCAGGCATTACTTATCCTGGAGCAAGGACTTGGGGGGTGGGAGGGGTGCACAGCAGCCCCAAGCCCAGGGCCTGCCCTCCACCACCTTCGGTCCAACCGCCTACACAGCCGCTTCGGAGAGGTGGGACCTGTGGTCACGAAGCCTCCCTCTGTGGCCCTCCTCCGTTCCCCGGCCGTCCCTCCACACTGGGGAAAGAATAATTCTCACCAAGTATCATCAGTTGCAGACAAGACAGTATTACCAACTTCCCACTCTAAACCAATCTAAGAGACAGAAAATAAAGCAATAATCAAATAAGAACCCAGTAAATACAGAACGTGGGATTAAAAGTTCAAAAAGGCGTCTCCCACTCCTGTGAAGCTGACTGTTTAGCCGGGATGAGAAGAGCAGGTGCGGGACAGTCAGGGATCAATGGCGCACCAGACCACCCAGCACAAGGTCAACGTCAACGCCTAACGCTGCCTCCTGCCCTGGGTGTCGGTGCTTCACCAGCCGGGTCTGAAACCGGCGTTACTCTGGCACTCTTCTCTCCCTCACCGGCCCCCCGCCTTCGAGGTCAGATAAGGAAAACGTACACATGGATACACATGTGCATACATGTACACACACGTGTGCACACATGCACACACATGCACACATGTACACACACACACCCTGGGCTCCCTGTGAATCTTCATTCCTTCTCATTCCATGGCCAACACACTTGTTCATGGACTTTTCCAGCAATTTCCAAAAAGCCTTACAGGTTAATACCAGGCCTAAGAAATAGTCTCCCTCAAAAGAAAGTAATGGTCCCACACGCCACACGCTGCGTCCTGCATGATCTGCGCGGAGGATGCGAGCGTGAGTCTCCACGTGAAGTTCGACCAGGGCTGCAGGTGCACAGCCCCCCTGTGCTCCCAGCACCCGTGAGCCCCAGACGCGCAAGCTGGCCGGTCCACCACAAAGCCCCCGACAGGCGTCTCGACCCGCAGTCTCCTCCCCAGTGACATAATCAAACATGCTGCTTCTGGTTAATTTTTCTAGGGAACCACTAGCGACTGTTAAAGCACAGAAACGTTCACGATGGAGGTGCAGGGGCGTCCTTAGTGTGCATCTTAGCTCCAAACTACGCAGCTGGTTCCGTTCCACAAGTGCCCCTTCCAGAAGCAGAAACGGAGTCTGGATCCATCAGACACCGCACGATCCGGCCACCACCTCAGTGCTGGTGGTGTTTTCATCCGGACGAGCTGAACTCAAGGTGACACGACGAGGGCCCCGCAGAAGGCCAGGGCACGGGAACCGGGCGGGCGCGTGAGGGCCCCGCAGAAGGTCAGGGCACGGGAACGGGGGGGGCGTGAGGAGAGGCCAGGGCACGGGAACCGGGGGGCGCAAGGAGACGCCACGTGCCGTGTCGACACAGCCGGGAGGAAGGGAAGGGGGGCGGGCATGGGGCTCGGCGCATAGGTTGGCCCTACACAGCACAGGCACTGTCTTCCCCAGCTAGCCCCCGTCAGATGTGGCAGCTCTAGACTGAACCCTGTCTGGCCCGGGAGTCCAGACAGTGCACAGAACTGCTGGGGGGTCCCGACTGGTCACGTGGCGTTCCTCTCAGATTCGGTGATTTCCACCTGGGGCAGGGGCATGCGCTCCGCCGGCGCCTTCTGCAGAACTAGGAAAACCTCCCCCAAGGCCCGGACGTGCGACGGCAATCACACCCCACTAGGGTGGAGGGGGCCCTTCCGGGGGCATCTGTGTCACGTGGCCGAGCTGTGTCAGGGAAGAAAGAAGAGCCACAGATTTAGGCAAACACACATCGGCTTACGTGACAAGTGATTCCTAACCCTCAACGGCCCTCTGTGCCCAGCCCCGTGATCCCTCCACTCCAGCCCCCGCGCTCTCCCTCTCCCACCCAGACGCTGCACCACCTGCCGGCAGCCACCACGGCCACTTGCTCAGTACAAGGCCCCACCGAGGCAGCCCTCCCGCCCACAGCTGCCACGGTCCCTGTGAGCAAGCCGCGTGGCTCTTCTGGGACCTCAAGCAGGAGAATATAAGGATCCAGAGAAATCACAAGCAGTCATGGTAGAATTCACCTGCGACTTGCCTGAGGGCAGACAATTTGTGTTCAAAAATGGCAGCCGTACCTAATCTGGACAGGTTCCTCCCAGCTGCGGCCATAGGTAAGACATGGGCGCTCAATCTTAGGAAAAGGTTGCGTGCACACACCTCTGTCTCCTGCAGCTCGGGCTGGGGGGCAGGAAGGCGGGGCTCACGTGCATCCATTCCTCTCTGAAGGGTCCCTGCCGCCCAACAGTTACTCCTCAAGCTCAATGCCACCAACCTGCCTGTTCCAGGAGAGCGAGCAACTGCTGAGAACAACTGGGGGCATCGTGCTGAGCAGGCCACAGGCAGCTGGGGTCAAACGGAATACATCCAACCAACACCCAGAGTCTTCCGTGAGCACCTGCCTGAGTCACCGTGAGCATGACACCAACACCGCACGCTTTAGGGACCACGGCTCCTCGTTACGTCCTCCGTGTCCTGTGCCCAGGGCCTTCCAGCTGACAATCTATTCCTAAAACACCATCTTCAAGGTTTCACTCCACCCCATATCCTCAGCCCTCTCTGGGGCGCCACGCTCAGCAGGCTGGTACCGTGTCTGATGCGCCAGGTCAGGAGTGCTGGAGCAAAGCCCTCTCATCCAACACTGCGCTCCCGGGCCCCACGGGCTCAGTGAGTATCAGCCAGCGATGTCAATCAAAATCTGAATGCTGGTGGCCACGTGCCCTGTCCACACTTGAAGCGCTTGCGTGACTGTGGCCGCCATATTGGATAGCGCAGACGTCAAGACATTGACATTTTTCAGATGAAGAAAACAAGGTCTGAAGGTGATATCCTGTGTCAAGTATACTCAAATGTAAAAATAAATTTTTTTTAAGTGTTGCTGTATTGTCCTCAGGCCTCCTCAGTTTCTCTGGGCAGATGCCCCTCGTTCCTGTGTGGTCATGCTGGCTGGTGTCACAAGAAGCCAGACGTGGACTCAGCATGCCACGTTTGCCTGGAGGTCCTCACAGCCTGACTCCCTGTGGCTCATATAACAAGGTAATGTTGTGCCCTTGACATCTCAGGAACACACCACGCAATGCAATGTGCGGCACGGGCGTGCGAGTCTGAGACAGATGCACTCTGCGGCGTGGTGAGAGCACAGATTTACACGGAGTTACTCAAGTAACTCTTCCTGGGTAATTTAACTCTTAGCAAAGGGCTGCAGGTTTGTTCTGCGGCTCTCATGAAATGAGACAGACAGCCCTCCCGTTTCACGGGGCCAGGACCGAGGATTTCCCCATGTCTGACAGGCTGCTCCCCGCCGCGCTCTCCCGGGAGGTCTGAGAGGCTGCCCCCAGCCCGGCAGCCGCCCGGGGTCCCGCACGCCGCTCGTGCGCTCAGCTGCGTGCAGGGTGAGGATCACAGTGCAGCCAGCTCTGGAAAGTTCTGTCTGTGGGGGCCCCCGTAGCACCTGGCCTGGGGCGGCGAGCGCTGGACACACACCGGGCCTGTCAGCTGTGGCTCACACGACATCAGGTCCAGGGCGGCCACGAGGATGACGTTCCACCCATGGAAGAGGCCGGGTCACAGGCTCGCGGCGCAGGCTGTTGTTAACACACAGGCTCCGCGACGCACAGCACAGGGACCCCGGAGCCCCAGACTCCAGCGTCAGGACCGTGCTCGGGGGCAAGCCACGCACCCCTCAGTGCCCTCGTCTGTGGCACATCGGTGACACAGGGGTCCAAGGAGGCTTTCTGCATCACACACCAGCCGACCAGAATCTTCTCACTCAGCAAAGGGGAACACACTCCGCATCAGCACCACGCAGGGGGCTGTCAAAACACAGAGTGCCGGACAGCCGGCCGGTCGCCGGCCAAGCAGCTCCAGAGCCCCGAGGACACGCAGCGCCCGCGGCCGACAGTCCCGCGCTGAGCACCCGGAATGTGCCGAGGGTAGATCTCCCGTTAAGGGCTCGTACCACAGCGGAGAGCGGACGGGGACACGCCGGGAGGTGCTGGATGCGTTCATGACCTTGATTGTGGGGCTGTGCACACATCCAAACCCCTCACACTGCTCAGTTAACTAGTGCAGGTTCTTGTATGTCAGTTACACCTCGACAAAGCTGGGGGAAAAGATTTCTGCTCCAAACGTTCAATAAAGTTCTCTGCACCTCTGACGACACAGGCACACGGACACGCAGAATCTGCATTTCTACAAGGCTCCTTGGCCGGGAGGAAACGTACCCGGCAGGCCACCTGCACACGGGTTATGCCTCAAGTAAACACAGCTCACCCATCCCTTCGACACACACAGCCAGCCGCGATGACAGGTCGGCAGAGTGGCTATGGTAGAAACTCACACGACAGAACGGAATGTGTGAGCGCCTGTGAAAAAGACTTCCACCCCCATTTGACAGGTAAGGAGCAGAAAGAGGGCTTTCTTAGCAGAGCCAGAAATGGGGGATCCAGCTGTCCCCAGACAGAGCTCTCGACGAGGACTCTCGAGGTTCGGGACTCCGAAGCACGACGTGTGTCCAGGGCCGGTGTGGGGCAGACGTGCACGGGACCCCTCCCCACACCCAGAGACATGAACCAGAGGGGACCAGAGCACAAGGGGCTGGGGTGAAAACAGGAAAGCTGGTTACAAAGCTTACACGCTGAACAGAGCTGCGTCCGAGCCCGGCTCCACCTTATTCTGGAAGGAGAACAGCGGGGCAGTCACCTGCCCCAGCCCTCACCCTCCCCAAGCAGGAGGCTGGGATAGTCTCCTCTGGAAAATAAAACAGGCCAAGAGAACATACCTCCTATTGATGTAGGCCTTCCAATTAAAACTGGTTTACCCCGAGATCTCAGTGGAAAATTCCACCAGCCAATAAGCCCCATTTACTCAACAAAAACAAACTCTGCATAAATGTTTAATGTCTCGTACTTAATGAAGACTCACAGCTGAGGATTATCATACGTTTAAAGAGATCCCCCATTCTGAGAGTCACTGACAAAATTAGAGGAAACAGAAACACTACCAGAACAAGAGAACATTTTTTTAAAGTTTTTATTTTTATTTGAGAGAAAGAGAGCACGAGTGGGGGTGGGGCACAGAGGGAGAAGCAGACTCTCTGCTGAGCACAGAGCCCGATGCAGGACTCGATCCCAGGACCCTGAGATCATGACCTGAGCTGACAACGGCAGACCCTTAATCAACTGAGCCACCCAGGTG
The DNA here is from genome assembly GCF_964656455.1 of Halichoerus grypus. Lineage (NCBI taxonomy): Eukaryota > Metazoa > Chordata > Mammalia > Carnivora > Phocidae > Halichoerus > Halichoerus grypus. The sequence goes on from NC_135714.1 coordinate 207,744,462, forward strand.
ACCCCATAAGAACATTTTAAAAACACCACAGAAAGAGGAGAGATGTTGCCTGTGTCCCAAGAACAGAGTGCTATGCTTACAAAAGGCAAATTTATAGAACAAGAAACACAGCTTTTGGAAATTAAAAAAAGGAAAATAAAATTTAAAAAAATAGTTGAAAAATAAATTCAAGGAAGTATCCCAGAAAGTAGAGAAAAAATATATAAAGAGTTAGAAAGAAAAAAAAAAAAAAAAGGAGAGAACAAAGAATTATGTGGTCATCGTGGGCAGCATACCATGGGGCCCAAAAAGGTCCAGAAGAAAAGAGCCACGAGACAGACAGGACACAGGGTCACAAAAACAGACAAAAGCCACACATCTGAATGACACAATTCCAGACTCAGTAGGCCCACTGAGCAGTTGCCACCATCCATACAAGGTGACCAACCTAAGGGGCATCATCCTGAAAATTCAGAGCAAAAGGAGAGTCCCAAACTCAACCAAAATACTAAATTCTAGAAGCTGGAAAATGTAGGAACAGTGTTTTGGACATTCTGGGGGAGAAACAGATGACAGCATCCTATCAGTCAAGCAAGACAGAGCAGGACCCCACTCCTGGGACGGGAACTGCCAGGGCTCTCCGCTGCCCCAGAAGGACCCGGAGGGCTTCCCGGGGGAGGTGAGGGGGTCCTGATGTGGCACCTGGACATGGGCCCGCAGGGGAAGGAAAGCGCGTGGAGGGATACATGCTGAACACACAGAAGAGAGATAAAAATGGGATGAAGACAGAAAGAATAAGCCTACTTATTTTTTTAAGGCAATTAACAATAAATGAAAGATGTCACCAAATAAAGAGGCATGATCCTACAAACTGAGTGTGACGTAAGTACTGACCACGGATTTACCCAAACATCACGGTATAAGCCCACAGAGCACAGGGGAGGGGATGGAGGGGCAGTGCCATGCACACCCACCACAGAGGGGCACGAGGAGGGGCGGGCCAAGCAGCTGAGGGTGGGGGTGCACACGTATGATTTAAATGAGATTAGAATTAACTCCCATAAACCAATGTCTGGCCAGTCTGCACAATGATGTTTGCAACTGCAAGCAGTTCTAACACCTCTGTAAGGACACTCAGAATGACCAAAACACCTATCCAGAACTGAAGTACTTCTAGACATTTTTATAGCTTTCTCATTACAATTCAGACACATCTGAACTCAGTCTTTTTAAAAAAAAAAATTTAATTATTGATAGAGCACAAGCAGGGGGAGGAGCAGAGGGAGAGGAAGGAGCAGACTCCCCACTAAGCAGGGAGCGGGACCCGGGGCTCAGTCCCAGGACGCCGGGATCATGACCTGAGCCGAAGGCAGACGTTCAACCGATGGAGTCACCCAGGCGCCCCAAGACCCATCTGAACTCAGTCTTTACCTCGTTATTCAAAACACGTGTCCAGGAAACCTGGATAAAGGCAAACACTGGGCTAGGAGTGAGAATAAAACATAAGCAAACTCTGGTCCAATCCAGAGTCACTTTCTGATAAATGTTCATAAAGGTCTATAAAATAAGGAGTTAGGTCAAGTGCTTCTATTCAAGCAACAATAATCAAGACAGCAGGTGTCACTGAAGGCACAGAGGGCAGATCAGGGGACCAGGATGGACCCCCACTGATACAGTCAACTCATCTCTGGCCAAGGGGCTGCAGCAGCACAGTGGGGCCGAGACAGGGGTCTTCCAACAACCGTGCGGGAGCAACTGACACCCACACAGAAAATACTGAATCTTGACACACAACTTACACCCTCACAAAAAATAACTTGAAATAGATCACAGATAAAATGTGCAAGGCAACATTCTAGATGCCCTAGCAGATAACAGGGAAGAAAACCCTAGATGCCCTCTGTCGTGGAGATGACGTTTTAGGCACAACACCAAAGGCTCTGCCATGGAAGAAAGAAGTTGGTAAGTGCACTTCATGAAAATTAAAAACTTCTCCTGTGTGAGACACATGCTCGAGAGAAGACGACAAGCCACAGACCAGGAGGAAATATGTGCAAAAGACACATCTCATAAAGAACTACTATCCAAAATATGCAAAGAACTCTTAAAACCCAACAAGAAAACACACAAGTCAATCAAAAGATGGGCCAAAACCCTGACAGACATGTCACCAAACATCTCACCAAAGAAGTTACACAAAAGCTGAAACAAGACACCCCCACGCACCTATGGGAATGGCCACCATCCAGAGCGCTGATCACGCCAAGTGCTGGTGAGGATGTGGCATCCCAGGGACTCCCACTCACTGCTTACAGGAGGCAGGATGGTGCGGCCACTGTAGGAGATGATTTGATTGTTTCCTACAAAATTGACCACACCCTTCATGTACAATTCAGAAATCTTGTTCCTTGCTATTTCCCAAAGCAGTTGAAAACCTATGTCCACATAAAACCTGCATGTGGATGTTTACAGCAGGCTTATCATATCTGCCAAAACCTGGAAGCAAGCAAGATGCCCTGCAGCAGGTAAATGGATAAAATGGTCCATCTAGACAATACAATATTATTCAACACAAAAAGAAATGAGCTATCCAACCAAGAGGACATGGAGGAACCTTAAATGCACATCACCCAGTGGAAGAAGCCAGTCTGAAGGCTACTTACTCTGTGATTCCAACTCTGTGACCTTCTGGAAAAGGAAAAACTATGGACACAGTAAAAAGATGAGTGGCTGCCAGGGAATGAGGATGGAGAGAGAGGGTTGAAGATGGAGAGGGAGGGTGGGGGATGGAGAGGGAGGGTGGAGGATGGAGAGGGGGGTTGGGGATGGAGAGGGAGCGTTGAGGATGAAAAGGGAGGGTTGAGGATGGAGAGGGAGGGCTGAGGATGAAGAGGGAGGATTAAGGATGCAGAAGGAACGTTGAGGATGAAGAGGGGGTTGAGGATGGAGAGGAAAGGTTGAGGATGGACAGGGAGGGTGGAGGATGGAGTGGGAGGGTTGAGAATGGAGAGGGAGAGTTGAGGATGGAGAGGGAGGGTTGAGGATGGAGAGGGAGGGTTGAGGATGGAAAGGGAGGGTTGAGGATGGAAAGGGAGGGTTGAGGATGGAGAGGGAGGGCTGAGGATGGAGAGGGAGGATTGAGGATGGAGAGGGAGGGTGGAGGACGGAGAGGGAGGGTGGAGGATGGAGATGGGGGTTGGGGATGGAGAGGGAGTGTTGAGGTTGGAGAGGGTGGTTGAGGATGGAGAGTGGGGTTGAGGATGGAGAGGGAGGGTGGAGGATGGAGAGGGAGGATTGAGGATGGAGAGGGAGGGTGGAGGACGGAGAGGGAGGGTGGAGGATGGAGATGGGGGTTGGGGATGGAGAGGGAGTGTTGAGGTTGGAGAGGGTGGTTGAGGATGGAGAGGGTGGTTGAGGATGGAAAGGGAGGGTGGAGGACGGAGAGGGAGGGTGGAGGACAGAGAGGGAGGGTGGAGGATGGAGAGGGAGGGTGGAGGATGGAGAGGGAGGGTGGAGGATGGAGAAGGAGGGACGAGCAGGCGGGGCACAGAGGATTTAGGGCAGTGAGACTACTCTGTGACCCTGTCACAGTGAGCACATGTCACCATACATTTGTGCAAACCCACAGAGCGTGCACCACCAGCAGTGACCCCGATGTAGACTGTGGACTCTGGGGGATGACAATTGTCTACGCAGGTTCATCAGTGGTACTAACTGCACCGTCCAGAGGGGATGCTGGTAGTGGGGGGAGAGGAGGTGGGGGGAGCATAGATCATTTGCCCCCAGAGATCTGTGCCTTCTGCTCAATTTGCTATAAACTTGAAATTGCTCTGTAAAAATAAATAAATAAATAAATTTCTAAAAAAGGCTTTTCCTTTATATGAAATGTAAGCATTTCTGGCCGGACAGGAAAGGTTTCAGCACAGAGTGAACAGAAGCCCTGCTGCGGATGCCCTCACCCACCGGCTCAGGACGCAGGACAGGCTGGCACAAGGCTCTCAGTGCCCGCCGCCGGGGCCCAACCTGGATATTTCCTCCGCGACCCCAACTGACTGTCCTCGGCCCTGTGGGCAGGAAGTCTATGATCTCCACAGACTGGGGACGACTTCACTGCCCAGATCTCCTGCACGGTTGATGCTCTTCCCTTGGGTTGAGGAGCTATCTGTGAATTGCTCTGCAAAATTATACAGAAACTCCCAGAGACACATCATTTGAAGGGTTGATGATTCCACATCCTATTGTGGAACAGAGAGATGGATGTCAACACAAACATTAAAAATCAACTCCCAGACAGAATTAATAGCTCCTCGTCGCTACTACTGCATTAAAACAACAAAACTGCACCGAAAGTCCCTTTCAAACCACAAAAGCATCACTTTCATGGCAACAGACACACAGCTCAGGACATATATGCAGAGTGAGGTCAACGGTCCCCTCATCCCAGGTGGGTAGCGCAGGGGACAGAAATGCATAGGTGGGGGTCTGCCTCTTTGGGACGGGAAGCCCTCCAGTTCCGTCACACCCTCGGTCCTGGGGGCTCTTCCCAAAGCGCCCCTGCAGGAAGTTGGCACAGAGGCGCTGTGCATCACGGCTGTGATGTGAATCCACAGACTCCGTTACACCACCGAACCTGATCACGGGATCTGAATGTCAAAATAAAAAGCTGTTCTCAATGCTGGGGTGCAAATGTCTCATGGAGACCAAACAAGGTTCTGCCTGTGATTTTAGGGGAGAAAGGGAAAACCTCAAAGTTGCTTCACTGCAGAGAACTCTGGCTGAAATCACATGGAGGTGTAGGTGCCATAGAACGAAACCATTGAAAGGTCAAGTTCCACAGGTTGTCTTCATCAATACTGTGTCTGCCGTCAAAGCAGAGACACTTGACACCCTGCCAGAGGCCACGACCTCGAGCAAAACCCCACACCCACCTCTGGTGCTGTGGAAAGCACCCGGAGCTGGTGAGCTCCCCAGACCACCAGCTCGGGAAGCCTGGGTGCCATTCAGTCCTCAAACCAAGGAGCAACTTTCAAAGCAGAGAACCATGTATTGTGCAAGCTCTGGAGTAAAAGAACTGCCCTTTGAATTGCGGGCAGGGGACCCAGGCAGCCACCTCTGCACATTCAGAGCCATCCAAGTGGCACATCTCTGGGCACCATCCACATGTGAAAACACAAGTAATCAGCAGACTTACAGAAAGACCCTGTGATCAGAAATACCACCTTTCCTCCCCGACACCTTCAAACACTTTCTCCAGGGTGATCACAGCCGCCACGGAAGGCTCACATGGCCCAGCTGTGTGTTCCCCCTGGGTGGGAACGCCAGCCCCACGGGCTCCATGCTGGCATGGCGGTGAATGTTACATGTCCAGCTGTAAGCCTGGCTGTCCAGGTGTGTGCTTGACCAGCCACAGGGTGCCCAGATGGAACACTGTTTCTGCGTGTGTCCAAGGTGTTTCCAGGAGAGATGAGCACTGGACCCCGCTCCTGCCCCCCACCGTGTGCGGTCCTGTCCCATCCCCTGAGGGCCTGAGCACAAGGGAAGGTGGAGGAAGAAGGGACCTGCCCCCCTTTTCCTGCCTCACTGAAGCAGCTGGGACACCTCAGCACATCCACTGCCCTGGGATGGGAGACGGACCCACAGCTCCCTGGTCCTCGGACGCCCCTGGGCCTCCAGCCTGCAGATGCAGACTGTTGGCTTCTCGGCCTCTGAAAGTGTGTGAGTCACCTTCTCATGCTAGATCTCATCTCAGACAGAGACAGAGGGGACAGACGGATGTGATGTATGGACGCACAGACGAATCCTGCTCTGGAGAACCCTGACTAATGCTGCAGACTTCTGCAGTTCGCACTGACAAGCCCACATCCCACCACGTCTGGAGGGCCAGAGTGGAGGTCCTCAGCCCCGCTGCCTGGTGGACCTGCTGGGTGGACCCACCTGGTGAGCAGCCCACAGCAACACCTGATTCCACAGGCCCGGCTCACCGTGCACCGTGCGAGAAGGCAGCCCAGGCGGACCAGCCCGGAAGTCCCATGTGGACAGCTCATCCCAGGCTCACCTGGGAGGAACAGGGCTACGGGGAGACAGAGGTCGCTGTCTCTGAGCATGACCCCACAAGAGCCTGCCTTCCAAGCCTCATGAAGGAGTCAAACATCCCATTTCTGAAGTCCTCGGGCTGCATGGGGTGGGAGGCCTCGTACCAGGAAGTTTAAACACACACACACGCTTCATACAAAATCATTACACCCCTTACAAAGGGAAAACGACCAAGAAAAGTTGCAGATATTTCCATTCTCGTAGGAGAAGCCATTTAACTTAATTTTACAGTACATTTATCTGAGCTTAAAAATAGCAGAAACTGGCACATAATGAGTTTGGACCAGCGGTTTCACTACACTGGCCCTCACATTTGTTTTTCTAAATTTCAGGAACTATTGATTGACGAAGTTAAGAACTTAGGAACTAATTAAGAGCTCACACTCCTACCAACAGCTCTGAAAAGGCGTAACAATTTAAATAATGAGAAGAAACATCACTTCTAACCTCTTTTTAATGAATCAATGCAAGAGCAGCGTCCCTGAAATTATTGGTCATCTGGCCCCACTGCTGACGGGCTGTCCCCCCGACGGCAGGGCATGAGTGTCCCAGAGAATTCGGTCCACAGAGGGACGCAGACCACCGACATTTCAGAAACCCCAGGGGCTTCAAAGAGCTCCATTATTCTCATAGAAATAGTGGTAACTGTCTTCTCTGAAAGTTCAAGAATATCTGACGTCTGATGTTATAAGGTACATACCATACCCACCACCCCTCTCGTCACGCCCCCGTGCCAGGACCCCACAGAACAGCGGGGTTTGGTGTCACTGGTGAGCCTCCCCTTGCTCCCTCCGCCCATTGCCTTGACTTCCGGCTCCTTCCCAGTCTCCGCTGTGAATCCTTGCCCCTCCCCATCTCTCGAGTCTGCGTGCCGAGGACAGAGCCGCCAGCTCCTCTCCGTCACCCCCAGGCCCTGGTCCTAAACCCCGAGCCCTCAGGGTCACACGCACAACTGCCTACTTGTTCCCACTCACAGGTCTCATGGGATCTCAAAATTATCGTGCCCCCCAAACAAACAGCCTCCCGCCAACGGAGCTCCCCACCCACGTGTGACCACTCCTCTGCACGTGGCAGCAGGGCACCGTCCCCGGCCTGGGGCCCCGCCTCGCCCTGCAGTCCTCCGTCCCCCATGGCAAGCCTGCGTGCACTGCAGCAGACCCAGGCGGGGCCTCACCGCCGCCCCCCCCCCCGGCTGCCGCCCCCGCCCGGGCTACCAGCACCCTGATTAGTCCAGCGCCCCCCCGACCAGTCGGCCTGCTCCCAGTCTCGTGGCCTCATAACCCATCTTCACACGCACACCAATGTGATCCTCTAAGTCCGTCTTTATGTCATCAGTCTTGGCCCAGAACACTCTGACGACAACTCAGAACACTCTGTCCCCAAATGGCCCCAAGCCCCCAGAGTTCTGTGGCAGGAGCTACTGACCTCGGCCCCACTCAAGAGCTCGAGCCACACCAGCCCCTTACTGCTCTGCCCCCTGCCAAGCACACCCCAGGGCCTTTGCACGTGCTGCCCTCTGCTGGCAAGCTCTCCTCCAGGGTGTCCTCACAGATGGCTCGCCTCAGGTTCCCACCCAGGTCTCCTCGTCCGCGAGCCCTCCCCCACCTCTCAGCAGCGCCTCGGCTCTGCATCGGGTCCTCCGCTATACTCCCTCACCGCCACACAGCCTGGTGCTACCCCTGCTTCCGTCTGCTCTCCACCGCCCAGCGGGAGCAGAAGCTCTGTGGAGGCAGGACTGTCCGCCGGGGTCATGTCGTGACCCCTGCGACCCAGCTGTGGCTGACACGTGGCAGGCCCCAAGTAAGTGTCTGAAGTGACCAGTAGACTAACGCATACGGGAGTGATCGGCCTTCCTTGGACCCTACAGCCCTTTAACACATGAGGTCCACGGAGCGACCCCATCACGCACCGCAGGTAGGAGGGACTGGCTGCCTCTGAGGGGTGGGGCCCAGGAGAGCAAAGGGCTCCTTTCCCGCTGCCCCCCCGAGCAGGACCCTCATGGGACCGTCCCCGGGTGAACTCCGAAGGCGGAGCATGTGCCACACGGGGCTCGGGGGCCAGAAGTAAGCCCACAGGTGGAAGGAGTTGCAAGAGCGCTCACCCACGCCACGTGCTTCCCTCCCACATTCTGAACCATCCTCACGACAATCCCAGGACGCGTGCCTTCACTGCCGCCGACGTTAAGGGCGCCCTGAGGAATGGCGACGTCACGTGACCGCTGAGCGGTTCAGAGCACGGGCGGGCACAGCACCTCCCGCTCAGAAGCCACACTCCTCCAACGTGGCTGAGCCAACCTTGCCCGATGATTTCTTATCAAGTGCCCTCTCACAAACGTGGTTTCAGAATCCTGAACATAGCATCCAAATGCCCGATCCCCAGATGCCAGGGGCTGAAAGCCACAGCGATGTAGCTCACCCACAGGTGTCTATCTCGGGCGGGCTGGGCAGACAGAGCCCCCAGTCTGGAGCACCTGCCACAGGGGAGGAAGGACTGAGCACTCACTGGCTTCTCCGGCTTCCCCCACAAGGAACGCGGGGCTCCCACAATGGCATTTCCTTGGTGCAAAGTCCAAGTCCCACAGCCACACCCATGATGAGAAGGACACCCCTCTCCCTGCACACTGGGGAGGAGGCAAGAATCGCTTTACTATCAAGACCATGCCCTCACCAGCCAGCCACGTCCCCGAGCACAGCAGAGAGTTAAGCTGAAGGCTAGCACCCCGCTGGGGATGGTGGAATCCTCCGCTGACTCAGTACGTGCTAAGGGGAGCACTGACATTCCAGGATGAGCACGGGAGCCGTGGAGAGGTGTGCTGCAGGCCTGGTGCCACTGAGGTCGCCGGGATGAGACCCAGGGTCACAGCCCTGTGTCACTCACAAGCGTCCCAGACCTGGAGCACCGAGCTCAGAGCTGGCTCTGGGCACATCTGCCCAGAGAACAGATGGGGAATGAACACACAGACAGACACACAGACAAGAGGGCAGGTGGACTCGGTCATGAACCACAGTGTCCCGCCTGGAGGGCCGAATCCCACTAGGAAGACTCCTGCCGCAGCTCCCCAGGTCTGGAGCTGGCCCCGAGGCATCGCTCGGGCAGCACGTCTTTGCCCAAGGCCGTGGGCCCAGCCTTACCAACCTCCTCTTCCCTCGCATTTTTCTACTTCTCTGCTGTAGACAAGGGTGCATATTGGTTCCATCCATTTAATTAAATTTAATTAAATTTATTTGCAGTGTAAGAAAATTTGAGTGCACAGAGCATGTGTGATGGAGATAAATCACAAGTGCATGTTCATTTAATCGATCATGTTGGCACGGTTAAAATGCATGGAACAATTCTTCTTCAGGGTTACTCCCGACAATTTTTCTTCCTTTCTATTGAACAGAGAAATGTTGTATTAGTTGGGGTTCTCTAAAGAAACACAGGCCACTGGATAATAGGGGACACACACACGTAGGTCTCTATGTGTGTACACGTACAGGGGCTTCTCGGCCCCCATAACCGTGTGAACTCCTCGTAACATATGCGGATCGTGGCAGCCGTGCGTATGGCCATACGAGGGTCTGCGTCCCTGCTTCCAGTATTCGGGGTCATCCTCAGAAGGGAAGTTCTGGATCATATGGAGTCCTAGTTTTAATTTCTGAGGGCCACCCCACGGCTGCAGCACTTACATGCCTCCCGCAGGGTACGAGGGGTGCCCCCCTCCATGGCCCTCCACGCCGCCGGCAGCCGAGAGCGTTAGAACGCTCGTTCCCCACGCCCCCCACGGCCCCCGCGGCCCCCGCGGCCCCGGCCCCGGGCATGGCTCCACGCCCTTCCCGACTCCCAGGCGGACCGCAGCGCTGTGGTGCTGGCCATTTCGAATCCCCCGTGTGGTGTGACCCCTGTCTTTCAAACACCCTTGTTTTTCCCGGACGTGAGACACGCCCCACCCACCACGACCCCCCGTGAGCTCCCGGATCTGCCACCTGCGGCGGGCCTCCCCGGCCCACGCCTGCTCGGGGAGGGAGACAGGTGCATGGAGGGGCCCAGGGTGCCCCCTGCCGTGGGTGCCCGACACCAGGGCCTTCGCTCTCCTCCGCGGCCCCGGCGGAAACTTCTGCCTGCCTGCCAGCCTCCTGCGGCCCGGCCACCCAGGAGAGCAGTCACCGGAGAGGTTCTTTGAGGCGTCTCTGGCCTGCACGCGCCTGATCAGTAGCTGCAACATGTATGTTCCCTGCACAGCCTGAGCTTTGGGACACTCGGTTTCTCAATCCCACCTGGTGACCTTTCTTCACTTTTCTATTGAAATTTTTCTCCCCAATCAAGCTTGAATGGAACACCCTCCTTGACTCCTTCAGACCACAAAGGTCTCATTCCCCTTGGACTTCCAAAGGCTGCTGCCTGCCCGCAGCGCCTCACATCGTGCCCCATAAACGGGATGCGGCCCCCGGCAGACTGTGGCCCTTTCTTACAGCTGCATAAAAGGTACAAATTCATCCTGAGACGGGAAGAGCAGCTACGGGATGGAGGAAGAGGTGGCAGACGCCCCAAGCCTGTCCCCAGAAGTGCGCCATGGGGAGGGAGGGGGCAGACCTGCAGCCCCCAGGTACGACAGCAACAGGAGAGAAAGGAAGAAGAAAGGCCACCAGCAAAGCATGCCCAGGTCAGGAAGGCCGCGCAGAGGTCTCCTCGGAGCAGAATGAGCAGTGGGTTTCCAGGGAGGAAGTGTGAGGGACAGGCCGCGGGAAGGAGCTCGGCTCCAGAGCCCAGGGTGAGGACAGGACAGACGTGGGGCGGAGCGGGTCGGGCAAGGCTGGGCGTGGCGTGCTCACAAGGAGGGAAGGTGTGAGCCGGGAGCCACGTGCCGAGCAGAGTTCCAGGGTCTCAGGAGTTTACATCCCGTCCCACGGTGAGGGACAGGCTCTGGAAACCGAAAGACATGACAACCACATGTGGAATTTAAGAAATGAAACAAAAACAAACAAAAGAGATAAACAGACTCTGAACTACAGAGGGGAGGCGGGTGGGGGAAGGGGATGAAGTGCCCCTGCTGTCATGAGCACCGGGTGACGTACGGAGGTGCTGAACCACTGCGCTGACATCAGACTGCACATTAACTACACCGCAATTACAAAAACACACGGGGCGCCTGGGCGGCTCAGCTGGTTGGGCGACTGCCTTCGGCTCAGGTCATGGTCCTGGAGTCCCGGGATCGAGTCCCGCATCGGGCTCCCTGCTCGGCAGGGAGGCTGCTTCTCCCTCTGACCCTCCCCCCTCTCATGTGCTCTCCCTCTCTCTCTCAAATAAATAAATAAAATCTTTAAAAAAAAAAAAAAAACACAAGAAAGAATTTGAGGTGACTCCTATTTCTAATCTTCCATTAGTCTAGAACGGTGTTTTCCAAATTCTATTTCCATGAGGGAAAAGAGAGTTTCAGGATCAGAGAAGATGAGAGAACACTAAATATCAATCACATGCTCACCTTGGTGACAATAATTAGCATATTAAGGACTCTAAAAAGTCCTGCACAAGAAAGTTCTTCTCTGATATGGGATGTGAGTGAGGTATGTGCTTTGTTACTGGTTAAACTTAGGTAACTTTCCTTACATGTTTCTATCAGAAACTAAATGTCTCAGGATCATTACTCTAAATCTCTGTGCAGCCGAGTGATGGAAATGGGGTGACCTCCGCGGTGTCCCGGGCCAGCCCTGCCTGGCTCTGGCTCATGTGCCCCCGACATGACGCCCCACAGTGAGCGTGTGGAAGGCAAGTAGGCAGCCTGGAGGGCAGGTGAGGGAACACCATCAACGCTTGCCCGATGGTGCAAACAGGATTCGGCTCAGACCACAGCTGGAAAGTCCTACAAAAGGAGAATTAATCCCCCCTATCAGCACGGTCTACACCACTCACACAATCAGCTCACACAGCAACACACACAGACGGAGGTTAAAGAACAGGGTGTGTAACACAGCCATGCTGCTGCTGAGAATAAGGAGGGAGCAAACCTCAGCGCTGCCGTCTACAAAACCCAACTCCCAGCACCCTTCTGAGCGATTATTCTTATGCAGACTGAGGCAGAGAAGTTGACAGAGCAAAACAACATCCCAGAAGTATCAGCTGCAAGGGGCGGAGAGAACAGAGCCAGGGACAGGCGTCACTCAAGAGGGGCGTGAACAGCTTTCATTAACGAGCTAACTGAATTAAATAAATCCCACGGAGTCTCATTCCCTGCCTGCCACAGGCAACGATACTTAGGTTAACGGCATACAGAAGTCCATGCATGCCTGTGTGCGTGCACGCACAAACACACACACACACACACACACACTCACATGTATTCAGGTAGGTACTTCTCATTCAAAATGTCTTTGACCACCTTCACTGATTCCTCCGGTCAAGGACCATTTCAACCACACAGAGAAATGTCTGCACTGGAGGATATTACTTGACTAATGATACCAAGAGTTTACTGGTCAGAATGGGTAAAAAACAGTTAATTATCTTAAACACTATGTATTATACACACCACTATGAGTTTGCGTATGGGAAGAACTCAAACGTTTGTGCTGAATCAACTCAGTCAGGGAAGAGGTGGGGGATGCAGTCATGATTTCAAAATACAATAATCTGAGAAATGGGGAACAGAAGAGAAACCAAATACTCTGGTGAAGTATTCTACAACCAGCCAAATTACAGGGGACCAATGTCTTATATAAACCTAAGGGACAAATGAGATTCATGGTCACGTTAAGCCCATGTAGACCTATTACCACTGGAGAGGGTTTTATAGCTCAAATCAAGATTGTCTATTAATTTTCTGAAAAGTAAAAATCCCCATTCTAGGTTGTACAAGTTTGCTGAATTGTTTTAAAAAGGAATATTCTATTTTAAAGTATGTAAGATTAAATTTACTACCATAAGTCACACTGCATGTAATTTTTGCAAGTTCTTTAGCTTTATCGCTTTAGCTCTGCAAAATGGAGGTGGATGGATCTTACTCATTTATTAAACCACTTACTGAGCACCCACCAAGCATGTGCCATTGTGCAGGTCCTGCAGATAAAAGCTGGCTGTCCAATTAGAGAGGACACGGTGTGACCAGCTACAAATTAACAGCATGCACGCTGTTCTGAAGCAGCATTCAGAGCATCACAGCTATGCTTGAAGAGGTGCCTACCCCAATTTAGGAGGGAGGAATTTCTCAGAGGAAATCACAGCTGTGCTGAGCCAATGCGCGCGAGGAGGTGTCCCAGATGAGGGGAGAGAACACTACTCTCAACGGGGGCCCCCATGTGCAGAGTCACCAGCATGACTAACCATGTCACCAAGATTGTGGAGTGGTCGCACGCATGCCAGTCGTCACGGACAGAATCCTTTCGGAGTCTGGACACGATGCGGGGCAGCCCTGACGGGGTCTCACACAAAACACTGGCAGATAGGCACCTGAGGAGCACGGCTCTGGCAGCAAATCTGGAGCATGAGGAGCTTAGGGGGAAGGATATAGAAGCATGGAAACTGGCTGAGAAGACATGGTAATATTCCTGTCAAAAGGAGTGAAAAGAGGGAATGAACCTGATGGAATGAGGTCAAGGGGAGTAGAAGGGGAAGAAGCCAAGAACACAGTGAACAGAAAAACCCTGGCGGGAAGGACGCTTCCCCTCAACCTCCCAAAGTAAGTGCAAAAGAGGAAAAAGGAAAAGCAGAGTGGAGGCAAAGGCATGGACAGTGTGTCCTTGACCTGTGTTCTTTAGGTGAAATAAGAGAGCGTGTTGCTTGTGGAGAGTACATGAGTGATGAAGTAGGTAGGGGAGGCTGAGGAAGAGAGCTGAGATGCAGAATCCCACCACAGAGAGACGGGGTAGGAGAATGGAGGGGCATCTGGACAGGGCAGAGAGAAGAAAGTGCTGATAACAACGTGGGCACAAAGCTGAGACCGTTTGAGGGGAGGGGGCTGAATTTTAACTAGCGTTATCTGCACGGATATATGGTTTTCCTTAGCAGAAATCACCTCTTGCAGGTACTGAGAAGTTAGTTATGGAATTAACCCACGTTTGGAATTTTGTCAAGGAGGCAAATGACAGATGAGGAAGGGGAGAGTTGGGGAGGGGGTAGTGGCCAAAGTAACAAAACAACAGATTGGCGAGGGCCTGACTCCCCAGGAATGACCCCGAAAGACAAGATGGGACAGATGGGGGGGGTCACCCAGGGGTCCAGGGACTAGGTTCTGTGTCAACAGAAAGGGTCTCCAAACAAGCGTGTGTGTTCTTGGGGCAGGAAGAGGCCCTCACAAGGGCAGGGGCCACTGGCAAGGAAAATCACAGAAGCTTATGGACGGGATGATGGGCACCACCGGGTACTTGGGTCTCCATCCTTGAGTGGTCCCCGTGCTCCTCAGGCACAGCCGGACATTTTGTGAGCATTCCAGCAACAGAACAACCACCACCTCAAAGGCTGGTGACCATGCAACCAGACCTTGCCAATTACTTCTGGGAGGGCAGAAGTTCTCCACCCAGCAGCCAAGAAGGAAATAATTTATGTTCCTCTGGACATGTTCTTGCCCCCTCAGTGTATCAACTGGTCAAGCCCAAACCAAAACCTACCTAGATTACCTCTGGGATCCTACATAAAATGTATTCAGATGGTATCTATGTCAGTGTAAAATATTTAAAGTTAAATTATTAAACTCTAGAGTTTTTTTTTTTTTTTTAAACACATAACCTTGCTAGATTTGGTCAGTGAGGACATTGGAAGCCCCTCAATCTATTTTTTTTTAGCTGTACTGAGGAATAAATGACAAATAAAACTGTATATACTTAAGCTGCACAATGTGATGATTTGATATACACATAATTGTGAAATAATTACCACAATCCAGTTAGTGAATACATCACCAATCACCTTGCCTTGTTCACTCACGTGTGTGTGTGTGTGTGTGTGTGGTGAGAATGCTTAAGATCTACTCTCAGCAAAGTACCCACTATAAACATGCTCACGGAACTAAGGGAGAACCATGATTAAAGAAGTAAAGGCAGGTATGATGACAATGCTGGAAGAAATAGAGAACAGGAATAAAGAGAAATTATTTTTTAAAATAGAAATTCTGGTGCTACAAAGTAAAATAACAAAAATAAAAATTTACTTGAAGAGCACAACACCAGCTCTGAACTGGCAGAAGAAAGAAAAACCAACTTGAAGAGAGATCAACAGAGATTATGCAAGCTGAAGAAAACACAGTGACGCGGGATGCCTGGGTGGCTCAGGTGGTGAAGTGTCTGCCTTCGGCTCAGGTCCTGATCCCAGGGTCCTGGGATTGAGCCCCACATCGGGCTCCCTGCTTGGCGGGGAGCCTGCTTCTCCCTCTCCCTCTACTGTTCCCCCCACTTGTGTTCTCTCGCTCTGTCAAATAAATAAAATCTTAAAAAAAAAAAGAAAGAAAAAGAGAACACAGTGACAGCCTCCAAAAGGTGAGATACTACCAAGCCTGCAAACATATGCACAAAAGGACAACCAGAAAGAGGTGAGAGGAACAGAAAAGATATTCAAAAAATAATCACTGAAAATGTCCCAAACTTCTTGAGAAAAAAGAATCTATGTTTTTTCTCACCCCTTCTATTCAATAATGTACTGGGGGTCCTAACTGGGACAAGTAGGCAATGAAAAGCAATTAAAGGCCCCCAGATTGGAAAGGAAGAAGAGGTAAAACTAGCTTTTATTGCTGACAGGACTGTGGGAGGGCTGACAGTCCTGACTCTGTCTTTGGCCCACCGTCTTGTTCATGTTTGCTCAGTGACCTCTCTTGGGGTTCCAGCTCCCCTGGAGATTAACACACACATCGTGGAAATGCCTGCCCAGGCCAGGATGGGGGATGCTTGCTCGGCCTCCCACGAATCTGTTAGAGATAACACAGTATGTCCCCTCCTGACGCACAGGTAATGTCACGAGGTTCAGTTAAAGGTTAGCTGTCACTGAGGTGAATGCAAGCTCTTCGAAGGTGCATCTGAACCTCGCTGACCTCACGACAAGGCACTTCTGTGTGTCCTTTCCCTCTATAAAATCTGCGGACTAAGCTCTTGATTTTGTGGAGAGTATCTATACAGCTGCCACGGATCATCCTTCCACCCATTCCCCGTCATGAATGAATGAATGAATGAATGAATGAATGAATGAATGAATAACTCAAATGAAACTGTGTAAACCGTATGCAGTGGCCTGCTTCACTTCCCAGTCTCAAAGTGCCTTCCCAGTTTGGGGGATACTTTACTGTCCCTCCTCCACCTTCTAACATACAATCCAGTATATAAAATAGAATAAGAAACCCACTGAACTGAATACAAGGAGAATAAATGAGTTCAGCAAAGTCGAAGGATACAAGATCAATATTAAAAAATCAATTATAATTCTATACATTTGGAATGAACAATCTGTAAATAAAACTAAGGAAGTAATTCCATTCACAATTGTATCAAATAGAATAAAATACTTTGCAATAACTTTAACAAAAAAGTGAAAAACATATACGCTGAAAACTACAAAACACCATGGAAAGATATTAAATACCTAAGAAATGAGAAGACAGTCCACGCTCATGAAGCAGAAGACATCACACCATTAGGTGGCAAGACTCCTCAGATTGATCTATAGATTCAATGCCTCTCAGAAACCTAAGTAACTTCTCTGTAGAAATTAGCCAGCTGATTCTAAAATTCACATGGAATTGGAAGGGACCCAGAATGGTCAGAACAATCCTGAAAAACAACAAAGTAGAAGGACTCACGTCTGGACATCTAAACTTACTGCAAAGCAGTAATAACCAAGCCTGTGGCAGGGTCACAAGAATGGATCCGTGTAATACCACTGAGAATCCAGAAGTTAACCCATATGTTTTACAGGCAACCGATTTCCAACAAAAGCGCCAAGACCATCCAACGCGGAAAGGAGACTTCTCAACACAAGCACCAAACAACGGGAGAGCCACGAGCCAGCGAATGAAGGGGGAACCTGACCTCATACCAGACACAGAGATCAACTCGAAATGGATGAGGGCTATGCCCATACACCCCCTAGAAGAACACATAGTGGTCACACTTCCTGACTTTGGGTTTGGTGTGAACTGATGACAAAAAAGATCTACAAATGGATGGTCGGATGGCAGCACAGTAACATGAATGGTAATGCCACTGAGATGCACACTTAGAAATGGTTATAATGGTCAAATTCCAAGTCTTTAATGCTAGAATAAAAAATGGTTAAAATGGTAGATTGTTTATTACATATATTCTGACACACAATGAGAATATTTTTAAGTTTTTAAAAATTAAAAGAAATACAAATTTTTAAAGGAACGGAGTTCTGACACGTGCTACAACGTGATGAACTCAACCTGGGGAACGTTTCGCTAAGTGACAAAATCCAGTCACCAAAGCCCACATGTCCTAGGACTCCCACCTGCAGGAAATGCCCAGAGACTGGGGAGATAGTTTAGTCGTAGTTACAAGTGTGAGGATCGTGTTGTTTTTGCGTTGTTCCTAAGAGTTGTTTTGAAATTGAATAATCAAGAAGCAAGAATGTCAACATATTATTTAAAATATAATTTAAGGAGCACCGGGGTGGCTCAGTCAGTTAAGCGTCTGCATTCAGCTCATGTCCTAATCTCAGGGTCCTGGGACTGAGCCCCGAGTTGAGCCAGCGGGGAGTCTGCTTCTCCCTCTCCCCCGCCCCTCCCCCTGCTTGTGCTATTGCTCACTCGCTCTCTCATATGAATAAAAAATCTTTAAAAAAATAAAATAAATTAAAAAATAAAATATAATGTAATTTAAGCAATAGAATGAATTCCTTTAAATTTCTGGGGAAGAACAAGAAGAAAGCACACAAAACACACACAAAGCATGTGAAATTTGTTTGAGTTTTTAAGCACTAAAATCAATGATATAAATTTAAACAAGAATAGCACAAAACACATGCCACATTAAATAGGATAAAATCACTGAGAAAGAGAACAACTCAGATTGCATCAAAAAATAAAATCTAACTCTAAGGTCAGCAAAATAAACAGACAAGAGTTGAGATATTAATGCAGAACAGTGTTGAGTTCGGGGTTAGAAACTAGGAAGGAGAATTCACGACGCACGGAGAGTAGAGTCGACATCTGTCCTGAATCCCTGCGTACTGGTGGCTGGAGCACAGAAGAAAGCCAACAAGGAAACCACCGGGACTTCCCACCTCGGGTCACGCTTCGGAGGCAGCCACCAGCCAGCGCACGAGGACAGTGAACTCAATACCAGGAGAGACTGTTCGGGCATGCCGCAACGGAAGAGACTCGATGCCAAAGAAGTATCAGGCCTTATCACTTTATCTGCGAATCCAACATAATCCCCATCACAATTCCAAGCCTAACTCTACGGAAACTGGAAATGTGATCTTAAAGTTTATCTGGATGAACAAAGGCGTCGGGAAGAGGGGATTACCCCGTCCAACGTTACAAAACAGTCCCGACACAGTAAGATGTGGCCACAGCGAGGGAACGGAAATCTGGAAATAAAGCCAAGGATGCATGGAAATTCGGTGCACGCTAACAGTTCCATCTAGAGCTTGATTAAAAGGCGCAGAGAAGACAGCTTCCTGAGCTCGGGTGGGGGCACTGGAGAGCTGTCAGCAGAACACGGTGGGGCCTGGACTTGGTCCGTGCTCTGAGCACAGGTGCAGACCCGGGGACTCCTGTTTCCACGGGGAACGGACACTGATGATCCGTGGCATGGGGTGGAAAAAGCTCCTTAATCACAAACAGATACTTAAAATCCAGAGTCAGATGAAGAAGAGGTCTGAGGGGACTCCATCTTCACTGCCACTGAACATTTCAGGGAAAACAAAGGGGGTTGTTGGGTGGCTTCTGTTTATTCTGAAGAACATGAGGAAAAAGCTGGTGGGCCGGTGCTGTGTGCACTGCACTCCTGCACCTCGGAGCGGGGGGAAACCGCCGCGGGTGGCGCCAGGGACCCACTGGCCCCCAGTGAGGCAGGCCTCAGATGCCACGGGCTTACCCAGCACGGCTGCAGGGGACAGACCCCAGTCCCCAGCTCGTCCCACCGCCCGGCCCTGGCCACGAGCCTGAGGCACCAGGGCAAGGATCCGGATGGAGACCCCACCAGAGGTAGGTGGATGCACCAGAATATGCTGAGGATGCTTCTGGAAATCCTTCACCAAAATGTCACTGGGGCAACGACAATAGCAAAGGGAAAGAATGGGATGCTGTGAAAACGGCGCCCCTGACAGGGAGTGGGGGGGTGCAGGGGGTGACGGGGGGGTGACAGGGCGACCTGCAAGTCTCCCAGTGCATGGGTCTGGCTGCCAAGGAGCTGGGGGAGGGCAGCTGCATTTTCAGGGCAGAAGGACAGACGATGCACAGGCGGGGTTTGGGGACTGGCGCTGGAGGACGTGGCCCACGAGCTCCACCCACATGGAAGTCATAATCCAAGTCGTAAGGTGCACGGCAGCTCTGGGAGCCCGCCAAGGGGCAGCTACAGATGGTAAAACCCTGAAAGATGATGTGTATTTGGGGGAAAACTGACCAAGAAACAGCCACAGAAGAAAGAAAACCAGGGTCACGTTGTCCTAAGGAAGCCAGAGAGAATGTTTGAAGAAAGCAACGGTTTTGTAGACACAAACTGGTCATACATCCAGTGAAGAATCAAAACAGGACCCAGAATTCCACTTTTCCATGTCAAAACTCTCTTTTGTAAATTAGTAATGACGTCCTCCCCGGCTGCTGCCCAAACCCTCTGCTCTGCTGAGGAAGCCACCATAAGCCCGTTCTGTACTCTCTCATTAGCCCCCTTCCCAGGACCAGCCTGGCCTTGCGCACGTGTCCCGCCCACCGGGCACGGCTGGGGGTTGCTGAGGCATGAGCAGAGGGCCTGCATCCAGACAGGGTGACCCAGATTCTGGAATGACCTTCCGTATCACCTCAGCTTCCTGGCCAGTTCTTGTCCCTTCCATTCGGCTTCCATTCAAAACAACACGTGCATATTCATTATGAAGACAAAGGAGGCTATTCGTTTTCTTGTTGTGTGTATTAAGTTCAGCTTTATCCTGCCACCGGCTGGGAAGAGACTTGGAGGGCTTGGCATAATTAAAAACCCCGTGCTTGAGACATGGTTTTCTTTGTAGTGACTGTGACTGGCTATCCCTTTCCACAGGTCAAAATTAAGAAGGATCTATTCTAATTACTGTACTTTCAAGCTCTCAGAGTGCAAATATAAAGGGCATTTTCTTTTGCTAAAGAAGGAAATGTGCAGCACTGCCTCAGAGAGAGAGAAAGATCTGCTGAACAAATGTGCTGGGAAGGGGATGGGGTCGGGGAGGGCACGGCTTCCCCAGTGAGAGCAGGTGGGCGCATCAGGAGGGGCACGGCAATCCCACTCCATGCTGTAGTCAGGCTGAGGGCTTTGCAGAAACAACGGTCAACAATAAAAGACTGGCTCGATGACTCCCAACCTCACAGGAACCATCGGGGTGGCTTATTGGAAACAAAAGGGAAAAATAATAAACGGTCCAGGATTATGCAAAGCTGCACTTGCACATACAGCAAGAAGAGGAGGCGTCAGAGGGCCCTTGGGGTAGAGAAGGGGATGCTAGCTCCTAGTGGGATTCAGGAGGGCAGGTGCAGGCAGGGCCGGTCACCAGCTTTGAGTGTGTATTCAGTTGGTTGATGGGGATGTCTGCAGAGAGACCAGGCATCCTTTCCCGCTGATCAAAGTCAGACCAAATGGTAATCAAAACTTTCCTAAGGGGGAATTTCATTTCTTCAAATTCTCTTATGTCACATAGATCACAGAGGACCCAAAGTACCAGGAGGTACTATGGCAGAAAACTCCATGAAACCCCCACTTGAACACCATTTCCAGACTGTGACACATCGAGTCCATAGTCATCTTCTCGCTCGGGCTTCCTGACGGGGTGGCATCAGATACACAAGGGTTCCACCCAGAAGGGCGACACGTCCCTCAGGCGTATGATTACAAGATGGTGGGCTGAACGTGCATCAGACATTCGAAAACCTACACACGCTTCCCTTGGCGCGCATGCCCTCAGGGGAACAGTTAACATCCCAAAGAGGCTGACAGCTGTACTCTTTCTGGAGCCTTTCTTTAAAATCATCTTCAGAAACTATAGCACATTTTTCGGATTATCCACCATGGTGCCCAATCTTCACTCTCTCCTGCTGATTTGATCCGAAGCTAACTCAGAATACCGTGGGCCCTGGGGCCGTGACATAGGGCACCACCTCCAAGCTGCTGTGTTTCACGGGGGTTTCCTAAAATGAGGAAGATGCTTCATTTCTCTGTAGGTAAATGTCTTATGGAGTCATGGTTACTAGATTTCCTGAATCAAACATCAGAACAGGAATATGTGGTCTTCCAAGTACAAGGGTCCCACATCTGAACCCCCGAGCAGCCCCCCAGTGAGAAGTGACCCCCCCCCACCTGAGAGGTAAGTCCCATGGACACTCATTCACACGCATCATGCCTTAAGACACATGAAAATAATGGCTTTCAGTATAAATGAAAACCATTTTCTTCTTATTAAATGCCTTTTACTCACGTATCCTTAAGTTTAGTTATACTCCCTAAATATAAATAATAAAGGAAAAAATATGAAAATGTTTTTAAATTAGCTGGAAATAAAGCATATAACCATCTTGAAAACTGACACCCTTAAATAATGTTGTAAGTATTTACATTTGAAATGATGGACGCATGACAGGTGCAATTCATAAGAAATTTTAAAAATAAATTTAAAATGTTAAACCTATCTTGCCAGATGCTTTTTTAAAAGAATAAAATTAATACAAGTGTCACAAGGGAGTAAATATGTTCAAAATAAATAAATAAATAAATACACACCAAAATGTACCATTTACTTAAATAATGCTGGGTTCACATCTTAGAAGTCTGAGCTCATATCCTTGAATTTTATTCAAAATAGAATTACACAAAGCTTCGTTTCCCCCATGAGAAACCAGTGTGAACAGATTACACGCTAGAAAATCTGAGACAGCCACCCCAACATAAAGCCTAGATGACAAGGTAAGACAGCATCTCACATCAATAACATGAAAATACAGCCAACATCAGTGTGATTTATTCATAATCATTAAAATCCACATCCGAAACTCTGCAGATTTGTGTATATAACTAAAGATTACTATCACCAGCTTCGGTTTGAATTTAGAACAGAAAAATCCATGGGACACGGCTGTAAGAATACTGTACTTTCACTGTCACATAGTTTGGATGTAAAAACAAAGTAACACCACAACAAGAGTCAGACCTTTCCTCCCCTGACTGTTCCTTCTCCTTCCCACCAAATGAGAAAAATCAGAGCTTAGGAGCGAACATTTGCTAATCAAAACTATCAGAGGCATGAAGTTTTGATAATTACACATAAACTTGAATTCCACACATTCCAACATAAAACTGTTAAAAACAAACAAACAAAAAAAGATGCTTTGCATGTGGGAAACACACACAGAAAATACAGTGTTTCTCTCCCATGAAACAAACCCAGCCCTGGCAGACAAAGACAAAATCTAATTTGCAATTCTGCCTTTGAACCCAGAAGTCAACTGTCACTTTATCAATGGTGACAGCAGGTAAACAGTACACAAATTGGAGTCACAGAGTTAACAATTCCCAGATGAACAAAGGAACGAATGGAAGAAATGCTTCCCTCCTGCTTTGCATCGGTCTGATCCAGTAGGGAGAATGGCCTTCATGCTGCAGAGGGAAACAACACAATGTGTAAAGAAGCAAGCACAGCACCAGACCATCAAGACCATGACAACCACAGAGACCTGCTCCCGACCCAGCATCCCTGAGCAAGTTCTTCCCAGAAGTCACATAGGACAAGGTTAAGATCCAGAAGAAGGAAGAAGAGCAAAGGCTAGGTTAACTCATATTCTAGAAATGAACGGGATTTATTAACTTGATGTTCATAGTTAACAATGCCTGGGAAAAAATACTCAGAATCCACGGTCATGATCATCAGAACCTACAACAGGTTCTCTAAGAATAAGTCACAACCAGCGAAACGCACCTGTTCACAGGCTGATTAGTAAAATTCCATTTTCTTGGGCATAAAGAAGACCGTCAGGGCTATGGTCTCATGCAGACAAGCCCCATCAGAACTCATTTACAAAGCAGGTCTCAGAGAAGTGGGTTTATCAGAAGATGAGGGGATGGGCCCCTACCTTATGTGGCTAGGAATTAAAAACTATAAAGTACTTAACCGCGAGACGAGACTGATGGGTTCACAGCCTCACACCTACCTGTACAGGGCCCTTCCCAAGCCTTACACCCCTGCAGCTGTGATATGTGCCCGAGCCCTCCACGCACGCCTCCTGGATATGGATGGTGGGAGGTGGAATCCGAGTTAGCAGGTGAGACCTGGGGGCAGCATCAGCACTGCTGGTTAGAACAGGTGCAGTGAGGCTCTGGGATCCTATTGTTTTATTCCATATAAAAATTAAGAAGAAACCCATAAGAATAAGTGGACTGGACGATCCTGCCCTACCAAACACTCCCCTTACCCTACTGTTAATGTAGATTGAGCAGGGAGGGCCAGGAATTTTTAAGCTGTTCTTATTTTAAGGGATCAAATTAGAAAGCTACCCCCCACCATGTGCACACAGGCTGCATGTCTCCCAGCAAGAACACACACTGACGAGCTAAGCTGGGGGAAAGAACTGTGAAAGCCCCTCCCTCGGGGGGAGAGGGGGAAGACCCAGAGCCCCACACAAGGATGCCGGCAGCGAGCTTTGTAGAAAGAGGAGAAGGTTGTTAAGGCAGGCAAGCTGTCACCATGATTACAAAGCCCTATTTAACCATAGACGTTATCCGTCCCCACAAGTAAGTCCCACCTAAAAATGTATACTGGAGGGGGTGAGCAAATGTGGACAGCTACGGATGAAGAGTCGGGTGGAGGATTACGGACGGTAGCCCTCAGATAGTGGCGTCCACAATGAACTCGGTCGGAGGCATATCAGAGCATCAGATCAATAAAGAAAAGGGTGAAGCTTCAAAGGAGTCTGGACGGAGAACTGAGAGTGCAAATCAAGACAAGTCTCAGAAAGTCTAACTTTAAAGTACAATCTTAAAATCAATCTTAACAGCCAGAAGCTAATATAAAAGCATTAGGCTGGGAGCATGAGCTCAGCATTTAGCAGTGGTAATAACTCCCCAGTGCCCTTCTGTATTACCCGGCCTCTGACAGGGAGGGCCGGAAGATCGCGGAGGGAAATTTCCATCCCCCAAGCTAGGGGAGGTGCAGAGATTACAGCAGCACACGAATCGAGGGCAAAAGCGAACACGGTGCCTTGAAGGGGCTCTGCTGGTTACACGGAGGACCCTGTGGTCAGGCGGCAGAGGGAGAGGGCCCACGCCCACCAGGGGGATACACTGAAAGCTGCCAATTCCAGATTTCAGAATGGATGCCAGGCAATGCTATTGAGAACAGATTCAGATTTTCAGCAAGTTTACATTGAGATTCCTAAATCCACTTTCCAATTTTCCTCTATCTGGGAATATAACTTAAAATTTCAAAAAGGGAAAGAAGTGTTAAAAAATACAGCTGTATCATTCATCTTATTATTGTAAATGACAAGAACATTGACTAATGTAAATATTAACTTTTATTTTTAAATGCCTTACTACAGGCCCTTATTTTATTGTGCTTTGCTGTATTACACTTTCTAGATGTTGCTTTTAGCAAATTGAAGATTTGTGGCAATCCTGTGTTGAGCTAGTCTATCGGCACTTGCTCACTTCATGTCCCTGTGTCGCATTCTGGTAAATAGGTACAATATTTCAAACTCTGTCATTATGATTATATTTGTTATGGTGATCTGTGATCAGTGATCTTTGCTGTTTTATTGTAATTCGTTTTGGGCGCCACAAACAGCGTCCATATGATGGCCAATTTAATCAATACATCTGTGTGTTCTGACTTCTCCACCCTCAGGCCTCCCTATTCCCCGCCTCCCCCGCCGCCGCCAAACACAATAATGTTGAAATCAGGCCGATTAATAACCCTACACTGGCCTCTGAGTGTCCAGGTAAAAGGAAGAGTTTCACGTCTCTCACTTTAAATCAAGAGCTAGAATGATTGAGGTTAGTGGGGAAGGTGTGTTGAAAGCAGAGACAGGCTGAAAGCAAGCTCCCGTACCAAGGAGCTGGCCAAGCTGTGAATGCAAAGGAAGAGTCCTGGAAGGAAATTAAGAGCGCTAGTCCGGTGAATACGTGGATGATAAGAAAGGGAAACAGATTTATTGCTGATATGGAGAAAGTCTGAGTGGTCTGGATAGAACACAACATTCCCTAAGTCAAAGCCTAACCCACGGCAAGGCCCTAACTGCCTTCAGTTCCATGAAGGCTGAGGGAGGCGGGGAAGCTGCAGAAGAAAAGTCTGAAGCCAGCAGAGACTGGCTGGTGAGCATTAGGGAAAGAAGGCGTCTCCATAACATGAGAGGACAAGGTGAGGCAGCAGGTGCTGATGGAGAAGCTGCAGCACATCATCCAGAAGATCTAGCTCAGAGAATTCAGGAACGTGGCTACACTCAACAACAGACTGTCAGTGTAGACCCGACAGCCTTCTGTTGGAAGAAGATGCCATCTAGGGCTTTCATAACCGGAGAGAAGTCAATGCCTGGCTTCAAAGCTTCAAAGGACAGGCTGACTCTCTTGTGAGGGGCTAATGCAGCTGGTGACTCTAAGTGGAAGCCAGTGTCCACGAACCATTCTGAAATCCTAGGGCCCTTCAGACTCATGCTTAATCTACTCTGCCTGTGCCCTGTAAATGGAACAACACAGCCTGGATGACAACACATCTGTCTACAACATGGTTTACTGAATATTGTAAACCACCATTGAGGATCTACTGCTCAGAAAAGATTCCTTTCAAAATACGACTGTTGTTGATCTATGCACCTGATCACCCACCCAAGGGCTCTGAGGGAGACGGACAATGAGATTAATGTGGTTTTCAGGCCTGCTAACGCAGCATCCATTCCGCAGCTCATTGATAAAAGAGTAATTTCAACTTTCAAGTCTTACTATTGAAGAAATGCATTTCATAAGGCTATAGTGATATGGAGAAAGTGACTATGATTCCTCTCATGGATCTGGGCAAAGTAAATTGAAAACCCTCCAGAAAGGATTCACCATTATAGATGTCATTAAGAAAATCTGTGATTTATGGGAAGAAATCAAAATCTCAACACAAAATGGGAGTTTGGAAGAAGTGGATTCCAACCCCCATGGACAGCTGTGAGGATTCAAGATTTCATGGAGGAAGTAACCACAGATGGGGTGGAAGGAGCCAGAGAACGAGAACAATCAGAAGTGGAGCCTGACGATGGGACTGCACTGCTGTGCTCTCAGGATCAAACTTGAACAGATGAGGAGTTGCTTCTTGTGGATGAGCAAAGAAAGTGGTTTCTTGGGATGGAATCCATTCCTGGTGAAGATGCTGTGAAGACTGCTGAAATGACAACAAAGGATTTAGATCATTACATAATCTTAGTAGATAAAGGAGCAGCAGGGTTTGAGAGGTCTGACTCCAATCTGAAAGAAGTTCTACTGTGGGTAAAATGCCATCAAACTACACTGCACACTGCAGAGAAATCATTCGGGAAAGGAAGAGTCGATTGATGTGGCAAATTTCCTTGTTGTCTTATTTTAAGAAACTGCCACAGGTACCCCACTGTAAGCACCCACACCCTGATCTATCAGCAGCCATCAGCATGGAGGCAAGACCCTCCACCAGCAACAGGACTACAACTCACTGAAAGTTCAAGTGATAGTTAGCATTTTTGAGCAATAAAGTATTTTTTAATTAAGGTATGTACATTTTTGAGACATAATGCTAATGCACACTTAATAGGCCACAGTATCATGCAAACATAGCTTTTATATGCACTGGGAAACCAAAAACTCATTGGACTCACTTTACTGCAGTATTTGCTTTATTGTGATGATCGGGAGCCAAACCACAACATCTCCAAGATATTTTATTTTAAATGATCCCTTTATTTAGAAATAAACTATCAATGTTACTGCAGGACTTGGCCATTTGTCATTAAGTGCCACGAGCTCCCAAAACACAGACTAACACTCACCATTTGATGATTGTAAAATATTTACTGAAAGCAATATTGTTTGACTGCCAGCCCTGAATGCTACATTTTATCATCCCGAACACCCAGTGGGCAGAAATGCATTAATTTAATCAAAAGTAAGTTAGAATTGTGTATCAAAGCATCTTCACAAATGATGAAACTCAGAGAGTTTCTCTTGCAACCATGAGATCAACCCTCATCTATTTTTCTAGGCAAAAGGTATTCCAGATCCCTGAGACTTTATTTCCAAGAGATATGGACACTGCCTGAATGCTGGAACATAACACAGTGCTGGATCATCCACACTGAAGAGAGAGTAAGAAATTACTCTTTCATCGTGAGCCTAAGGTCATCAAATCTTAAATACTGGGAATTTAATCATTATGTTGTGTACATCAATCAAGCAGTCAGTGACATGGGGACTGGTGTAGAACTGCACCACTGAAGCCAGAGAGAAAACATGATACATCCCTGGGTCACTCCAGCCTCCATCGAGGGAGGGACGGTGACACCACCCTTGACCTTCACTCCAATCCCAATACCATCCTGACCAGTGAATTACACTGGTCACTTACCTGTTCTGGGAGCAAGAGGAAGAACATACACCAAATAAGCCTCACAGGAGTCACACATTCCAATATCACAGCACACAAACAACTTATAAATAACAAAGTACAACAGGAGCGTACATCTGAAATCAGTTTTGCTGCCTCTTTCATATCTGGTTCAGATATTCAGATGACCAATATTCACTGTGACCATGGAAAAGTACTTTATTTCCCTAATTCTATCAATTATGTATGCTAACAAGGAAAATATAAAATAATGCCAAGACCAGTGACCACTCACAGTCTTAGATCAGTGAGTGTGTGAACACCAGGCTTCTGGAAACTTGCAAAATCAACATTTCAAAAACTGAGGCTTTAAATTAAATGTGGATTCAGAAACAACCCTGGCTATGGCTGATTCTAAGTCACTTACTTTACAGATGAAGAAACTGAGGGAGAGGTAGAATTAAGTGAATTTCCTAGGGCAACACAGCTACTTCCAGGAATAAAACTGGAGTCCAACACCCCTGATGTCCTGTGCTCCCTCCAGGATGCCCACGAAAAGGGCCATCGGCCACAGGACGCAGTGCTCGCTGCCTTGGTCAGAATGCTAGAGGGGATGATGGTCCAGTCTTGGGCGTCTTTTTTACTGCAGGTTGGATGCACAGTCTTCTCCTGCCCACAACACAGGGCTTTGTCCTCAGCTGTTTGTTCTGATAGTAGATGGAGATGAGCTAGTTAATTTCTCAACACGTCTGCCTCTCGGCACCCATGTATCATACATTTCCACAGTTCAGGCAGTATTCAAAGGATAGGTTTTCATTTATTTCAAATTCAATTATATTTGGATCTACTAGAAGAGCCACAATCACGATAGGTTCATGAAGCTGTGAAATTATTGTTTCTACATATATTTCAGAAGAATTATAGAAAACGGTGTTGAAAACATTGATGCAGAAGGTTGGAATTTCTTTCAAAAGTTTCTTAATTTAAGCAGTTGGTGGCATGAGCATTTATACATAACTGCCTTTTGAAATAATTTCCTAATGATTTCAAAGAAGATAATTTGCATTCATTTACACTGAGCCAAATGGTATTATCTGAGGAATAAAACGGCATGTGAATTATCAGCAGAGAATAATCTCTCAGCAAAACAGCAAAGCATCCACCAGGAAACACATTTCCAGTGGAGGGTAGATCCACTCTACTGTTCCAATGACACAGATACATAGCAGGCGCCATTCTGTCCTGAGACAGCATCCACAGAACACTTAACAGGCTTGCTATGTCAATACTTTTAATAAATGGTTGCTATGGTTAAGACTGTCAAAATTATATTTCTTGTAATTTTCTGAATAATTCTCCAGCTTGTTTGCAATCTTATATTCAACTTCATATTAAAGGTGCTAGGTTTGCAAAATTCTCATTTAGAATAAAAGGTGATTAGCTGTTTTTGAATTTACTTAATCATTCTTTCATTCAACAATACTTACTGTGCAGCAATAACAATGCCAGGAACTAGAAATACAAGAAATATTTGCTCCTTAAAAGAAATGTCCAAAGTAGATTTGGAGTTAAGGCTTCAAACTTCTTACAGGAGGATCTAGAAACTCACTGCAGGTGTGAAGAGAGAAGCACCTAAGTCCAAGCTGTAAGTTTAGAGTATGAGTGAGAGTAACAAAATCAAGGACCCATATCCAATTTTTCTTTCATTTTCAGTTCCTTTATAAATCAGCTCTGAGCATTAAGATTACTTTGGTCATAAATGTTGCCTCCAGAAGAGTGAGGTAACTCTAGTACCAGGGAAATCCTATCCACATAAGCACAAAAAAACAGATGGCCAATTTCTTCCTCCCAAATATCTATGTACTAACTGAAAATGAAAAAGAACACCTTCTATACAACAAAAAAAATTAACAGACTTCAAAATTAACACAAAAATATGAAAGCAAAGAGATAAATTTATTTCACAGATAAAATAATGAGCCATATAAAAGATCCAAGAGAATCTACTAACAAACTAAGATAGTTGCCAATACTGCTGGGCACTAAATCAATAATAAAAACTCAGTAGAGTACATAACACAGAAGAGTAACCAACTAGAATAGGCAAGAGATTTTTTTAAATCCCCTTAGGAACTAAAATTATAAGATGCTTTCCTAAGTATAAATCTAACAAAAGATTCCCAAAATTGAAGTGGAAAAAATAATAAACATTATATTTAGAACATAAAAGAAATCCTGAATATATGGACACATATACTATATTTGTAAATATTATAAAGCTACAAGTTTTCCATTAATTAATCTATAAATTCAAAATGATTTGAATCAAAATCTCAATTCTGTTTTGGAAAATAAGCAGTTTTCATGTGGACAAGCAAATGGCTTAGAATAACTAAAATAATTTCTGAACAAACAATGGGGAGATTTACTCTACCAAGTATTTTGTTTTGAAGATGTAATAATTACAAATGTGAATCATAACCATAGTTTTAATAAACAGACCAAGGAAACAAAATAGAAAGCCCTGGAAGAGACCCATACCTGTGTGAAAAATTGACATGTAACAGTGATATATTTCAGACTGATGAGAAATTGATTTATCCAGAAAAACAGATTACCCTTTTTGAAGAATAAAATTAGATCTCTCTATCATCCCATACCCAAAAACCTAATCCTGGGTAAATTAAGTATGTAACAGTGAGATACAAACTTTAAAACCTCTAGAAGAAAACAATGGGCACCTTTTATCATATCAAGGTATGGAAGTCATTCTAAAGCAAAATTTAAAAAAAACTGCAAAACAGAAAGAAGTAGGTTTTAAATTTTTAACTAAAATTAACATTTTTAAACATAAGGATGACAATAGACACTATAAAACAGGTTACAAAAGAAGTCAGATGACAAGGATTAGTATCTCAAATAATAAAGAACATCTATAAATTAATCATAAAAAGACAAATGAACCAACAGAAAAATGAGCCAAGGGTAAGAAGAGGCAATTAACATAAAAGGAAATACAAAGAATCAATAAACCTTAGAAAAATATCTGCAAGCGCATTAGTAATCAAGAATTTAGAAACAAACAGAAAAATACAATGGGACTCTATTCCACAGGGTCAGGACGCCAAAATATTGAAGTCTTATAACAGCAATCGTTGAATAAGAATGTGAAACAAAAGGAATTCTCCTACAGTGACAATGAGGGAACACCACATTTTACATCAAACTGAAACTAAAGTTAAGTTGAAGATTTTCTTACCCTAAAACTCAGAGATTCTTTCTACTTCAAGATATGTCCTAGAGCAGGTTCTCAGACTTCAGCTTGGATCACAATCACTTGGGGTGCTTGTTAAGACCCAGATTTCTGGGTCTCAAAAGCAAAGTTTCTGATTCAGGAGGTCTGGGGCAGGGCTCCATAGTTTGCAATTCTAATAAATGTTCAGGTGATCCTGATGGTGCTGGACCTAGGACCCCACTTTGAGAACCACTGCCTAAGAGGGGGGACAGCGTCCAAAGGGACATGGGAGCTATTCACTGCAGCTCAGCTCTGTTTCCAGAGTTCTCAGTATTGCAATCTACATGCCCTCAATCACGCTGAGGAAAGATAAACAGAGTCATTCTCAAGAATGCAATAATCATGCAGCAGTTTAACATTTAAGGCTAAACACAGCCATATAAATAGATCTCCACCTGCAAACACCTGCAGAACAACTCTGCATATTATTTGTGGATGCATAAAGATGTCATCAATAAAAAAATGCCTGGGAATATACAAACCAAATGCATGACAGAGACTAGCTCCAGGGTGGGAACACAGTAATGGGATTGAAGAAAGTAAAATGGATCCCCGAAGAACCACAACCTTAGTACTTTCTTAGAAAAAGTAAAGTATGAAACATACTTGGCATGACATTAAGATTTAATAGATATAAGGAGTAGTACAGTGGCAAGTATTATATTGTTCTCTATTCATAGGTGTGCCCTTGAAACAGTTTATAATAAAATGCAGAAAACAGTATATTAATTGTTTAAGAATTAAGTGCACATAAGTAGATGAATGCTTTATAAAAGCACTGTATTTGGATAAAACCTATCAGAACACCAACCCTTTGACTTTGCAGCTAATGAAGAGCTTCTCAACCAGTGATTCCCTCATTTGGTCAACAGCTAGACATCTGCTCTCTGCTAGGCATGGGCACCTGGTCCTCCAGGAACTCAGGTGTGCCCAGAGCCAGGTGCACCGGATGTTCTGGCAGGGAGATGGGGTAACAACTGTGGCATATATAGTATAAAGACGAGCTTTTAGTTGAATCTTATAGAAGAGGGGAGATTTGTCAGGTCCAAGAGGAGAGCAATCACTGCAGAAGAGACATACCATGTGAAGCAGTCAGAGAGGGGTGAGGTGTTCACCTGGAAGCCAGGTTCTGATATGGGGCCACTGGGATAGAAAACAGCAGATGACACAGCAAACTGATGAATAAAGACAATCACCATTGACCCAGCTGTCAGGCCAAAATCGCCAAAGTCACCCATGATTCTCTGCTTTCCATCACACTCACATCAAATTAACTCATCATGCAATTCTGCCAGCTTTACTGTCAAGACGCACCCAGAAAGGGAACCTGTTTCCCACCTCCTCCACCCACACCTGCTATACACCATCACCTCTCCTCTGGATGGGCACAGGCTGCGGTCTGGTCCCCAGGCTCGCTCTGCTACAGTCTCTACTCTGCAGAAAACGGCTAAGGGATGCTGCCAAACGTGAATCAGACCACACTCCCTGCCCAAAGTAAGCCAACAGCTGCCCATCAAAATGAAAGCAAGACTCAGCGTCTTTCCTGTGTCCTGGAAAGCCCTGGGCCATTTGGCTCGGGCCACCTCCCCCCTCACTCCCTTTCCTCCAACTGGTCTCTGGCCACATTACACGGTGCCACCTCAGGGCCTTTGCACCTGTGGCTCCCTCTGTCTGGAATATTCATCCACCATGAAAGATCTGCAGGCTCTCACCCAGGTCTCTGCTCAATGTCACCTCTGCTCAGTGAAAGGGGCATTTCTATCTACAATACCCTCATCACTCTCTTTACCCCTTCTCCTATGTTATCCTTTCTTGATGGAAATTACTGTTTTATATAATATTATTTCATTATTTGTTTACTTATTCTTTGTCTCAACAACTAGATTTTAAACAGGGATTTACTTGTCGGGCCACTATCACCAGGAAGCATGCCTGGGATATATATGAGACAAAGAAATATTTGTGGAATAAATGAGTGAATGAACATTCATCATGTTTACATTTTTTGCAAAGAAATAAAAGAAAAAGTGACTTAAACACAGGGTGATGAGTTATGGATCGAATAAAGAAGGAAGAATACGCATTTACCTTAGCTAAATCACTGAGCGAGCACTCTGCAAAAGATTCAGTGAGAAAAACGGATCCTAACAGATTCACTACAAGCCTTACAAAGCTATTTACTCCAGGAGAAGTAATATTTATTCCATTAGGATGGAAAAGCCAACGTGATAAATAGATGGAGAACCTTGGAGATGTCTTTGAAGTTCAGGACTGTCTTTATTTTTAAACCACAGCAAATCCGTCAAGAAGACTTGCCATTTGATGGTATCAGTGGAGTTCACAGCAGCAATGAGTTGTTGGTAATTAAAGTGATTGTTCTGCAAAACCTGGGA
The DNA here is from genome assembly GCF_964656455.1 of Halichoerus grypus. NCBI lineage: Eukaryota > Metazoa > Chordata > Mammalia > Carnivora > Phocidae > Halichoerus > Halichoerus grypus. The sequence goes on from NC_135714.1 coordinate 207,777,924, forward strand.
AGTCATCCCAGAACCCCATTCTAATTTCTAACCCAAGGATTTGAAAATTTACCTAACAAAGGTCACACTTGAAATGTGGCTAGGGCTACTTCAGGAACAATGGAAAACTCCTACAAGCCATTACAGAATCAGCATCAAAAGGGAAAAAAAGAAATCAGGAAATATTTACCCTTCCTGGTTTCTTTCTTTAATTAGGAAACAACAATGTAAAACAAAAACCAAATTTAGTACGGAAAAAATCATCCTGGCTACAATTACTTTATTTTTATCACATTAATGCTAAAAAAAAAAAAAAAAAAACTGAAAAGAAAAAAGGCAAAACCTCAATATTAGAAATACTCTGAGGGGCACCTGGGTGGCTCAGCTGGTTAAGTGTCCAAGTCTAGAGTCATGGTCTCAGGGTCGTGAGATCGAGCCCTGCATCAGGATCCACACTCAGCAGGGAGTCTGCTTGAGATTCTCTCCCTCTCTGCCCCTCCCCCTGCTTGTGTGTGCACGTGTGCTCTCTCTCTCAAATAAATCATTAAAAAATTTAAAAAAATATGTACTTTGAGAGGCATCTTTGAAGCCCCACCTCCCCCATGTTTATATGTGTGAAATAACCAGGTCCTTCATCTCAGCTATGTTTGCACCCTTTCTGCCCCGGCGTCCATCTCCAATTGGGGCCGGGAAGGAACCCTGTCACACTTGCTGCTGAACATCTAGGACCCTGGATAAAATCACAGGCGGGAACAAACACGGAGTAACCCTGGGATCCTGCCATCACTTCAGACTTGTCAACGCCGTTGCCACCAGGGGCAGTCAGGTGCCCTGATGCCAAGACCCCATCACCAGATTCACGCATCCACGGAAGTACCCTGGGGTCGGAAGGCTCACATGTGTGGTCACTGGCTAGAGGACTTCTGTGCTGCAGCACGGGTCCTGAGCCCTGAGGTCAGACACCCCAAGTTCTGCCACTAACCAGCTCTACTTTCAAAGGCACAATAAAATAAGTGTGCAAGCCAATCTTTTTGAGAGAGACAATGCTTAGAGCAGTTTTAGGGTTATAAAAAATAGAAGAGAAAGTACAGAGTTCACATAGAACGCTTCCTCGCCCCGCGTCTGGTTCCCCTTTGATGAACATCTGTTACAACTGCTGAGCCCACACTGATACGTTTTCTTGACTCAAGTCCACAGTTTACATCAGGGTCACTCCTGCTGTTGTACATTTTATGGGTTTGGACAAATGGATAATGACATTTTAGTATCACACAGAGTAAGATAGACAGTACCATAAAATATCCTACAGAGAAGTTTCACTGTCCTAAAAACCCTGTGTGCCCTCCCTTTTCATCCCTCCCTCCTGCCACACCAGCAACCACTCATCTTTCTACTGTTTGGGTAGTTTTGCCTTTTCCAGAAGGTCATATGGTTGCCATCATACAGGATGTGGCCTTTTCAGACGGACTTCTTTGACTTAATAATATGCATTAAGGTTCCGCCATGTCTTTCCATGGCTAGATGGTTCCTTTATTTTTAGTACTGAATAATATTCCATTGTCTGGACAGACCAAAGTTTATCTATCCATCCACCTACTAAAGGACATCTCAGTTGCTTCCAAGTTTGCAATTATGAATAAAACTGCTATAAAAACCTATGTGCAAATTTTTCTGTGGACACATACTTTCAACTCCAGTGGGTAAATACTGAAGAGTGTAGTTGTGGGATCAAACGTTAGAGTATGTTCAGTGCTTCAAGACGCTGTTACGCTGTCCGAAGTGGCCACTCCACGGTGCGTTCCTGCCAGCAGTGAGTGAGGGTCCCCGGTCTCCACATCCTCTCCAACACATGGTGCGGCCTGTGATCTGGATGGTGGCCCTTCTCACTGGCGTAATGGTAACATCTCATGGTTTTAATTTGCATTTCCCTGATATATGATGTCAAACTGCTTTTCATATGTTTATTTACCATCTGTATACAGATGTTTATTCAATTTTTAGCAATGTATTTCTTCTCTGATGAAATACCCATTCAAATCTTTTGTCAATTTTTTGAGAGAGAGCGAGCACAAGTGGGAGGGGAGGCGCAAAGGGAGAGAATCTCAAGCAGGCTCCACACCCACCTTGGAGCCGACCCAAGGCTCCATCTCATGACCCTGAGGTCATGACCTGAGCCAAAATCAAGAGTCAGACACCTAACTGACTGAGCCACTCAGGCACCCACCCCTCTTTTGCCCATTTTTAAATTACTTATTGTTGAGTTTTAACAAATTTTTTGTACATTTTAAATACTAATTCTTATCAGCTGTGTCTTTGGCGAATATTATCTCCCAGTGTGTGGACAGTCTTTTCATTCACTTGACACTATGTCACAGAGCAAAAGTGTTTTGTTTTTTTTTTTTTTTACTTTAAGGAAATTCAGTCTATCAATGACTTCTTTCATGGATCATATGCCTTTGGTGTTGTGTCTAAAATAACCATCAACATAACAAAAAGTCATCTGGATTTTCTGTTATCTCTTAGGTGTTTTTTAGTTTTGTTTTTTACATTTAGGTCTACGGTCCATTTTGAGATAATTTTTGTAAAGGATGTAAGTATGTGTCTAAATTCATTTTTTTGTATGTGGATGTCCAACTGTTCCATCATCTTTGCTCCATTGTATTGCTCTTGCTACTTTGTCACAATCAGTTGAGTATATTTATCTGGGTCTTTTGTTGGCTCTCCATTCTGTTCCATTAATCCATTTGTCTATACTTTCACCAAGACCACACTCTCTCAATTACCATTAGCTATATTTTTAATAAGTCTTGAAGTCTGGCAGTCAGTCCTGTGACTTTGTTCTTCTCCTTCATTATTACACTGGCTATTCTGGGTCTTGTGCCTTTCCACATAAACCTCAGAATTAGTTGTTGTTATCCACAAAGTAACTTGCTGGTATTTTAACTGAGGTTGCAATGAATCTACAGATGAAGTTGTGGAAAACTGCCACCTTACCAACACTGGGTCTTCTTATCCACAAACATGATTCAACATCAGTCTTTTAGTTTGTTCTTTCACTTATTTCACAAGGGTTCTGTAGTTACCTCCATATAGATCTTACACATACTTTGTTAAGATTTTTATGTAAGCATTTCATATTATGGTGTTAAAATATAAGTTTTTTTTTTATTTCAAATTCCAATTGTTCATTGCTGGTACATAAGAAAAGAGGTGACTTTTTTACATTATCCTTCTATCCTGCAACCTTACAATAATCACTTTTTAGCTCTGAAAGGGCTTTTTGTTGATTCTTTTTGATTTTCTACATCAATAATCATGCCATGTCAAAGACAGTTTTACTTCATCCTTCCCAATCTGTATACCTCTTTTCCCCTTTTCTTGTCTTATTGCATTATCCAAGAATTCTACTAGAAAGTTGAAAAGGAGTGGAGAGAGGGGGCATCCTTCCCTTGTTCTTGATCTTAGAGGAAAAGACTCTACTTTATCACCCCCATTACATATGATGTCAATTGTGGGGTTTTTGTAGATTTTCTTTATCTAGTGAGGAAGCTCCTGTATTCCCAGTGTGTTCAGAGTTTTTATCATGATTAGATGTTAGATTTTGTGAAATGTTTTTTCCACTACTACTGATATGATCATATGACTTTTCTTCTTTGGTGTGCTGATGTGATGGGTTCCATTAATCAATTTTCAAATGCTGAGCTGGTCTCCCATACTTGAGATAAACCTTCAACTTGTTCCATATGCCTCAGAAATTCATAACCTAACTCCTTCTGCCATTCCCATTCCATCCCCAATCAAATGAAATCTGACTTTCCTCTCGGGAACCAGAAACTTACCTGGGACCTTTATGGCACCAATCTGAGAGGCATTTTTCATTATCCTCCTCTTGCTGTGTCTCTCATATGAGGCACGAGTATGCATTCCCACCTTCTTGAAACTCATCTCTTGCCTTCCTCAATATGCCAACCTCCTGGTTCTCCTCACACTTCTCTAGTCACTCCTTTTTGCTCATTTATTCATTCAACAAACATCTCTGGAGTCCATACTAGATTTTAGCCCATGTTAAGTGTTGGGCATATCGTTCTGTCCCAAACATACACACCTTGCTAGAAGAGCGCCCAAGTTAGTGGAGAACAGAGGCACCGTAGAGAAGAGGCTCATAACATGGTGTTATGGGTGACATGCCCCCCACCACCAAAGTATACTGAAATTTTAACCTCTAATACTTCAGAATGTGATGTTATTTGGACATAGGGTCTTTACAGAGATAGTCAAGTTAAAATGAGGGTAAACCCTAATCCAGAATGACTAGAGTCCTTAAAAAGGAGGGGGGGCATTTGAACATGGAGACAGACATGCACAGAGGGAACAAGAAGCGAAGAGACACAGAAGACGACCGTCTACAAGTGAAGGGGATCCTCCCTCCTAGTCCTTAAAGGGACCACCCCTGATGGCACCTTGATCTTGGACTTCCAGCCTCCAGGACCGTGAGACAATACATTTCAGTTGTTTAAACCACTACCTGTGAGGCACTTGGTTAGAGTAGCCCCAACAAACCAACACACATGAAGAAAAGCCCTGGACAGAGTGGTAAGTGCCAAGCCTCGAGGCCAGAACGGGCTTGTCACTGTCACCAAACACAAGTGCTTGTGCTCTGGGATGGAGGGTAAAGCAGCAGATAATGAGACAGTACATTGGGTGTTTTAGGCCACGGTAGAATATCCTTCTACTGTAATATATCTTAGCTGTGAGGACAACTATCTGCCAAGTCCGCCCGCTGAATCGCTGAACGTGGGGATGGTCTTGGGGACCCCATACAGTTGGATGAAGTGTTCCACTCCACCTTCCCACTCTGCTGTCAGGAAAGCCCTACGCACTGAATTTCCTCTTTATTGCACTTACCTATAATGTTTCAGGTGTCGTCCCTACGCCACCTCCCCCAGATTTTTATACCACATCTCATCTACATCCGGTGACCTGGCATCCAACACCAAGTCCATACACAGCAAACATGTGACAAGGTTCACCAACGTCTGCAGTGGAAATCTTTGAATCACTCAGCAGATTCATGAATGCAAACAGCGTGCAGTGAAATGAAGCTTTTTGTAAAGCCACAGGAGATACGTGAAGGAAGTGGTCTCAGTCACGGTAAACTCGCAGCATTCGGGTTTCCCCAGGAAAGGCTCACAGCAAGCACAAAGCCACATTGGGTTCTGGTGGGTATTTTATCCTTGACAAAACTGTGGAAGTGGCAAAGATGCTAACATGACAGTAGGTAATATAATCAGTACAAACCCTGTTTGCTGAGAACATAATTCTGTCGGCGATTTATATTAAAGCCCAAGAAGCTGAAGGATTTTGATTTGCTTATTCACTGTAGGCAGACAATCAATTAAGCTGGTGGAAGAAAGATGAAAATGACCCACAGAATCTTAAGTAGAATGAAGCTGATAATTCGCTAAAATTTACAGCCAATAAACAGATAAAAGACAGAGAAAAGTATGATAGTTTGATTGGATTTGCCATTAGTCTTATCTTCTTATGAGAAAGCTAATGACTGAGTGAGAAAAGCCGATCCAAGGTTTCTGACAGGAGGTCACGGTGACTTCATTACATGCAAGACGGAGGCAAAGGAAGCAGATGACAAAGCCCAGGAACCATCAACAGTGTGTTCCGTTCAAACTCCGAGACCCAGGGACACAGAACAGAGAGGAACGTGTTCAATCGGACAGAGCAGGCTGGGAGAGAAAGGCGATTCCACCATCTCATCAAGTCAAACCCCGAAACCCTGAAGTGTTGAGATCAGCTGTTCTTGTACCGGCTCCCGGCACAGGCCGGCAAGAGGTGAGCCCCACTTCCACTGCACACAGAGCACTGCGGGTTGAGGGCTGAAGGTGTACGTGTGCGGGCATCCCCTACAGTGGGGCACGGCGGTGAGGAGCTCAGGCTTGGATCCAGGCCCACCTGCCCCAAGTCGCGGCTCCCCACACATGAACGGAGCGGCCTGAAGAAAGCGACGGAAACTTCCTAAGACTGAGGGTCCCTGATAACAACGGTGGGAGAACAGTAAAGACCCCCGAGGGCACGCACACAGTGTGACTAGCCAACACCAAGCCCGTGCTGGACCGTCACAAACCGCAGTCCCGGCACAGCCCGGCGTCTGCTGGTGCGGGACAAGACGCACGTGTTCAATATGCGTTCTTACATCAGTGGGGGACCCCACACACCCTCCCACCCACTGCCGCGGATGAAACACAAACAGCCGCAAACCTCCTGGTAGTGTGTCTGAATATTTAGATAGACGGGTGAGGAAATACAATGTGCTCCTACAACAGGGTGCTGGGCTGGCCAGTCCTGCAGAGCCCACACAGCCCTTCAGAAGAATGTCTGCAAACGCATGTGACAAAACACACACAAAAGTTACCCTGAAATAGTCAAATACGTCTACTCATGATGCACTAATAATACAGGAACTTTCACAGCACATCAGCGATCCCGCAGCAGCTATGACGCTGACACTAATTTCAAAGCGTGGATGAACTTACTCCTTCACGCCAGCACCAACCCAATGTGAACTGCCTTCTGCCCACCTGGTGAGAGGCCACAGGGCTCTTACCCACACTGTGGCAGCCTCCACTGATGAGGAGAGGAAACGTAAGCTCCCACCAGAGGCTCCTGGAACAAGGACAGTGTTTCTCCTGTTTGAGTCCAAGGGGCCACGCGAGTTCTTATCTGCCAACCCGGGAGGGGTCCATGCACCCCAGTTAAGAACGCCTGCTCTAATTTAAGCACAATGTCTTCATGTTCCTGGAAATGTTTCAAGGGCCGTAAACACATGGTTTTGTGTCTCATCTACCTTCGCGTTTTTCCTTAACATTACCACGGTACCATATGGATCAGCCAGGGTCCCTGTGAAATCACTGGGACCATCCAGGGAATGACACGGAAAGGTGTGGGCAGAGAGACAGGGCCGGGCCGGGGCAGTAACTGGCACCAGCCTGGGACCTGAGGGGCAGAGAGCTAGTCCGTCTCAGATTCCTTATCTGCAAACAGAGGGATTAACTGAGATGGAGTGTGCATGGCACCACACGGTACTCCCCAGAGGGTGTCTTTGACAAAGTGACCACAGCCTCAGTGACCCTTCATGCCTCACCCCATGTTTTAGAAGATGAGCTGAATTATCTGGGTGACATGCAAATCCGTCAAATACACAGGATGTCAGGATAAGTTTCCAATAACACGCCTGCCTTGCAAAACCCCAATGATCTGCTGTGTCACAAAAGGATGAAGCTAGAGGCCCAGATTTCTAGAAACGTTTTCTATATTAAAGCTAACAAAGTATCAGTCACAACACTCAATAAACTAGTGGTTCTCACTCAATGAAACAGTATTTCATAAAAATCTATACACAGGGGCGCCTGGGTGGCTCAGTCGTTAAGCGTCTGCCTTCGGCTCAGGTCATGATCCCAGGGTCCTGGGATCGAGTCCTGTGTCGGGCTCCCTGCTCAGGGGAGAACCTGCTTCTCCCTTTCCCACTCCCCTGCTTGTGCTCTCTGACAAATAAATAAATCTTTTAAAAAAATTAAAAAAAAAATCTATACATAGCCAAGGCCCTTGAAATTTACTTAAAAGTTAAAACATACATCCCTTTGAGAAATTACTGCCTATCCTACCGTGTATCGTGATGATTTGTACCGACGGACAAAACTTAGCAAAACCAGCAGTTCCTCTGAGCATCACTATTAACAAAAATAAGATGGTAGCCATGTGTTACAAACAAATCTTATGTGCTCTGAAAAGAACCTTCTAAGTATCTGCAAATTCACTAAAGACACAAAAGCAAACATGCAAAGATTATGCGGGACAATGGTTATATGTTCAGAGTATACGATCTTTACCAAGGGAGGGCTGCTAACTCAATGTCCTAAGAGCAATCATGAACCCATCCAAAGCAGGAAGATTCTTCATCACCAAGGCAGCACCAATTGTCCTGGGCTGCTGCAAAATACAATAAATAAATGCATGCAACTCAACTAGTCCCTTAAGGGAGTAGGAGAAAGGTCACTGGAATGCATGCCGTGATTGGCTCCCTCCAGCTTTGAAATCAAAACCTTGGCTGGGTCACCAAGATTAGTTTTCATATATGCATTTCCGCTTGCCTGCAGGGGAAAGTCACTGCTGTGTGACAATTTCCACCCTATTGATTTTTTTTTTTTTTTTTTTTTTATTAAGGCAAGGAGAAAGGTCAGTAAAACATAGTAAGTCCCAGAAATGTGTCCTGAACACCAAGTGTGGGATAAAGTTATAAACCTATACCTGAAGAAAAACAAAAGCCCTTTGGGGCAAACAGAATAGGAGAATTTTAAAAGCTTTTTCATTAGGCTTCCTTCAAATGCAAACATCTGCTGCACAGAGATACAAAGAAATTGATATTTTAAAAAATGTTGTTTCGATAGAGAAACCCCTTCTGGAATCTAGAAAGTGCATCTTTCATCATCTGTTCTTACCTCCCCAAATTTAATAACATGACTCTGTAAATGCTCTCTTCACAAAAATTGTTTTAATGGTATAAATTGTGGGTATTTCAAGGATGAAAAGAGAGTAAAAGATACATGAGAAAAAATATTGTTAACAAATTTTGTTGACTTATATCCAAATTCTTTAAAGTGAAAAAAAAAAAAAAAAGATTTTTAACTCTCACTGTAGCATTACCCAAGACAGGTTTTCTTCATTGTTAAATCATACCATCCTACAGCACTGGCTGGAGTATTTCAGTATTACTATAACAGTGGCCAGACATTTCCACAATAAAGTTCATGCTGCTGTAAAATAATTTGCAAAATAGATAAAGCCCAATGATGTACATATTGGTTTCTGTTGGAGTCTAATTTCATTACTTATGTTTAATAAAAATGCCAACATTTACCTGGGTTATAAAACAACAAACATACTTCATATGCGCACACACCCAATCACATACTTACATATGCTAATGCTAAAATGTTCAAATATTAGCTGCTCTATCCTAAAATATTCTTAAATACTTATCTTAAACTTTCTGTGAAACAGTAAAAATAGTAAAAAGTTCAATGTGATTTTTTTTCTAAAAAACAATATAACTTAGTTAATAAAATTAAATAAGTAAACGTGAAATGATTCTTTCAGGATGGCAGTAGCAACCTTGGACTTCTACTAGCAACAGATGAAAAGTTTTTTTGTTTTTTTTTTTTCAAGATTTCATTTATTTATTTGAGAGAGAGAGAGAATGAGAGACAGAGAGCATGAAAGGGAGGAAGATCAGAGGGAGAAGCAGACTCCCTGCCGAGCAGGGAGCCCAACGCGGGACTCGATCCTGGGACTCCAGGATCATGACCTGAGCTGAAGGCAGTCGCTTAACCAACTGAGCCACCCAGGCAACAGATGAAAAGTTTAAAGAAACTGCTGACCTAAATTCTTCATCACCTCCTTCCATGAAACCAACCCAAACTGGAGAAATAAGACAGTTTGATTCCAGGAATATCAAACTGACAGACGATAGCAAGCCCCTTTAGAGAGTGACAGTCAAGAGTGATTGCCCCACATTCCTGCTGCAAAATCACACCTGTTCACTGGGAATTTTCATGGGCTCCTCACTGGCAGGACCACTGTTCCACTAAACACAGAGGGAGGATTTACGGTGGAGGAAACCCCGCACCAGAAGTCAGGGACAGAACACGGAATGTTAGTGAGAAATGAGCATCCTAACTGATCCTGCTCCGCTCACTCCTAACTGGAGCATCCTGTCCGCGGGAGAGCTACCTCCACCCTGCCCTCGGGCATTCAGACTTTATTCTCTACTCAACTCCCTGGAGGACAGAGATCCCCATGTCCTGAGACAAAAAAACATCAGAATAGACAGGAAACATCCTGCTGTTCCCAAAATGCAAGATCAACCTCAAAGACGCCAGGCATTAAACTAAAATGACAGTTTCAGGGTTTCAGCGGGCAGGCTGCGGCCCTCGGGAAATCAAAGAATAATAATGGTGATGATGATGATGTAAGTAGAACAAGGTAAGTCTATATAAAAGCTTGACTTGATCATGAAATCCAGGTACAAAGAATTAAGATAGTGTTTTAAGAAGAATACAACTGAATACCAAGATAAATGTAACTAAATATCCACTTTTGGTTTTAATACAAAGAAACAAATACGTTTGTGATGATACTGTGTTTCTTCTGCAGCATTAGTCTGTTCCTAAGGTACAATTACATTCTTCATTCTTCATTCTATCTTTGAAAGCAGAAAAGGAATAAAAGTTTAAGACAAGCAGATCCTGCAAAAGCAGAGACAGTATAAAAACAGAAAGGATCAGCCAGGAGGGGTCACATACAATTCACCAGACTGGGTCTGATGATTTAATGGGGACCAGTTGTCACAAAAGGTTTATTCCAAAATGACAAATTAGCCAGATCTCCTAGGAGCTAAGCGCACAGACCCAGTCCCTGTCTCCTAGGAGATGAAACCTCCAAACAGTCCTCCTACTTATAATGAAAGGTTTTTTTTAAGATTCATTTATTTATTTTAGAGAGAGAGAGCAAGTGTGCACAGGGGTAGAGGGGGAGAGAGAAAGAGAGAGAGAATCTCAAGCAGAGTACCCGCTGAGCCACCCAGGCACCCTGTAATGGAAGTTTTTAAAGGAACATACATATTTAGTAATAATAACAGACCAGGTCAATAGGTCATAAGAAATACAGGATTCCAAACCTTTAAAAAAATACCATATTCCTGGAAATAAAACCAAGTCTTCAAAAGATCTAAAACCACATAAAAAATAGAGGCATTAGGGTCCAGTGACACAAAAGAGAATCACTTGATTTTATAAAAGGGACTCACTCAGCTGGATAGCAATGGTCGTTCCTGAACCGTTCTGATCAATGGCAGCAGTCCCCATGTACCCAAAACCAACATCCCAATACCTGCCATGGAGACTCGTGGGAGACAAGATGCCTCCCTTCAGGGTCTGGAAAAATGGTGAACATTGTAAAGGTTTTAGGGGCATATGTTCCAAGATTACAACAAGCTATAAACCTAGAATACATAAGAGGAAGCAGAATTTTCTTAAAATGTTTAATTGAAAGTATGTTTTACATAACTTAAAATATAAAGGTTTTTACCAGTTTTATAATCACTGTGGTATTTTTTCTGTGTTCATCAGTAGGTTCAGTTTAGGAGAAGGAAGACTGACCTTAAACGTTTGTTAGTGCCCGAACTTCTTTAATTGCTATTTCAATGTTCACAAACTTCCTGGTAAAACACATTATGCAGTAATTAACCACACATACAATCTCCAAACATATAAGGAAAGGCGGCCTATGCAATGCAAAAATAAAAATTATTTAATAAATCACAAAATTAGTTGAACCATAAACAAAATAAAGATTGAGTAAGTAGTCCCCCTGAAAACTCCCTGCAACATGAAAGAACCCATGAAGAATTCATAAATTTTCTCTTCACAATTTTCAGGCTGGCTAGACACTGTAATTACATCCATACTGCAAACATACATTTAGAATAAAATAACTGTGAAAGTATTTTGAAATACACTGATATGCTGAAAAATATTTTTAAAAGATAAAAAAGCAAGTGACTGATATGCAACAAATAAAAAAGCCTCAACACATCTCACATCTTACCAAAAAAATAATCAAAAATAGTAAAAAATAGTTAAGATAATTAAATGTAAATTTTAAAACTATAAAACTTGTCGAAGAGATCACAGGACACAGTCATTGTGGCCTTAGGGCAGGCAGAGTTCTTAAAACAACCCCAAAAACACAATCCATAAAAGAGAAAAATGATAGACTGCACAGTATTAAAATTAAAATATTCTGTCATTCGAAAGACACTGTTCAGAACAAAACAGACAGTTTTCACCAGGGAGAACAGATCTGCAAATCACAGGCCTGACAAAAGACGTGTACCCAGAATACACACGGAAACATTAACATACAAATGGCCCATTTGTCTAAAATATTTGAAGACACTTCATCAAAGAATAAAGATGGAGAGTAAACATGTGAAAAGTGGCTCAATGTCTTTACTTATTGGGGAAGTTAGGGAAAAAGCTGAAGAGAGACACCATGAGAAAAGCCAGGAGAAATACACACACAAAACCACACATAGTACACACTGACCCAGCCATGAAGAACTGGCAGGGATGCAAGCCACAAGTACCTGCTCGCCCTGCTGGGGGCTAGGCAGACACGCAGGTGCCCAGGAAGGCAGTTTGACAAGTCTTAGGAAGCCACACACACTCTTCCCATTTGGCCATCCCCATCCTTCCACCGAATGAAATACCCGTGTGAAATGAAGACCCACGTTCACAGGAGAGCGTGAAGCAGCTTTATTCATAGTTGCCCAAAGCTGGGAACAGCTCACATGGCCTTCTACAACAGAACTGACAGAGATGTGAGTACATTCATATGATGGAATACTACTCAGCAGTTTTCTTTAAAGGAACAGTGGTGCACAGAGCAGCGGGTGTGAATCTCAGAGGCACTCTGCAAAGTGAAAGATGCCAGGATCAGAATGCAACATACTATGTAACTGCATGTGCATAGCATTCTGGAGAAAGCAAACACAGGACAGAACAGACTAGCAGGTGGGTGACTCAAGGGGGCAAAACACTCAGAATTGAAGAATACTGGAACACATCCAAAGCAACATCTTAAAGTAAGGTTTTACCCCTTAGATATTCATATTAAGTAGTAAAAGCAGCATAAACAAGCAAGCTAAGCAACCAACAACAAAAGATAGCTACAAAGTGAAAGGCAGAAGAGAAAGTAACAGAAATTAAACAGAAAAAAAATGCACAACAGAGATGATCCAACAACAGCAAGACTAGTTCATGAGAAATTCCAGCCAGAATTATATAGAATAAAAGAAAGTCTATAAATTATATCTCAATTAAGCTGTTGTTAGAATTGTTCTTAATTATTAAAAAATAAAGGCACTAAAAGCCAATATCAAAGAAAAGGAGAACATAACTAAAAATAACAGAAAGATCAAACATCATAAGAGACAATAAAATTCTATCAACAAACTTGAAAACAAAGGTGATACGGATAAGTTTAGATAAACGCAATTTCCCTGAAGTGTCTCAAGAAGAAACAGAAACTCTGAATATTCCTAAAATCATTATAGTTATTGTCAGTGGTTTTAAACCTACCCACAAAGAAAACTCCAGGCCCACGTGGTTTCAATCAAAAGTTTTACCAAATATCTAAGGTAAAAGAATTCCAGGAGGAGAGGGAAGGTGGCAGAGGGATAGGGGACCCTTGAATTCAGCTAGATAGCCATCAAATCATTCTGAACGCCTGTGAATTCAACCTGAGATCTAAGAGAATTGCTAGGGTTCTACAAATAGAAAATCAACCACTTTTTGCAAGGTAGGAGGTGCAGAGAAGTGAATCTGAAGGGATATATCAGCAGATAAACCTCAGGGAAAGGGAGCCTCCGTAAGTCAGCTACCAGCAAGTAATAGAGCAGCAGAGCACAAAATCAGAACTTTAGAGGTCTGCTCCAGTGAGGGACGTGCCTGCCTGAGAGGCGCTCAGGTGGCAAAGCAGGGCGGAATCCAAGCTGGGACAGCCTGGTCTCAGGATCCCCAGGGTCACAGAAAGAACAGGGGTGCCTGAGTACGGCAGAGTTCCCAGGCATCCAAGCGGGGAAGCTGGCTATAATCCGCGAGCCCCGGAGCAGGCTTGCCGCTGGGTGTTGCCATAAACTTCGAACCACGGCAGGATTGGGCAGGTGCTCTCCAAGCAGGGGCCCAGCAAAAGACAGAACTGCTGAGTCCCTGCTCCTTCCCCGGGGGAGCAGTGCAGGTGCACGCAGGATCAGGCAACCACTCCCAGAGCAGGGGGCGCAGAGAGCAGGAGTGAGGCGGTGAGACCACCACTCCCTCCCTCCCCTGGGAGGACGGTGCTGGTGTGCACTGCAGGAGTCCACAGACTTCCACACACACACAAGTGACTGACTGCTTCTTCCTGAGGGTGCACTGAAGGGGGTGGGGGACCACGATAGCTCAGCTCCAGGGCTGGAGATCGGGGCGCTGCCATTTTTGTTATTGTTTTTCATCCTCTAAAGCTGCATGAAAAGCCTTCAAGGAACAAAAACCACACAGAGCAACCAGAAGCAGCTTACACTGAGGCCAACCCCCTGCAAGGAACGGTGCAAGCCCACCTGAGCAAAGACACCTGCCAATCAGCACAACATGCCCCTCCCCCAGAAGACCAGGGGGAACATCAGGCGAACACCACGTTTATGGATCACACAGAACTGAAAAACTCCTACTCTAGGGAAACAGTATATAGACTACAAGGTTTTTCCTCATGAATCTTCAGTCTTTCAGTTCAAAATTTTCTTTTTCATTTTTTTCTTTATTCCCTTTTCAACTAGCTTATTTTATCAAATCTTTTTAAGTCTTTTTTTCAATTTTCATTTCTACATTTACATTTTACATATTCCTCATTTTTGGCTTCCTTGCCCTGTATTCACTTTTATTTTTCTATATGTATAAATTTTTATTTACAATTTTAGGATCAAGTGTCTTCTAACAAACAGACCATAATACACCCAGGACCAAGTGTATCACCACATTCTGTCTACCTCTTTGATTATATTCCCTATTTTTTTCCTTTTTTGGTTTCTGATCTCTTCTGATTTCCCAAGTGTATATTTCACTGGGGTTGTGGTTGAGATTTTTATTTTTTATTTTTTTATTTCTATTTTGTTCTCTCGTTCATCTATTCTTCTCTGGACAAAATGGCCAGAAGGGAAAAATTCCCAGAAAAAAAGAACAAGAGGCAGTACTCACTGCCAGAGACTTAATAAATATGGATATTGGTAAAATGTCAGAGCTAGAATTCAGAACAATGATTACAAAGATACTAGCTGGGCTTGATAAAAACATAGAAGACACTGGAGAATACCTTTCTGGAGAAATAAAAGAACTAAGATCTAATCAGGTTAAAATCAAAAAGGGTATTGCTGAGATGCAATCAACAATGGAGGCTCTTATTGCTAGGATAAATGAGGCAGAAGAGAGAATAAATGATACGGAAGATAACATTATGGAGAACAAAGAAACTGAGCAAAAGAGAGAAAAACAATTACTGGAGCATGAGGGGAAGATTTGAGAGATCAGCGATACCATAAAGCGAAACAATATTAGAATAATTGGGATACCAGAAGAAGAGGAGAGAGAGAGAGAAAGAGAGGAATGAGTAGGGGGCAGAAGGTATATTTGAGTAATTTATAGCTGAGAACTTCCCCTAATCTGGGGAAAGAAACAGGCATTCAAGTTGGAGGCACAGAGAACCCCTTCAAAATCAAGAAAAATAGATGAATATCCCAATATATAATAATGAAGCTTGCAAATTTCAGAGATAAAGAGAAAATCCCAAAAGTAGCTCGAGACAAGACGACCTTAAACTAGAATGGTAGAAACATTAGACCAGCAGCAGACCTATCCACAGAAACCTGGCAGGCCAGAAAGGACTGGCATGATATATTCAATGTGCTAAATGGGAAAAATATGCAGCCAAGAATACTTTTCCCAGCAAGGCTGTCATTGAGAATGAAGGAGAGATAAAGAGCTTCCAGGACAAACACAAACTAAAAGAATTTGTGTTCACTAAACCAGCCTTGCAATAAATATTAAAGGGGGTCCTGTAAGCAAAGAGAGAGCCCAAAAGTAACACAGACCAGAAAGGAACAGAGACAATATACAGAAACATGGACTTTACAGGCAATACAATGGCACTAAATTCATATCTTTCAATAATTACTCTGAATGTAAATGGGCTAAATGCTCCAATCAAAAGACACAGGGTATCAGATTGAATAAAAAACAAGACCCATCCATATGCTGCCTACAAGAGACTCATTTTAGACCCAGAGACACCTCGAGACTGAGAGTGAGGGGGTGGAAAACGATTTATCATGCTAATGGACATCAAAGGAAAGCTGGGGTCACAATCCTAATATCAGACAGATTAGATTTTAAACCAAAGACTGTAGTAAGGGATGAAGAGGGACACTATATCATAGTTAAAGGATATATCCAACAAGAAGATCTAATAATTATAAATATTTATGCCCCTAATATGGTAGTAGCCTATGATACAAACCAATTAATAAAATTAAAGAAACACATTGATAAAAATACAATAATAGTAGGGGACTTTAACATCCCCCTCAGTGAACTGGACACATCATCTAAGCAGAAGCTCAACAAGGAAACAAGGGCTTTGAATGACACACTGGACCAGATGGACATCACAGATATATACAAAGCATTCCATCCTAAAGCAACAGAATACACATTCTTTTCGAGCGCACATGGAACATTCTCCAGAATAGATCACATACTGGGTCAACTGGTACCAAATGATTGGGATTATTTCCCACATATTTTCAGACCACAATGCTTTGAAACGTGATCTCAATAGACAAGAGGAAATTTGAAAGGAACTCAAATACTAGGAGGTTAAAGAGCATCTTACCAAAGAATGAATGGGTCAACCAGAAAATTAAAGAGAAATTTAAAAAATTCATGGAAACAATGAAAATGAAAACACAACTTTTCAAAACTTTTGGGATGCAGCAAAGGCGGTCCTAAGAGGAAAGTACATAGCAATATAAGCCTTTCTTAAGAAACTAGAATCTCAAATACACAAGCTAATTTATAAAGGAGCTAGAGAAAGAACAGCAAATAGAGCCTAAACCAAGCAGGAGAAGAGAAATAATAAAGATTAGAACGGAAATCAATGAAATAGAAAGAACAGTAGAACAGATCAATGAAACTAGAAGTTGGTTCTTTGAAAGAATTAGTAAGATCGATAAACCCCTAGCCAGACTTATTAAAGAAAAGAGAAAGGACCCAAATTAATAAAATCATGAATGAAAGACGTGAGATCACAATCAACACCAAGGAAATAAAATGAATTTTAAGAACATATTATGAGCAACTATATGCCAACAAATTAGGCAATCTGGAAGAAATGGATAAATTCCTAGAGACATGTAAACTACCAAAACTGAACCAGGAAAAAAAAGAAAACCTGAACAGACCTATAACCAGTAAGGAAATTGAAGCAGTAATCAAAAATCTCCCAACAAACAAGAGTCCAGGGCCAGATGGCTTACCAGGGAAATTCTACCAAACATTTAAAGGAGAATTAATACCTGTTCTTCTGAAGCTGTTTCAAAAAATAGAAACAGAAGGAAAACTTTCAAATTCGTTCTATGAGGCCAGCATTACCTTGATCCCAAAACTAGAAAAAGAACCCAGCAAAAAGGAGAATTATAGACCAATATCCCTGATGAACATGGATGCCAAAATTCTCACCAAGGTACTAGCCAAGAGGATCCAATAATACATTAAAAAGATGGTTCACCACGACCAGGTGGGATTTATTCCTGGGATGCAAGGGTGGTTCAACATTCACAAGTCAATCAGTGTGATAAAGAGCATTAATAAAAGACAAGAGCCATATGATCCTCTCCATTGATACAGAAAAAGCATTTGACAAAATACAGCATCCTTTCCTGATTAAAACTCTTCAAAATATAGGGATAGAGGGAACATTCCTCAATATCATAAAAACCATTTATGAAAAGCCCACAGTCAATATCATCCTCAATGGGGAAAAACTGAGAGCTTTTCCCTTAAGGTCAGGAACATGACAGGGATGCCCGCTCTTGCCACTATTATTCAACATAGTATTAGAAGTCCCAGCCTCAGCAATCAGACAACAAAAATCAATAAAAGGCATCTGAATCAGCAAAGAAGTCAAACTCTCACTCTTTGCAGATGACATGATACTCTATGTGGAAAACCCAAAAGACTCCCCCCCAAAATTACTAGAACTCATACAGCAATTCAGTAACGTGGCAGGATACAAAATCAATGCACAGAAATCAGTCGCATTTCTACACACTAACGAGACAGAAGAAGGAGAAATTAAGGAATTGATCCCATTTACAATTACATCAAAACCCATAAGATTGGGGCGCCTGGGTGGCTCAGTTGGTTAAGCGACTGCCTTCGGCTCAGGTCATGATCCTGGAGTCCCGGGATCGAGTCCCACATCGGGCTCCCTGCTCAGCAGGGAGTCTGCTTCTCCCTCTGACCCTCCCCCCTCTCATGCTCTCTGTATCTCATTCTCTCTCAAATAAATAAATAAAATCTTTAAAAAATAAAAAAAATAAAAAAAAAATAAAAAACCCATAAGATACCTAGGAATAAACCTAACCAAAGCGGTAAAGGATCTATATTCTAGAAACTAGAGAACACTGATGAAAGAAATTGAGGAAGACACAAAGAGATGGAAAAACTTTCCATGCTCATGAATTGAAGAATAAACTTTGTGAAAATGTCTATGCTGACCTGGGAACAACACAGGTGGGAACTGGGTAGGTCCACTTACACATGGATTTTTCCAATAAATAAGGTACTTTACTGTAAATATATTTTCTCCATGGTTTTCTTAATGACGTTTTATTTTCTCTAGCTTACTTTATTGTAAGAATGCAGTACATGATACACATAATATACAAAATACATGTTAATCAACTGTTGATGTGATCAGTAAGGCTTCTGGTCAACAATTCCCTATTAGCAGTTAAGTTTTGGGGGAGTCAGAAGTTCTTTGTGAATTTCTGACCACGGGGAGGGCTGGCGCCTCAGCACCCACACTGGTCAAGAGTCGCCTGCGCTATAATCCCAACAGATGGATAAGAAGCATCTGTAAGCATTTAACATCCACTCATGATTTTTTAAAGTACTTAGCAAATTAGGAACAGAAAGGAACTTTCAAAGAAATATTTTACGATGATGAGAAATCATACAAATGTGCCCATCGGCACCCCTTCTTTCCCCTAAAATAAGAAAAATGAACAAAAAGGTTAAGCATTAGATTCCGGGTAGTTAAAAGGTTAAAGGCAAAACTGTAAAGCTTCTGAAGACAACAGGACAGATGTGTGGCTGTTCTGTGTGTGTGAGGCCCACGCACCCCCACCCGTGCCCCCGCCCTGCAGCTGAACTTTGAAGGCCCCACGCACACACCGCCTTCCCCTCCGTCCAGCAAACCTGTCCAGCTGAGCAGGATCAAATGCAGAGAGACGCTGCGGTTGGGGTTCCATGACCCTGTGCCCTCCTGGTGGGCAGGGGGTTGGCAATATCTAGGTTCCAAACAGGGTCTGAATTGTTCAAAATGCTACTGACCACCACGGCTGCTACGTACAGCCCCCCAGATGCCTGCACCTCTCCCTCCCACTCAGAGTGAGCAATGGACAATGGTTTCCTTGAAGCCTGCCCCAAAGTGTGCCTGTGGCCCCTTCACTGAACCTGCTCAGTCACCCCAACCAGGAGCCACCCGCCTCGCCGGCAGGGCTCACACATATAACCACAACCATGAAGAACAAGACCAACCAACGGGCTTGACTAAACTTGGGAATTTCTGTTCATTCAAGCAAACTATAAGGAATGCAGAACAGCATCACCAGCTGGGAAAACAGATTTGTATCACACGGAAAGGATACAAGGGTTGCATCCAAAATATTATGAATTCCTCAAAGTCAACAATACAAAGATAATCAGGTAGAGAAATTTTCTTTTTTTTTTTTTTTTTTTTTAAATTTTTTTATTGTTATGTTAATCCCCCTACATTACATCATTAGTTTTAGATATAGTGTTCCATGATTCATTGTTTGTGCATAACACCCAGTGCTCCATGCAGAACGTGCCCTCCTCAATACCCATCACCAGGCTAACCCATCCTCCCAACCCCCTCCCCTCTAGAACCCTCAGTTTGTTTTTCAGAGTCCATCGTCTCTCATGGTTCTTCTCCCCCTCCGATTTCCCCCCCTTCATTCTTCCCCTCCTGCTACATTCTTCTTCTTCTTTTTTTCTTTCTTAACATATATTGCATTATTTGTTTCAGAGGTACAGATCTGAGATTCAACAGTCTTGCACAGTTCACAGCGCTTACCAGAACACATACCCTCCCCAGTGTCCATCACCCAGTCACCCCATCCCTCCCACCCCACCCCCCACTCCAGCAACCCTCAGTTTGTTTCCTGAGATTAAGAATTCCTCATATCAGTGAGGTCATATGATACATGTCTTTCTCTGTTTGACTTATTTCGCTCAGCATAATACCCTCCAGTTCCATCCACGTCGTTGCAAATGGCAAGATCTTATTCCTTTTGATGGCTGCATAATATTCCATTGTATATATATACCACATCTTCTTTATCCATTCATCTGTTGATGGACATCTTGGCTCTTTCCACAGTTTGGCTATTGTGGACATTGCTGCTATAAACATCGGGGTGCACGTAGCCTTTCGGGTCCCTACTTTTGTATCTTTGGGGTAAATACCCAGTAGTGCAATTGCTGGATCATATGGTAGCTCTATTTTCAACTTTTTGAGGAACCTCCATACTGTTTTCCAGAGTGGCTGCACCAGCTTGCATTCCCACCAACAGTGGAGGAGGGTTCCCCTTTCTCCGCATCCCCGCCAACATCTGTCATTTCCTGACTTGTTAATTTTAGCCATTCTGACTGGTGTGAGGTGGTATCTCATTGAGGTTTTGATTTGGATTTCCCTGATGCCGAGCGATATTGAACACTTTTTCATGTGTCTGTTGGCCATTTGGATGTCTTCTTTGGAAAAATGTCTGTTCATGTCTTCTGCCCATTTCTTGATTGGATTCTTTGTTCTTTGGGTGTTGAGTTTGATGAGTTCTTTATAGATTTTGGATACTAGCCCTTTATCTGATATGTCATTTGCAAATATCTTCTCCCATTCTGTCAGTTGTCTTTTGGTTTTGTTGACTGTTTCCTTGGCTTTGCAAAAGCTTTTGATCTTGATGAAGTCCCAATAGTTCATTTTTGCCCTTGCTTCCCTTGCCTTTGGCGATGTTTCTAGGAAGAAGTTGCTGCGGCTGAGGTCGAAGAGGTTGCTGCCTGTGTTCTCCTTTAGGATTTTGATGGACTCCTGTCTCACATTGAGGTCTTTCAACCATTTGGAGTCTATTTTTGTGTGTGGTGTAAGGAAATGGTCCAGTTTCATTCTTCTGCATGTGGCTGTCCAATTTTCCCAACACCATTTGTTGAAGAGACTGTCTTTTTTCCATTGGACATTCTTTCCTGCTTTGTCAAAGATTAGTTGACCATAGAGTTGAGGGTCCATTTCTGGGCTCTCTATTCTGTTCCATTGATCTATGTGTCTGTTTTTGTGCCAGTACCATACTGTCTTGATGATGACAGCTTTGTAGTAGAGCTGGAAGTCTGGAATTGTGATGCCGCCAGCTTTGCTTTTCTTTTTCAACATTCCTCTGGCTATGCGGGGTCTTTTCTGGTTCCATACAAATTTTAGGATTATTTGTTCCATTTCTTTGAAGAAAGTGGATGGTATTTTGATGGGGATTGCATTGAATGTGTAGATTGTTCTAGGTAGGATTGACATCTTCACAATATTTGTTCTTCCAATCCATGAGCATGGAACGTTTTTCCATTTCTTTGTGTCTTCCTCAATTTCTTTCATGAGTATTTTATAGTTTTCTGAGTACAGATCCTTTGCCTCTTTGGTTAGATTTATTCCTAGGTATCTTATGGTTTTGGGTGCAATTGTAAATGGGATCGACTCCTTAATTTCTCTTTCTTCTGACTTGTTGTTGGTGTATAGGAATGCCACTGACTTCTGTGCATTGATTTTATATCCTGCCACTTGACTGAATTCCTGTATGAGTTCTAGCAGTTTTGGGGTGGAGTCTTTGGGATTTTCCACATAAAGTATCATATCATCTGCAAAGAGTGAGAGTTTGACTTCTTCTTTGCCAATTTGGATGCCTTTGATTTCTTTTTGTTGTCTGATTGCTGTGGCTAGGACTTCCAATACTATGTTGAATAGCAGTGGTGATAGTGGACATCCCTGCCGCGTTCCTGACCTTAGGGGGAAAGCTCTCAGTTTTTCCCCATTGAGAATGATATTCGCTGTAGGTTTTTCATAGATGGCTTTTATGATATTGAGGTATGTACCCTCTATCCCTACACTCTGAAGAGTTTTGATCAAGAAAGGATGCTGTACTTTGTCAAATGCTTTTTCTGCATCTATTGAGAGGATCATGTGATTCTTGTTCTTTCTTTTGTTAATGTATTGTATCACGTTGATTGATTTGCGGATGTTGAACCAACCTTGCAGCCCAGGGATAAATCCCACTTGGTCGTGGTGAATAATCCTTTTAATGTACTGTTGGATCCTATTGGCTAGTATTTTGGTGAGAATTTTTGCATCCATGTTCATCAGGGATATTGGTCTGTAATTCTCCTTTTTGATGGGGTCTTTGTCTGGTTTTGGGATCAAGGTAATGCTGGCCTCATAAAATGAGTTTGGAAGTTTTCCTTCCATTTCTATTTTTTGGAACAGTTTCAGAAGGATAGGTATTAATTCTTCTTGAAATGTTTGGTAGAATTCCCCTGGGAAGCCATCTGGCCCTGGGCTTTTGTGTTTTGGGAGATTTTTGATGACTGCTTCTATTTCCTTAGTGGTTATAGTCTGTTCAGGTGTTCTATTTCTTCCTGGTTCACCAGTTTTGGTAGTTGATACATCTCTAGGAATGCATCCATTACTTCCAGGTTATCTAATTTGTTGGCATAGAGTTGCTCATAATATGTTCTTAGAATTGTTTGTATTTCTTTGGTGTTGGTTGTGATCTCTCCTCTTTCATTCATGATTTTGTTGATTTGGGTCATTTCTCTTTTCTTTTTGTTAAGTCTGGCCAGGGGCTTATCAATCTTGTTAATTCTTTCAAAGAACCAGCTCCTAGTTTCGTTGATCTGTTCTACTGTTCTTTTGGTTTCTATTTCATTGATTTCTGCTCTGATCTTTATTATTTCTCTTCTCCTGCTGGGTTTAGGCTTTATTTGCTGTTCTTTCTCCAGCTCCTTTAGGTGTAGAGTTAGGTTGTGTACTTGAGACCTTTCTTGTTTCTTGAGAAAGGCTTGTATTGCTATATACTTTCCTCTTAGGACTGCCTTTGCTGTATCCCAAAGATTTTGACTAGTTGTGTTTTCATTTTCATTGGTTTCCATGAATTTTTTTAATTCTTCTTTAATTTCCTGGTTGACCCATTCATTCTTTAGTAGGATGCTCTTTAGCCTCCATGTATTTGAGTTCTTTCTGACTTTCCTCTTGTGATTGAGTTCTAGTTTCAAAGCATTGTGGTCTGAAAATAGGCAGGGGATGATCCCAATCTTCTGGTACCGGTTGAGACCTGATTTATGACCTAGGATGTGATCTATTCTGGAGAATGTTCCATGGGCACTAGAGAAGAATGTGTATTCCGTTGCTTTGGGATGGAATGTTCTGAATATGTCTGTGAAGTCCATTTGGTCCAGTGTGTCATTTAAAGTCTTTATTTCCTTGTTGATCTTTTGCTTAGACGATCTGTCCATTTCAGTGAGGGGGGTGTTAAAGTCCCCCACTATTATTGTATTGTTGTCGATGTGTTTCTTTGCTTTTGTTATTAATTGCCTTATATAATTGGCTGCTCCCATGTTAGGGGCATAGATATTTACAATTGTTAGATCTTCTTGTTGGATAGACCCTTTAAGTAGGATATAGTGTCCTTCCTCATCTCTTATTACAGTCTTTGGTTTAAAATCTAATTTGTCTGATATAAGGATTGCCACCCCAGCTTTCTTTTGGTGTCCATTAGCATGGTAAATAGTTTTCCACCCCCTCACTTTCAATCTGGGGGTGTCTTTGGGTCTAAAATGAGTCTCTTGCAGACAGCATATCGATGGGTCTTGTTTTTTAATCCAATCTGATAGCCTGTGTCTTTTGATTGGGGCATTTAGCCCATTTACATTCAGGGTAACTATTGAAAGATAGGAGTTCAGTGCCATTGTATTGCCTGTAAAGTGACTGTTACTGTATATTGTTTGTGTTCCTTTCTGGTCTATGTTGCTTTTAGGCTCTCTCTTTGCTTAGAGGACCCCTTTCAATATTTGTTGTAGGGCTGGTTTCGTGTTTGCAAATTCCTTTAGTTTTTGTTTGTCCTGGAAGCTTTTTATCTCTCCTTCAATTTTCAATGACAGCCTAGCTGGATATAGTATTCTTGGCTGCATATTTTTCTCATTTAGTGCTCTGAATATGTCCTGCCAGTCCTTTCTGGCCTGCCAGGTCTCTGTGGATAAGTCTGTTGCCAATCTAATGTTTCTACCATTGTAGGTTACATATCTCTTCTCCCGAGCTGCTTTCAGGATTTTCTCTTTGTCTCTGAGACTCGTAAGTTTTACTATTAGATGTCGGGGTGTTGACCTATTTGTATTGATTTTGAGAGGGGTTCTCTGTGCTTCCTGGATTTTGATGCCTGTTTCCTTCCCCAAATTAGGGAAGTTCTCTGCTATAATTTGCTCCATTATACCTTCTGCACCTCTCTCTCTTTCTTCTTCTTCTGGGATCCCAATTATTCTAATGTTGTTTCGTCTTATGGTATCGTTTATCTCTCGAATTCTGCCCTCGTGATCCAGTAGTTGCTTATCTCTCTTTTTCTCAGCTTCTTTATTTTCCATCATTTGGTCTTCTATCTCACTGATTCTTTCTTCTGCCTCATTTATCCTAGCAGTTAGTGCCCCCATATTTGATTGCACCTCATTAATAGCCTTTTTGATTTCTACTTGGTTCGATTTTAGTTCTTTTACTTCTCCAGAAAGGGTTTCTCTAATAACTTCCATGTTTTTTTCAAGCCCAGCTAGTATCTTTAAAGTGATGATTCTGAACTCTAGATCTGACATCGTACTAATGTCCGTATTGAGTAGGTCCCTGGCAGTCGGTACTACCTCTTGTTCTTTTTGTTGAGGTGATTTTTTCCGTCTTGTCATTTTGTGCAGAGGAGAATAGATTAATGAGAGAACAAAATGCTAGCAGGGTAACAACGTCCCCAGAAAATATACTCTAAACAAATCAGAAAAGACCTGAAGCAGTGGGAAAAGAAAGGGAAAGAGAGAAAAAAGAAAAGGAAAGAAAAAAAGAAAAAAGAAAAAGATAAAGATAAAAACAAACAAAAGCAGAACAAAACAAAACAAAACAAAAACAGAATGTGATCAAATATGATCAGGCTGGATTATAGATCAGTGCCACACACTAGATTTTGGGTGTATTTTGGTCTGTTAAAAGAAAGTCCCTCCCAAAATTTTAAAGAAAGAAAAACTTATATATATACAAAAATAAGGGTTGATATGATGAAGGGATGGAATATGACTGTAAAGAATGAAATTATAAAAAATTTTTAAAAAGGATTTGATAAGTTGTTTGAAAAAAGAAAGAAGAGGATTAAAAAAAAAAAAAGAAAGAAAAAAGGGAGAGAATGTGATCAGGCAGGGGAGTAGAAAAAAACCATACACTAGAGATTTAGAGTATATTTTGATCTGTTAGAAGAAACTATCTCAAGATTTTAAAGAGAGAACAACTTATATATATATGCCAAAAATACGGGTAACTACTATGAAGGGATAGAATATGACTTTAAAAATGAAAAATAAAAATGTTTTTTTTTTAAAAAAGGGATTGATAAGATGTTGGTTGAAAAAGGGAAAAAGAAAAATTCAAAAAAAAAGAAAAAAGGAAAAAAGAAAAAAAGACAGTTAAAAAAAATAATTAACTTTGAAAGACTAAAGAATCATGGTAAAAAAGCCATGAATTCTATGTGCAGTGTTCCCCTAGCGCTGGAGTTCTGCCGTTCTCATTGATCGGTAAACTTGGTCTTGGCTGGCTGTTCTCGCTGATCTTCTGGGGGAGGGGCCTGTTGCCGTGGTTCCCAAATGTCTCTGCCGGAGGCGGAATTGCCCCGCCCTTGCCGGTCCGGGCTAAGTAATCTGCTCGGGTTTGCTCTCCGGAGCTTTTGTTCCCTGCAAGCTCTCCGTACAGGTTTGGAGGCGGAGAGTGAAAATGGTGGCCTCCCAGTCTCCGCCCCGGCGGAGCCGAGAACTCGGGGTCCCGCTCCTCAGCGAGCCCCCAGAGAAAAGCCGTCAGTCACTCCCGTCTCCCCGGTCTCCGGCCGCACTCCGTGCTCACCCGGCCTGTGACCGCGCCTTTCTATCTGGCACCCGACCCCGGGTGGAGTCTCCAAACCCAGCAGATCCCCGCGGTGCGCTCCCCGCCGCTCCTCCCGGGGGAAGAAGGTGAGTCTCCCCGGATCTGCCGCTTGTTGGGTCCCTGCTGGAGGAGCAGTGGCCCGACTGTGCCGCGGATCACGGTCTATGGCAACCCCGAGCTGAGAGCCCGCGCCTGGGCTCCGTCTCTGCAGCCGGCTTCCCTGCTCCGATCCCTGGGAGCTCTGCCGCACTCAGGCACCCCCGGTCTTTCTGTGACCCCGAGGGTCCTGAGACCACACTGTCCCGCGAGGGTTCCACTCCCCACTTCGCCACCAGAGTGCCGTCCCTCAGCGGAGCAGACTTCTAAAAGTTCCGACTTTGTGCCCCGCGGCTCTATCACTTGCCAGAAGCCGCCGATGGAGGCCCCTCCCCCGCCGTCTATCCTCCCGAATATCGCCTCGGATTCACTTCTCCGCACGTCCTACCTTCCAGAAAGTGGTCGCTTTTCTGTTCAGAGAGTTGTTGCTCTTCTTTTCTTTGATCTCCTGTTGAGTTTGTAGGTGTTCAGAATGGTTTGATCCCTATCCAGCTGAATTCCTGAGAGGAGACGAAATCCAGGTCTCCTACTCCTCCGCCAGCTTGCTCCGCCCCCGAGAAATTTTCAATAAGCACCAACCTCCATAGGAATCACGTACAGCCAACACACACACACAAAACATCCGATCTCATTAGAAAGCAGAAAAATAGGGCGCCTGGGTGGCTCAGTTGGTTAAGCGACTGCCTTCGGCTCATGTCATGATCCTGGAGTCCCGGGATCGAGTCCCGCATCGGGCTCCCTGCTCAGCGGGAAGTCTGCTTCTCCCTCTGACCCTCCTCCCTCTCATGCTCTGTCTCTCATTCTCTCTCTCGCAAATAAATAAAATCTTAAAAAAAAAAAAATTAAAAAAAAAAAAAAGAAAGCAGAAAAATAGTGTTCCATGATTCATTGTTTGCGTATAACACTATGGAACACTATGCCAAAAACTAATGATGTAATGTATGGTGATTAACATAACAAAGTAAAAAATAAATAAAATTTAAAAAGCAGAAAAATAAAAATCAAATGAGGTATCGCTTCAGAGACAAAAGATTGGCAAGAATATTTAAATCTGACCTCATCAAGTGTCGCCAAGGACTGAGGGGAACCCAGCCCCTTACAGAGGGCCTTGGGACCGCAAAATGGTGCTGTGAAAACAAGTTAGCATCACCTCATTATACTGAGAACGGGTCTTCTGCACGACAGGGGCACAGAGAAATCCGCACTCAAGTGCACCAGGAGAGCACAGGCAGAATCGCAGTGGAAGTGACAAGACAGGCTCCGGTAGAGGACACGGAGAAATAAATTGGGTTCTGTTCATGCAACTGAAATGTCTAACAGACCTCAGCTGAACTACATGAGAAAAGGAGAGAGGAAAATATACAGCACAGCTCTGTCAATATAAGGTTCAAATACTTATAAAACTAAGCAGTATTTTATTTGGTGAATAGGAATACGTTCAGTGAAACTATTTTTTAGGGTTTTTTTTAAAGGCAAAAGATTACCTCTATGGGGCTCAAAGGACCAAGCTCCAGAGGGAACTTCAAATGAAATCATGAAGCCCCAATTTTCTCTTAAACTGGGTTATCATACTGTTATTTTTCATACTTCATTCATCCTTTAGAAATGTTTTTATATCTGCACCAAATTTAATAATTTTAAATGAAACTGAATGCTACTGTGAGTGCAAAAATGTCTATGAACCAAACACCTTATGTCAGCCCCTAATGAGAGCCTAACACCAATTAAAGGGCAAAACAAATTTCTACCATTCCAAGTTCTTTTATTATTTATCACTAGCAGGAGACCTTATTAACAACAGAATGGGTGATGCTGTGAATCTGCCTCTATTCAAAGCCTAATTCTAACTAGCTTCCTGAGAAGCCACTCAGAAAGAAGGCTGGGCCAGGCAAAGGGAACTCATCCTGAGAGCAACAAACAGGAGAGAGGGCTGTGTGCTTGGCACAAGTTACTTCAGAGATTCCCAAGAATGCCCATGGCGTTTTGCCCCATCTGGGGACTGTCCCCCTTGTGCGGTCGGCATTTAACATGTGCAAGGTCAGCGTCCCGGGACTAGGGTCCTCAGTGGGAGACAGACTGTGGGGAGTCCAGCAAATCTGTTCACAATGACTGGGGTTATTACCAGCACTTAAAGAGCTGGACCAGAGACATCAGGTTTCCAGTGATGCCCAGGACATTCCTGCATAACACAGAATGCTCCTGCCTCATACCTAATTCAGAATTGTTTGGCCAGATGCTCAGGAAAGTCAGCCAATCTTGTGTATAAGTATCTGAGCTAAAAGCTGTCATTAAAGAAAAAAAAAAAATGCTTAACCTGTTCTGAAGCAGACTCATATACATATAAGGAGGACAATACTTTGTTCTGTTTGAAGCTTTACAAAGAGTTTCCTGGTTTGGTTTTTTGTTGCTTTGGGGGGTTTTGAGTTTTTTGGGTTTTTTTTGTTTTTTTTTTTTTACTATTTTGGAAAGTCATTTCATGGAGAACAAAACGTTTACATGGTATTAGACGTGCCAAAACACCTGCATTTATAGTGATTCTCTAAACGTACAAAGGTAGACCTATGTAGCCCTTTCCTTTAAATCTCAACTATAAATAAAATGTGTCATTAACATTTACTTGAATATAAAAGAAACACATTCATTTTAATCATATACGAGCACCTGCTTTTTTCATTAAGTCATTGACTGTGGTCATAGCTAAGCATACTTATTAAAATATGTATTATTTTATTATAAAATCTTTTCCTTTTATTTCACTTTTATATTAAAAGTGGGCATTACATTCGTATTTAATCATGTGACAGGAAAGTTACATTAGCTACACATTTCTTTCCAGCATACTAAAAGAACGCAGCAAAATACATATTTAGCAAAGAAAAGGAAAAGTGTTGAACTTAGTAAGAGTTTGAGACTATCCTCCATCTAGTCTGGCCACTTTGTTTCTCTGAACAGCCAGACTTGCCAAGATATAGCCCGGATTGCTAATTATGTCACCAGCATGTTTACAAACACATTTTTAATATATTCTTATCAAAAGTGGAGGTTAAATACACAAAAAATATTTATTATTTGGCCTGGTGTAGTAGAAACAAGAATTACAGAATCAAGGCGGGGGGGGCACTTGAGTGGCTCAGTTGGTGAAGCGTCTGCCTGTGGCTCAGGTCATGGTCCCAGGGTCCTGGGATCGAGCCCCTGAGTCTGGCTCCCTGCTTAGCAGGGGGTCTGCTTATCCCTCTCCCTTTGCCCCTCTCCATCCCCCCTCTTGCTCATACTCACTTTCTAACAAATAAATAAAATCTTTAAAAAAAAGATAAAAGAATTACAGAATCAGGGAAAGCTGTATTGAAAGAGGTGACCCACCATAGGTCCTGAGTGACCCAAGAATGCAAGGCACTTGCTACTCTCTCTCCAGGCCACTCCTCGGCATTGTGACACAGCAGAGCCATCTTGAGTGTTAAGGTAACATACCCACCCCGGACCGAGAACACACTCCTTGCTGCTTGAGATAAAAATGGGAGTTCCCCAAGCTCTGTTCCTCAGGTGACACTCTGCATGTGCAAAATTACTTATTACTTCATGTGTAAGTGATGAAGTCGCTGTCCTCTGGTCCAGCAGCACCACGTCTTCTGCTAGACCTGTGACACACTAACACACTACTTTATTAGTTTGTAAGAAAGTAAAAACAAGGGGTGCCTGGGTGGCTCACTTAGGGTCCTGGGACCAAGGCCACATCGGGCTCCCTCTCCTCCTGTCATGCTGTCTCTCACTGTCTCTTTCTCACTCTCTCAAATAAGTAGAATCTTTAAAAAAAAAAAAAAAAAAAAAAAAGAAAGTAAAAGCAAATGCTAGATCCAACACTGAGATTCAAGGCAATTTGCTTAATCTTCATGATTAATTTCCTGATTCATAAAACTGAGAAAATATTGCAGAAATCAAATATATAGTGTGTCTACCAGTGTCATGACAGAGAATATGGAAGCACAATTACCAGAGAGTTCCTGTGCTAGTTAAAATAATGCTTCTAATTTGAAAGCATGACTTTTCAGAGTAAATTGACATATCAGTTATCAAATCAACTCCAGAATGAAAAGAAATATAAATGAAAAAAGTAAAAAAGAAAAAATATGTTAGAAGAAAACCTAGGAGGTCATATTAGAACCTTGGAGTAAGAAAACACTTATTAAATAACATAAATAATAATGCTAGCATACAAAAATGATAATTATATTAAAATTGAGAATAACAGAATAAAAATATATCACTTAGGAAATGAAAATCACAGTGGCTCCCTGCTTAGCAGGGGGTCTGCTTATCCCTGGGTTTGAGCTTAGAATTGAAATAATTGAAAAATAATTGAAATCAAAGGTGGATTTACAGACTCTAGAAACTATTACTACATAATTGTTCTAAAAAATCTAAGGGAGACAACTCATTAGAAAAATGGGTAAAACATTTGAATAAGCATCTTGAAAGTGAGTCAAACAACCAAAAGACATATATAAAGGTAATAAGCTTCCTTAGTCATCAAAGAATGCAAATGCAAATTAAAACTACAATAAAATACTACTAAAGCTCCCCAGGATGCCTGAAATGAAAAGCCCAGAAGATACTGAGTTGGCTAAAATATGGAGCAGCAGAAATTAGCAAACACTGCTGACGGAAGTATACACCAGGAAAACCACTTTGGAAAACTGGAAATTTCTATTCAACCTGAACACAGGCAAACCCAGGAACTGGTTTGGATATATTCCAGGAATATATCCAAAGAAATACAAACATATGATCACCACTGGACAAACAAAACAAAGTTCAAAGCAACACTACCCATAATAGGCAAAACCCGTAAACTAACTAAATGTCCAACAAGAGAATGAATGAATTGTGATAAAAATCACACAACAGAATACTATACAGCAATGACAAGAGTCTACCATTAATACAACATAGATATATGTTAAGTGGAAAAAGGAAAATAAAAGAGAAAACATTCTAGATTTATCCTCAGAATGCAAGCTTGGTTTAACATTCAGAATCAAATAATGTTAACATACCATATCAATAGAATAAAGGACCAAAAAACACATGATCATCTCAATGGACATTTGACAAAATTCAACATTCTTCATGTCAAAAACACTCAACAAACTAGACAAAGTATCTAATTCCCTCAACCTGATAAAGGGCAGTTATGAAAAACACACAGCAAACTCATATTTAGAAGACAGTGCTTTCCCCCTAAGATCAAGAACAAGACACCACTTCTATTCAACATTATGCTAGAGGTTCTAGCCAGGACAATTAAGAAAAAAAAAATTTCAGATATACACATTGGAAAGGAAGGAGTAAAACTATCTCTGTAAGTAGGTAATATGACTTCTATATAAGTTGCAGGATACGAGATAAATCTACAAAAATCCACTGTATTTCCATACACTTGTAATAAACAAAGGAAAATAAAATTAAGAAAACGCTATTTATAATAGCATCTAAAAGAATAAAACACTTAGGAATAAAATTAACAAAAGTGCAAAACTTATACTCTGAAAACTGTAAGACATTGTTGAAAGAAGGCAAAAATCTAGATCAAGAGAAAGTCATCTCATGTTCACAGATCAGAAGACCTAATATTTATAAGATGGAAATTGATCTACATTTTAAATGGCATCACTGTCAAAATCTCAAGATGACTTCTTTGCAAAAACTGATTAACTGATCTTAAAATTCATATCAAATTCCACGTGACTCTGAGTAGCCAAAACAATCTTGAAACTGAACAAAGTTGAAGGACTCACATATCCAACTTTTTCCCCTAAACATTTGTTTATTTATTTTAGAGAGAAAGAGACAGACAGAGCACAAGTGGAGCAGTGAGAGAACCTCAAGCAGGTTCCGTGCTGAGTGAGGAGCCCAATGTGAGGCTCGATCTCATGACCCTGAGTTTGTGACCTGAGCCAAAATCAAGAGTGGAACACTCAACTGACTGAGCCACCCAGGCACCCCTCACATATCCAAGTTTAAACTTACTACAAAGTCCTATGAAGTACTCAAAACAGTATGAAGCTGGCATTACACAGACTTATAGGGCAACAGAATAAAACTGAGAGTCCAGAAACAAACCCATATATTTATGGCCAACTGATTTTCAACAAAGGTACTAAGATAATTCAGTGAGAAAAAAAGTCTTTTCAGTAAATGGGGACAATGGATCTCCACATGCACAGGAATAAGGTTGGATCCTATATAACATATAAAAATTAACTCAAAATGGATCTAAGACCGAAGGCAAAAGCAAAAAAAATATAAAACTCTTAAAAGAAAACATAGTATAAATCTTCACAACCTTGACTAGGCAATGTTTTCTTAAATATGACACCAAAAGCACAAACAATGAAAGAAAAAAATAGATAAACTGGATGTCATCAAAATAAGAACTCTTACGCTTCAAAGGACACATCAAGAAAGTGAAAAGACAGGGCGCCTGGGTGGCTCAGTCGTTAAGCGTCTGCCTTCGGCTCAGGTCATGATCCCAGAGTCCTGGGATCGAGCCCCGCATCGGGCTCCCTGCTCGGCAGGAAGCCTGCTTCTCCCTCTCCCACTCCCCCTGTGTTCCCTCTCTCGCTGTGTCTCACTCTGTCAAATAAATAAATAAAATCTTTAAAAAAAAAAAAAAAAAAAGAAAGTGAAAAGATAACCCACAGAATGAGGCAGAAATTTGCAAATCATACATCAGATAAAGAACTTGTTTCCAAAATGTATACAGAGCTCTTTCACCTCAAAAGCAGATAAATAAGTTTAAAAATGGGCAAAGGATACAGATTTTTCACCAAAGAAGATATACAGGTGGCCGCCGGGCACATGGAAAGATGCTCAACATCGTTAGCCACCAGAAAACTGCACATCAGAACAAGGAGGTAAGTGTGGACCAGGATGTGGGGAAATCGGGACCCCCGCCCTCTGAAGGCAGGAAGGCGAAAGGGTGTGGCGGCGTTGGAAGGCAGTCTGAGCTCCTCCACATGATGGAGTTACCACACGATCCAGCAATCCCACTGTTAGGTGTACACCCAAGAGAGTGAAAATGTATGTGCACACAAAGCATCTCTACACAAATGTTGATAGTAGAAATATCTGTAGAGCCAAAAAGTGCATACAACCCACAAGCTTACCACCTGAGCACTGGATAAATAAGATGTGTACAGCCATGCGACTGAACGTCATTCAGGAAAAGAAAGGAAATGCATGCCTCCACATGGATAAACCTGGAAAACACCATGCTAAGTAAAAGCAGACGGACACACAAAGACCACATCTCCTCTAATTACCTTCATATGAAGTTTCCAGAACAGGGAAATCTGCAGAGACGGACAGCACATCAGTGGTGGTGTGCTGCTGGAGTGGGGGAGGGAGGGGCGGGAGGGGGATGGCTAAGGGGCACGCGGTTTATTTTCTGGGTAAAAAGCGTTCTAAAATTAAAGGTGGTGTTGGGGCACATGCCCATGAATATACTAAAAGCCAGTGAATTGTGAACTTTAAGAGGCTCGTTATATGCTATGCAAAGTATATCTGAACAAAGTTGCTAATGAAAGATCACATACACTGTGTAATTCCATTTACAGGAAGGTCAAACATAAGCAAAACTCACGTGTGCTGTTGGAAGTCAGCACAGTGGTGGCCCTGGGTGGGAGAGGACGAATGCAGAATCTGAGCCTCCCACCGTCTGGGAGTGTTTCATTTACTGACCCAGCTGCTGATGTGACGGGCTCATTCCCTTCACAAAACCTCAGCGAGCTATAAACTTAAGAATGCACAATTTTCGGGTGCCTGGGTGGCTCAGTTGGTTAAGCGACTGCCTTCGGCTCAGGTCATGATCCTGGAGTCCCGGGATCGAGTCCCGCATCGGGCTCCCTGCTCAGCGGGGAGTCTGCTTCTCCCTCTGACCCTCCCCCCTCTCATGCTCTCTCTCTATCTCATTCTCTCTCTCAAATAAATAAATAAAATCTTTAAAAAAAAAAAAAAGAATGCACAATTTTCTGAAGGCATGCTATACTTCTATTAAAAGTTTCTTTTTAGGGAGCCCGGGTGGCTCAGTCAGTTAGGCGTCTGCCTTCGGCTCAGGTCATGATCCCAGGGTCCTGGGATCGAGTCCCGCGTCGGGCTCCCTGCTCGGCGGGGAGACTGCTTCTCCCTCTCCCTCTGCTGTTGCCATTTGTGCTCTCTTGCACACTCTGTCAGATAAATAAAATCCTTTTTTTAAAAAAGTTTCTTTTTAGAAAAGTAAACTGACTTACACATGAGCCAGCCCTGTTGTTTCTGTTCAGTTCCTCTTCCTGACCTACAGACACACCTCCCTTCTAATTCACCGATGTCCACGGAAAAGCTGAAGACGCATCAGCATTCATGCTGTGCCACAGAGTGACAAAGTATGTTAAATAGATGAGAAATATGGAAGAGTACTCAGCATCAGATACTTACATCAACAGGAAACTAGTAACTGTCAAACCTCTTTAAAATCATTTGCATCTGACATACTGAAACATTACCTAGGCTTTACAATAGTTCATCTACTACATAATCCATTAAAATAGGTCTAAAACAAGCCAGGGAAACATCACATTTAAATATATCTTCCAAATAAAGTTACAAATATTCAAAGCATATACGATCCAGCAATTGCACTTACTTGTTTTTAAAAGAATGCATATGAAAGAAATGTAAAGATAATACAGAGCAAGGATATAAGGGACTGAAAATGTCACAAGGCTTTGGTTTTTAAAACTTCTATAGGAAAACGTATTAAGACCCCGTTAAAAAGAGATGTTTGGGATATGGTAAACCCAACAGCACCGTTTTCCAGCTCCCCAAATCCCCACATCAAAAGATGCAAAGTAACAAGTTAGCAAAACACAGACACTCATGAATACCACTTGCAAGCAAACTAGATGAGGAGGCAGCCCCATGAAGCACAAAACCTTAAAGAAGGTCAGAGGAGATGCATGGCACCGCGTCTGCAGGCACAGGAAGGAGCCAGTGGGCACTCCTGCGAATGCTGCGGGCCAGCCCGAACACAGGGGTGCTGCAACGGGGTTCGCCCAACCCGGCAGCCCGCGAGCACAGCGGCCCCCCGGACTCCTGAGCCTGGTCGCACAACCTCCCCTCCGGGACAGAGCCCCACAGTCACAACTCAGCAGAACGGCGACATGAGGCTAAGGGAAGGAAAGGTAAAGTACAGTTGGGGAACGGAAACAGAGCCGAGAAACCCAGAAATCATGCTGCCGTATTTTTAACTCCACACGCAAACAACAGCAGGGAGAGCTCATGGGGAGCGAAAAGCCTTCTGCAAAACGTTCAGCAAAAGCCAGGTGACATAAAAATGAGCAGTGGAAAAGCATCAAGGTCAAGTCTGACTAAGTTATTATAAGAAAGAAAGGAGCAATGTCCCAGTAAAGCTGAAAAAATAATTAAAAATAAAAAAGGAGCGAGAATGACATCCCCACACAATGAAAGCACCAGAAATGCAGGTCCACAAAGTAATTCAAACCCACCACCCACAACTCTAAACACATTACAAGACACTGAGAAAGTGATGTAAGACATAAAAGAGCATTAAATCAAAATTGGAAGAACTTAGGAATGAGGTGACAGATCTCGGGAAATAAAGGATAGCTCATTTCAGAAATGAGGAATCCACTTGAAGAAAAAGAATGAACAAACAATAAATGTGTTTGGGGGGGCGGTTTAAAAAAAGAAACTTTTAAACATACAGGAAGCACCAAATATCAAAGGCAGGCAAAGAAAATGCAAAAGAGAGACAACAGGAGTCTGCAAATGTGAAAATTAAAACCGTGAGACAGATGTAATTCATGAGAGGTTTACTGAATTTCACAAAAAAACAGGTTTGGCTACATAGTGAAAGAACCAGAGAAACCAACTTGGAGCGAATAACGCCATGATCTATAATTCCATCACTGAACATTAAGAAAATTAAAGTCGTCTGGCATCTGGACAGAAAGACAAATGACTCGTAAAGGAAACGCAGCAGACTGCCTGCCGGCAGCCTCCCCAACAGCACCGGGTCTCAGTGGAGGAGCCTGGAGCGAGCGGCGTGCGAACACGCGCAGGGAAGGTAAGCAGACGCCCCCCCCCACCCCCACCCCGGGATAAAGGGCTCAGGAAAAATGCTATCACACATAAGTGCTCGACGGTCGTTGTTTCCACGAGCCTCTTCTGCAGAAACTACGAGACAAAATGCTCCAGCACATCATGACAGGACAGCACCACGAAGACCGGAGAACAAAGACAAAATGTGAACAGGAGGAATACCGAATTCAGTGCAGACGTGCCGACCATCCCGGGACGGCACTGAAGACTCAGGGGTTTTCAGCGGTCATACCGGTGGTGGTATTCACCTTGTTATGTTAGTACTGCTGGACGTGGGACAGAGTAGACGCCTAATTATAAGTCATTCTGTTATGTCCTGTGCTCTTGGAAATCGGGATTTTCAGCATGGAAGAAAATAGATACAAATGCAACATAAAAGAGGCACAGTAAACATTCCAGAGTCCTGAATCGGAATCTCAAGTATCAGTATGAAAGTATAAGGTAGTCTGTCTCTAAAAATTCACATATGCGTCCTAGCTGAAGTGTAGACACAACGACTAACCTGTGGCAATAGCATCCTGAGAAATAAGACTCTATTCTCAAAATACCACTTTCACTAAACACAGCAAGGCTCCTTAGACACTGGCTAATTCCAAGTCTGGGACAGAAAACGGACGGTCTGAACATCTATCAGAGACTCTAGAGTCAGGTACTTACTCAGAGAATACAGAAACACTAATTCTAAGGGATACATGCATCCCACATTTATAGCAGCATTATCAACAATAGCCAATTGATGGCAAGAGCCCAAATGTCCATCAGTAGATGAATGGATAAAGAAGATGTGGTCTATATATACATAATGGAATATTACTCAGCCATCAAAAAGAATGAAATCTTGTCATTTGCAAAGACATGGATGGCGCTAGAGTGTATTATGCTAAATGAGGTAAGTCAGAGACAATTAGCATGATTTCACTCACATGTGGAATTTAAGAAACAAAACTAATGAGCAAAGGAGATATAAAAAAGAGAGAGAGCGACAAACCAAGAAACAAACTCTTAACTAGAGAACACCCTGATGGTCACCAGAGGGGTGGGGGGTGGGGGATG
This sequence comes from Halichoerus grypus, assembly GCF_964656455.1. Lineage (NCBI taxonomy): Eukaryota > Metazoa > Chordata > Mammalia > Carnivora > Phocidae > Halichoerus > Halichoerus grypus. The sequence continues at coordinate 207,815,361 of NC_135714.1, forward strand.
GGGGAAACAGGCGGTGAGGAGTACAGAGTACACTTGTGATAAGCACTGGGTGATGTACTGAAAGTGTTGAATCACTATATTGTACACCTGAAACTAATACTACACTGTATGTTAACTAACTGTAATTTAAATAAAAACTTAAAAATAAGTAAATAGAGTCTAGACTTGTGCCAAGGGCTCACAGCCCAACTTGGAAGTGACCCCACGCACCCCAGCCAAAGATGGGGGTGTCAACACCACTAAAGAAAATAACCACAACAGGGGCGCCTGGGTGGCTCAGTCGTTAAGCGTCTGCCTTCGGCTCAGGTCATGATCCCAGGGTCCTGGGATCGAGCCCCGCATCGGGCTCCCTGCTCGGCGGGAGGCCTGCTTCTCCCTCTCCCTCTCCCCCTGCTTGTGTTCCTGCTCTCGCTGTCTCTGTCAAATAAATAAATAAAATCTTTTAAAAAAAAAAAAGGAAAAAAAAAGAAAATAACCACAACAGACTGAAACACATCGCGTGTATTTAATCCTTGCATTTATAATAATATTTTTTAGTGAACAGGTCATCTTTGGAGAGTGATGGGAATTAATTCATTATTTGGGGGCACCTGGGTGGTTCAGTCTTGATTAACCATCTGCCTTTGGCTCAGGTCATGATCTCGGGGTCCTGGGATCGAGCCCCGCATCAGGCTCCCTGCTCTATGGGGAGTCTCCTTCTCCCTCTCCCTCTGCCGCTGCCCCTGCTTGTGCTCTGTCAAATCAAATCTTTAAAAAAATTCATTATTTTGGTAATTTTTACATAAAGGAAAGATAAGGCATTTACCCTGCCTTTCCTACGTGAATTGTTCCACCGTATAATGAAGTAGAGTAAGAGAAGTGTCTCCTGATACAAGCAGTCCCAAATTACAGATGATAAAGATTCAAATACTATCATTTTTCATCTCCAGCAAGTTAATGGACGTAAGCACTGACCATGGACTGCTGCTAACATCACAGAGAGAAGCAGAGGTGACGTGCCCTTGGTGAAGGAACACACCATCACCCACAGTCTTGCCGAAGGAAGGCACGTGAGTTGACCAAGCCTCTGGATCCAGCTGCAGTGCGCAGAAAATACAGAGGACAGAAGAACACGCTCATGCAGCACGTGAGCGCACGCAGTGGGATCCAGACCCCAGGATGCTGTCTGGGCTGAAGGGCCCCAGGAGCGAAGGGGCTGTAGATTACGAGACACGTAGAGACACCTCAAGTGAGAAAAATGGCCAGGACTCAGGCACGGAGTGCGGGATACGCAGGCGGGGACGGACCTGAGGGCCCTGGGAGAATGTGAGCAGCTGGGCAAGAGGGTGGGCTGGGGCAGAGAGCACAGCGGGGTCTGGAACAGGCTCTACCAAGGTGACAATTACAAGGGTGCTCCCCACATGAGAATTATTAGACCACAGGTTTGTATGTTTATCTCTAGAGCTTTCCTTTTGTCTCTACCACTCTGTCGAAAATAGGGCTTCTGACAACTACGTAATATTTAGGCCGTCAGCGAGTATCAGAGCTTTATTACTATAAAAGCACACGCAGCACCACACCATCCAGGAAGAATAGGTTTGGATAAGGTCAGTGAAGAGAAAGCAAGCTTTCTTACTCAACACAATACTGTGCACGTCATGGCGGAGCCCCTGTGAGCAGCCGGTCTCATCACGGACTTCTGTTCATGGACCGACTCCCGACAGCACCGACCCGCGGCATGCTCCCGCTCCGGAAGACGCAGCCGCCGTGGCCATGGGCCCCTCCGATTAGCAGTCTCGGTGTCTGCTTCCACCATGACATGCACACAACACCCTTTCTCCCTCCTCAGTGATCGCCGTGTGCAGCAGGAGAAATTCACCTGCAAAGGCATGGCAATTTTGTAGGAGAAAAAAGCACAAAGCCACCAAGCGCCACTGTCCCTTTTTCTGGCCTCAGTGCTCACCCAAATTCAAACACCAAATACAATGGATCCAGGGATATAGTGTATCTATCAAACATTGCATATTGCAGATTAAGTGAAATTCCTAAAGACCTCTATTTTATGAGGGTGCATAAAAGCCCAGCTGTGCTCTAGAATTTTCGAGAAGCATCAAACACACCAGTGCTTGGACCACTCCAGGACGATGGAACCAGAATCTGAGAGTGTTCCCTGCTCTCGCCATGGGACTCCTGAATACGGTGAGGGCGGAGCATCGCCAACACTGAAAGGGGAAAGATCTGGACCACCCCACATAAAAAAAAAAATCGACAACTTACTATAAAGTAATAACCATAAATCACAGAGGCTTAAGGTAGCAGACGTCAGGGCTCTAAACTTTCATTAGGGAGGGACAAAGGGAAGACCTGCGAGAGCAGCAGGACAGGGAGACACACCACAACATAAGCTAGGCCTTCACGAACACGTTTGGGATACATGCAGGGGTGTGCATGCAGCCAGTTCTGTTTCCAGCACCATCCACCAGTCTGCACGAGGGAAACGCACCCAACACGTGCTACACACACACACACACACACACACACACACACACACACACACACTGAATTTCCACTGGGTGTCCAGCTCCATCCGCGGCTGGGGAAACAAGACACACCACGGAGACGGGGCTCAGCCTGAAGCCAAGCAAGCAAATAACGCTGTACAGAAAGCTCCATCACACACCGTGACGTGCTCAAGGCAGTGGGTGATAAACACCCAGCATGCATCCTGGAAGGAGAACCCTCAGAGGTGAGTGTTTAATACGTCATTCTCTGGCCATTTCATGGAGTTGGAGCTCACAGCCTTGGTCGAAACTGGCTTAATAAGTTCAGTGAGCGACACGGATGACATGTCAGGCTCCGTGGGGGTTGCCAAGAATGAGCACAGTCAGATGCACCTGTTACCCTCACGAGCCCACTCTCTTATCCTGTGGGAAGCAAGGCTCCAAAGGGCCCTCAGAACGAACTGGCAAAGCCTCTTCCAGGGAATCGTCAGAACGTGGCGAGAGAAGCCCCTATCCTCTGGCTCACGACAGCAGGACGGGCAGTCCCTAAAAGCTGTGCACACACCTAGTCTCCCCCACGAGGGGTTCGAAGCGCCTCCATCTTGTGGCTGAGGGCGCCGAGGCACAGACAGGTGCCAGGGACGCGTACTTTCAAACCTGGCCTCACCCTTCCCAGGAAGGGGAAAGCGCTCCCTGATGGAACGGGGACGGGACATCTGAGCCCCCGCACAGGTGTGGAGGAGGAAGAGAGATGCAGAACTCAGACACAGAAAGAGAGGGAGAAAAGGACAAAGGGAAGCTGCGCAGATGTTCTGACGCCATCACTTAAGGTGAAGGGACACGAGAAACACAACAGGTCCTTCGGGGCCATCCTTAAATCTGAAGCTTGTGAATGTGCACTCGTAGGAACGCGGCTCGGGGCCAGCACCACCCTCTCTCCCAAGTCCAACCGGGTCAGACCGCGCTGTGCTTCAGGCTCCGCAAAGCTCACTACCACCAGGCAAGAGCCTTGAACTCCCTCCATGGAACGTCATTCTGTGCGAAGAGGCAAACCACCAGCAGCTCATTTAACTGGGCTCCCGCCCTCCCCTGGGCCTCCCGCCATCCTGACGCCAGGGGGCGTGCTGCGGGGCGCCACGCCCTCGAGGACAGCCTTCCAAACAGGGCATCCTTCAAACCCAAGGCTCGTGAGGGACGGGCCCCCGCCCCGCTGATGCCCCTTGAGACTCTTGGGGAGCCTCCCTTTCGAGACGCCAGGGCAAGCCTGCATCCCCCCACCTGACATGGAGAGAAGACGCTTCACACGCCCACGGTCTCGGACGAACAATGAGATGGCTTGTTCCATTCATCGTCTTGGCCCCATTTTTGCTCCGTCCCATTCCTTAGATTTTTAGGTCTCAGATCAACAAAATGGTATTTCTCACATGGTCTCAATAAACTACCGCCAGAACGCTCTTTTCTGTAACAGAGAAAGGTTCCCAGCCACCAGAGAGGAGGGGACGCCCACAGCCTAGCCCACGGTGGCCACAAGATGCGTCCACAGGAGTCTCAGAGCGCCATCCGCGTTCCAAATCTCCCTCATCACCGTGACCATGACACCAACAAGATGCACGAAGTTTGAACTCCTCCAAGCAGTTTGGGAGATTTTCAACACCCTTATTTATGGGAACTCCTCACTGTGTTTGCCCCAACTCTCTCAACAGCAGTGACCACCTCTGAGAATCTGGGGTCAGAACATGTCAACGTGTTCTCATCACATGAATCCATGACACGATCTCTGACAAACCACTTCACTGTTTCCACCGACAGCCTCCCTTACGGCAAACTAAGCTGCCCCTTCATCCATTTATGCTTGTGACCTCCAGGGATGGCCAGCAGCCAGCCAAGGACAGAGCCCCGGGAGAGAGCCTGCCCACGCCCAGATGTGGACACCAGACCACACACTGCAGATGTTCAAGCCCCTGCTCTGTGGTCATTCATCATGGCAGCCCAAGGTGAGTGACAGACATGGAGAGCACTTTGTGGGGGGGAATGCCTGGAGCTCACACACACACATGCTCATTCTTAAGTTACCGGAGCCACACGCAGGCCCAGTTCTTCCCACCTGATCCAGGAGTCCCTCAGGCCTCAGTAAGGAGCTGTTCCTGCCACCCACTGCCTCAGGGCCCATCAGAGCATGCCAGCCCGGGCTCGGCAGGGGAAGGCCCCTCCCACCCAGAAGGGCTCTGCGGGGTCTCCTCCCACACTGTGGACGAACCTCCGAGAAACAGGCCTGGAAACACAGCCCGTGAATCAGTCTGCCTGTCTGCCATCCTGCACTGAGCTCCAGGCAAGACATCATTAAAGGAGGTTCAGTGCAAAGTTGCGATCCACATGATCTTTAAAAATTCTAACCAACTAGGGCCCCTGGCTGGCTCTGTCGGTTGAGCATCTGACTCTTGGTTTCAGCTCAGGTCGTGATCGCAGGGTCGTGGGACCAAGCCCCACATCAGACTCCTCACTCGGCATGGAGTCTGCTGGAGATTGTCTCCCTCCGCCCCTCCCTGTGGCTTGTGTGTGTTCTCTCTCTCTCAAATAAATTAAAAAAAAAAAAAAAATTCTAACCAACCATCTATGCTGCAGCAAACATATTTACCAATTTAAGCATGAATTTATGGTGACTGGCTGGAGCCCAGACATATCCCAAGAGGAAACCTCACAGTCACTATAATGCGGAGGGACCGCAGGGGTCCGAAGGCGCATCCCGGAGCAGCTGGTCTGCCGTGGACAGTGGGACACAAGGGCAGGTGTATCGCACATTGGCGATTCTGTGCAGACGCAATCTGTCTGCTTTGAGAACTGCGGGTACCAGAAGCATGAGGAAACCATGACATTTAGCTGTGAAACCGAGCTGACGCAAACAACTGCGGGGCTCCGGCTTCTGCCGTGTGCTCTCATTTTCCTCCCCGTCAGCGTCTGTGGGATAGATGTGTCTAAATTTAAGACCAGAGAAAAAAGTTCTCAAGAACAACACAGCTGTTGTGTTCCTGTTATGTTCTGTTGTTACAGATGGTTCCTTAAATCTAGGTGTTTACTTTGTTACGTAAGGATAGATTCATTCGTCCTGCTAGAGAGAAAGTCGTCAGGGGAAGGAAACGGGTCTCCAACACCCCGGAAGGAGGTCTGTGACAGTCACGCGGTAGGTGCGTGCGTGCTCCAGAGCTCAGCGTGCAGCGGGCGTCTGGGGCGTCCTCTGCAGCACGGGGCACAGCAGAGGGGCGGCTGGTACGGGGAGCAGGGCTCGGGCCGGCAGGTGCACAGGCAGAAACGAAACAGAACGGCCACAATCACAGACACGCTGATTATCATTCTCTAAGCATTTCAAGAATCTGGCGACTCCACCAAGCATGGAGGAAGAAGGAATGGTAATTCCAAGCTCCCATGTGGCAAGCCTGAAGTTCATGGGAAGAGCCGGCTGGAAGCACCCGGAAACCGTACAAAATGACGACGCCCAAGGCGGAGCGAGCACTCTCTGAGCGGTGCCGCCAGACGATGCCCCCCGCCGCAGGCAGCGGCCCCGGGGAGGCCAGCGCCACGAATACCATGACTCTGAGATACAGTCACCCGTCTGACGGGGAGGGAAGGAGCGAGGGGCTGCCGCGGGAGGGAAGGAGCGAGGGGCTGCCGCAGGAGGGCAGCCGCGAAGGACAGACCGCAGGCCCGAAAGCAAGGGCCGGGCCAGTCCTCCAATAAGGCTTTGATTTCCCACCAATTTCTCCAGAATGTGTCCACAGAAGGACATTTCAAACCCCAGGTGCTGGCTTCCTAGATTTGAGAGGTAAGTAATATTTAAACAGAAGCAGGAAACATTTTAAGGCTCTAAAGAAAACTGAAATATTCAAAACAGTAGCTAATATCTTAAATACATTCCTTATGTCATTTAACCACTCAGTTGTGGTGTGAACCAAATTCAGCACAGGCTATCGGCCGGATCAGAGAGCCGCTCCTCCTCGGGGTGCACATGCACACACACCCAGACACACACCCAAATACACACACACAGGCACCCAGAGACACCGTGAGACACACACAGACACACCTGCTCAGAGATACACACACGCACACAGACTCACACACACACAGTCACACGCACACAGAACTCACACACTCAGCCACACACACACACACACACTCACATAAACACACACACAGGCACCCAGAGACACACACAGACGCACCTGCTCACACAGAGATATGCACACGCACACAGACACACACTCAGACACACACACACACAACGAACACTGAACGTCATGACCATGCTTGAGTTCATGAAGTCTCAATCTTGAAGTATTTTTTGAGAAATAAAGTAGAGCACATTTGGGAAGACACTATAAATAAAAACATCAGGCTGAGAGCGGTCTAACCTGTGCAGGTGGAAAAGCTCAGGCAACGACAGGGATGTGACCCCAAAGCTGTGTTTCTGAAAGCTGCTCTTCTTTACAGAGATTTGGTAGAGGAGGACAAATCTTTCTTTAAGGCAAAAAGATCCAACTCCCCTAAAGAAACACAAGTTAAATGCAGATAAGCAGCTCACAGCAAGGAAATTTACAACTGTTGTTTTAAACTAGAAATAGTTAGTTCCCACAACAATGTCCTGAATAATGTGTTCGTGGCGCTGGAAAACAAGAAACGCACTCCTCAGCCGTAGCTGCCCAGAATCTCTCACAGACTTCCTAACACGAGACTGCTTTGTTCCGTCCCGTCTGTCTTCTCTCCACCACTCATCTGCTTGCACTTTAAAGCACACAGACTGAAGCGTTTGTGTCCTGCACCTGCTGGGGGTCTGTCTGTAAACCCTTCCCTCCCGCGTCCCTCCCACAGGGCTCGATCGACAGCGTTGGCGTCCCACTCCTCGGCCTGTGTTCCTGGATTCCGGCCAAGACTGATTTCTTTGAGGGGCACATGTCTGAAATGACTGACCATGACCGCATCCTGAGAGGGATCTTGGTGTACTCGTCAACTTGACTGATTGCAGGCGAGTAATTCACGCTGGAATTCACTGTCCACATTCACGAATCCTATCCTTTGGTTATTTCATTCTTAATCAGGACAACATCTTAATTATGTGTATATGAGTCATAGAACAGGGTAAGCCCATTGCACTGAAATTAAAATTACAAATCCAGGTCCTACTGAGGAATCATCAGCCCCAATAAACAATTTTTTCCTCTGCTTTAAAAATGGTAAAGGAGCTAATCTTATTACATTCTGAAAACAGACATAGATAAAATGTACAGATAAAAGATGAAAAACTTACACTTTGCAACTATTTTTTCCAGGAAATGTAGAAATTTTGTTCAAGTTCATGGTAAAACATAAACTCCCCAACAATGAAAGCCAAGCCCAAAATTACATGACATGTAAATATCGTGGCGACACCGTGATGGCTCAAGAGATGTCCACAATCTAATCCCAGAATTTGCCAACACGGTACCTCGAATGGAAAAGGGACTTTGCTTATGGGATTAAGGGTCTCCGGGTGAGGGGATAATCCTGAGATAATCACATGCGTCCATGAGAGCAGAGCCTGTTCCTAGCTCCTCCGAGGGCCAGAGACGTGAGGATGGAGCCTGCAGTCAAGGACCAGGGAATGCATGTGGGCGCCTCTGGAAGGTAGAAAAGGTAAGGAACAGATTCTCCACTGGAGCCACCAGAAGGAACCAGCACCGTGGACCTCTCGATGTCAGTCCAGGGAGCCTGTGCCGGACGCCTGACCGACCTACAGAGCTCTAAGACAGTAAATTTATGTTGTTTAAGCCAACACCTTTGTGGTAACTTATTACAGAAAAAAAATGTGAATTCTCTCCGGATAAGGGCCCTAAAATGCCTACTCTAGCACTATGCCTCCCCAAAATTGCTATGAGTGATTTGGCCATGTCACGGCTCCTGACGTCGGAGATCGACACTGATTGCACGTGTCATCGGAAAACGACAACACACTATCGACGTAGGAAGAACACTAGCACTCGCACCTGTCCCATCCCAATCCTGCCGGCCGCAGCTAGGCTGTGCCATAAGATATGCCTATTGGCTTTGCAGCGACGTAAACTTGGGAGCCGGATTAACATACTCAGGAGCAAAGCTGGCCTGAGCAGGTGCCCTTCAAAGAACCGACTTCGGGGGGAAAAGGCCCAACTCCAGGAGACCGTCCCGTGCCAATTCCTCCATCCTAAAGGATCACACAGCATCTTCACGGCGACACTTTCCCCAAAGCCAAGCCAAGCACCACCTTCCAGGGACCGTCCAAGACGATATGCTCTAGCATACATTCGCACACAAACACATACTTGTTACGAACTCAACAGGCACTTCCAAAAGAAAGAAAAAGCTTTAACATAAATGTTTACCAACAGAAGTCGATGGAAAGGGGAGAGTGATGCAGGAGTCTACCTCAATTAGCATTTTCCCAAAATAGGAAGTTAATCCAGCATGAGAAAGTGGAACGGCATCGTTCTCAGGAAATGGTATTCCAATAGCTAGTCAGCCAACTAGCGGCAGACATACAGCCTTCCCCTGATACGTAACCAAAATAAATCAGAAGAATTACAGACGTGAACGCAGAAACTGAAACAAAATGTTAAACTAAAATATGGCTGAATGTTTATGCAAATTTTGGCAAAGAAAGGCTTTCTAGCATTTCCCCAAAGTCAGAATTCATGGAGGAATGCATTCATAGACAACACTGTGTGACAACTTACTTCTTACATATATAAAAACCATAAAGTTGAAGCTGCAATGGCAATCTGAAGAAGCAAAAACATATCTGGATCATAAATACATGAAAAGAGTTAATATCTTATGGTCTGGATTTCAAAACAGTGAAATAAACATCCTCATAACATTGGCATGAGTACCAGACCCTACACCGTGCCATTTACACACCAAGCAAAAGGGAGAAGTAGGAAAAAACACGTTCAACAGAACCACTAACCTAAGTAAACGAAACTGCCAAGCGCGGATCATCGGTCAAGCCCACAATTATAAAGAAAATTTAAAAAGCAAACATTGTCAGGTGTGCAGTCTGAGTGAAAGGACAAACAGGTGCATTTTTGTAAAACCCGTATTGAAATGTATGCTGAAAATCTTTAAAATCTTCCTATCTTCTGAAACATTTTAAGTCCACAAATGTATTCTAAGAGGATAATTAGCTGAATAGAGGTAAGTCATCCAGGCATTATTTACATTCCCAAAGAACAGGACATCGCTGTCACCTGAGTGATGCCCATATCATGGTATACTTCATCACTATTAAAATATTTTTAAATATTTTTATTGACAAGGACAGTTACCATAATATACTGCATTAATTTGTTAAAACATCTGTTATTGAAATAATTGGAATAATCATTCTATTAATACAAATTGTGGATATATACATATAAAGACATTGGAAAATATGAAAAGTAAACCAAAATGTCAACAATGATCATCTCTGAATCTTTCATTTTACTTACGCTAATTTTTATGCTAATTTTTTCATGCTAAGATATATTGTTTGCATGGTTTTTAAAAAGGAAGAGACAAATAAAAAGAATTTACAATTACAGCGTTCACAATTTCTACAAGTAAATCTCTGAATTAGCTAGCTAGAAGGTACTCCCACAAATAATTTGTACAACTTATTCTTAATACATATGTACTTGCTGAACTAAAAAAGTTGAAATATTTACTCACACAAGCTCTAGATACTCATCGTCCATGCCGAAGTCCTTGCAGGGAAGTGTGATCTGTCCATGAGAACGGAGAAGACTTAGGGCTTATGACCCATGCCCCTCACTGGTACCCTGGTAGGGGCAGTGAAGGGAGACTGGCAGATTAACACACTCTGCCACAGTCAAGGAAGAATTACGGACGAATCTTAACTAGAACCCAGGTTTCCAACTGCCAAGGAAATACTGGATACCTGTCCAAACCCCACCTCCATTCACCCCATAACACCAGAAACCGGATTCTCCACCATCAGACAGGCGATATGAGGACCCTCCCGGCTTTCTTGCTAATTAGGGAGAAAGGAAAGAAAGCGCCAGTAGGTGTAGCCCAGTAAAAATTAAACCAAATTGAATTCATATGTTTAATAAAGGAAAGCATTTGGGTTTGTCAAAGTTAATCAAAACCTTAACTAAAAACCAATGACACTACCCAATGAAAATGAATAATGCTCTAAGAGAGGGCTGTTTCTGTCGCCTTTAGACAGTCAGGATCATACGTGGTACTATTTTGTTTCTCTTCCTATATAATCTTTATCTTGGAGCAAAGTAGGTCTATTCATAGTTACCTGGAGAAGAGTGAATTTTCTGTTGAAAAATAAACTAGAATTCTACTTTCAGAATTACTGTGGCTCGATCCAGCAGCAATACTAAGAACGTTTTCTATAATTTCTATATTTTAAATGAGACAAATATCAAAATACAGCCTGCTCTTATCCTTTTATGAGCACAACAGAAATGTAAATACTGCTCTGAATTCTGCATGAGGACTGCAATATTGCCAATGTGGGGATTATGTACACTGGGCCATTATATCAATGAAAAGATAAGCATCTGAATAATTCCAGTAGGTTGTTTCAAAAACATTTTATTGTTGTCCCAAAAAATCCAAATATGCATTTTAAATATAATACATATAAATGAATTTGCATGCAGACCATTCACTGTCCTAAGACCTCCCATGCAAAAAACCTCATACTAAAGAGAAATGGTTTATCAAGATTATATTATCGCTTTACCCTTTTTATTCAGACTCTTAAGGATACCCTAAGTATGAGAGGTTAGATCATAAAAGTAAAAGCAAGGTTCCCCAACCTTGTCTCTTTTGGATTTGGACCAGCTCCCTCTTCGTGGCAGGGGTGGGATGATGAGTACCATCGTGGCCTCGACCCACCAGATGCCGGTAGCACCCTTGCCCAGTTATGAAAAACAAAAACTTCTCTGGACACTCTGACATCCACTGGCCGTGGGGGCAAAACTGCCCCACTGGAGAATGAGCAATATAAAGGGAGACAGAAGACCTCCCCGTGGAATTTGGAGTGGCCTCCCAGGGAGGTGACCCATGTCCCTCCACGGACAGAACAGAGAAGCTGAGAAAGACGGGATCCAGGTGGGGAGAGGAGTCTCCCTTTGTCTCCCTGTCCTTCTCCAAATCCATGTAAAAGCCAGTGGTTGGGGGGGGGGAGGGGAAGACATTCCAAACATAGCTGGAAAACAAGAACATTCCACCTACACAGCAATATCATTAAGGAAATTCTAAGAGAAGAAGACAGATGGAACCCACGTGGCCGAGTGAAGCCCAGAGTGTGGCCCATGGGGCAGCTCGTCCCAGCCAGAGCTGGGCCAGTCCCACGGAGGGGACGGAGGAAGAAGGGCTTCTGACAACTCCTACCCACAAAACCCAAAGGACTATGTTCTTTCCATGAATTAACCACCTGTCAAGACTGTTTATAGAAATACAGAAATCTTCAGCCCCAACAAGGTAGAGTTCATGGGGAAATTTAGAATACTAAATAACACCTATCAGGAAGGGAGGAGTCTCAAATCCCTGACCGCAGCTTTGATCATTAAAAAACACGAATTAAAGCAAATTAAAACCCAAGTAAGTAGAAGAAAGGAAATAATCAAGACCAGAACAGGTATCAGAGAAACAGAGAATATAAAAACAGTACTGATAATCAATGACACCAAAATCTGGTTCATGGAGAAGATCATTAAAATTGACCAACCTGACTGATGAGGAAAAAAGGAGAGAAAATTCAAATTCACGGCATCCAGAACCGGAGAAACAGCATCATTATAGATTCTCAGATCCTGAACGCACACTAAGGGAAGATTATGAGCAACCTGATGTCCGTGCATCTGAAAACCGCAGGTGTTTCTCGGTGGGGTGGGAGGAGATGACCTTCCCTCAAGGGGCACTCGGCAGCGCCTGGAGACATGTCTGGTGTTCACCGCGGGAGGGAGGGCACGGTCCGGTGGTTGGAGGTGTGGGGTGCTGCTGAACATCCCCCACACCCAGGACCGCCCCGACCACCCAGGACTGTGCAGTTCAGAATGTGAGGAATACCTTCCACACTCCGTGGCTCTGCTAGCACCGTTCCCTCAGGTGGGAGTTCTGCCGTCCTAAGGAAGAACCTAAGGAAAGGGCCTTGTCCGGCCACAGGTGCGCCCACTGAAGGCCAGTGTGGGTGCCGGGCCGATGACAGAGGCGGCAGCGGGCTCACGGCAGCAACGCGGGGGAGTCACGGGGGAGGCCAGAGCTGTGGCAGCTCCCTCACCTCTGCGATCCCCTTCGGGACAAAGTGTTGTCCCCTTATTATAGGGGACAGTTGCATCTCGTGGGGCAGTTACTGCTGCCACCGTGCAAGCTGAGGACAGAGCTGGGGGCGTGGTGGGCAGCCTGCCGCAGGCTCCGGCGATGGCCCCCACATGCGCTGCCCCACATCGCTGAGCATGGCCCTGCACCTCTGATGCTCGCCACGTTGTGAAGGACTCCTCCCCAAGGAGGAGCACCCCAACATCACCAACAACAGACTGTCCCCAGAGGCAGGCCTGCACCAACGTTCTGTCCATCCAGCGCTCCCTGAGTGGGGAGCGAGCGTCCTGGGGGGTGTTCCCCATGTCACGCTGGGTCCCAGGTGGTGGGGCTGACAGCCGAGCGCAGAACCCCTTTATCCAGCCCCACTGAAAGGGAGGGTGCACCTCATATCCTTGGTAACAAATTCCTTTTCTGCCTAAACAAGCCAGAGTGAATTCTGTTCTTCCCAACCCAGAACCCTACCCAATCCGTGGAGGAAACAGGCAGGGGTCTGCTCCTCGCTTCCAGGAGGTTGCCTGATTCCGAGCCCTGAGGCGGCCTCAGGGCTGGTCTCTGCTGAAGCAGAGGGTGGGAGAGTTTAACAGGAAAAGCCTGGGGCGCCCGACCGGCTCAGTCAGAAGAGCACAGGACTCTTGATCTTGGGGTCGTGAGTTCGAGCCCCATGCTAGGTATAGCGATGACTTAAATCAATAAACAAACTTAAAAAAAAAAAAAACACTAAAAATTAAGAAAAATAAAAATTAAATAAAAGGAGAATTTTGTCTTCTACCTCCCTGAAGGCTCTTACACAAAACTGAAGTCCCACCGAACGGCTACCATGTCCCTGGCTGTGGGGACGGACCCCAAAGTCAACATCGCCTTCTGAGAATATCAAGTAAGCCCAAGCAGATGTTAGCGAACAGAGATGTGAATGTGTGAGGTGCCCCCGAGCGACACATGAGGGGACGGAGGGGACAGAGCAGCGTCATCGAAGGGTCCACCCAAATCTTACCGCATTCATCCACGCAAATCTCTTCCGGAGCGATGGGACACCGTGGACGCGTCCTCTCTTCCCCTGAACCATCAGAACGACAGCGTCCGCGTGTGGAGGCTGCGGCGGGCTATGGGATGTGCTCACCGGCACTGGGAGGGGAGGTCACAGCCCCGCCAGCACCCGTGTTCACAGGCAGGTGAGCGGTGGGCACACCCCGCGGGGCCTTCCTGAGCACACAGCTTTGGGCATTTCACGAATGTGTGGCAGTCAGACATGTGCGTCCCTGCTCCGCGGTCACCAGCTCCACGCCTGGCTCCCGTGTCCCCCACGCACACCAAATCACCCACCACCACCAATGCCACGTGGTGGCCTCTCCTACCAGCACAAAGGAGTGAGAGCACAGACGGAAAAGCACCGTTCGGGGGTTCCAGTTCCCTTCATGGCTGCCACGGACCCGCGCACATGCTCAGCACACCTACCACCACCTGCCGCCCTCCACGGAGACCCCACGGAGACCCCACGGACCTCCTCGGAGCCTCTCCCCACATCCCCCACAAACACGGCGCCTGCGAGGAGTCACCCCGTCTGTCCGAACAGAAGGCACCCTCCCCTCCCGTGTCCCACCGCCGGCCCGCTGGGTCCCGGCCCTCGCGGACGCACGGAGTGCGGGGAGCCCACAAGGGACATTACCTGAGCAGTCCCCATCACGGCTGGGCTGGGTGCAGGCCGAGGGCGTCCAGTGGCTGGTGCTCTGAAACCGCGCCGGGCTTATGGCCGCGCCTCACGTGGTGCCAAAGCCTAAGATGAGGAATGGATAGAAATGGGGAAAATATGATAAAAAAACATAAGCAAACTCCCACCGTGGACAAAAAAACACATGGAATGGGCACAGACAACATGACACCAGGAGATAATTAAAACGGAGAACAGCGATGTGGCAGAGAAACTGCCTATAAAAAGTGAGGCCAGCAAGGCTTAAGTAAGACCCTGAAATGCTGGGTATATATGCGCAGTGTGTCCATGGCGAAAAAGAGGTCATTTCTCAAGCAGCGCATGACACGACGAGATGTGGCTTTCCCACCTTCAAGGTACAGAACCGGAGAGAAATAGTACAACCATGCTTTAAACCAGGGTACGATTCTCAGATAAGCTGATGGCAGAAGCCATATTTGTGAAGCCAGGCTAGCTCCGCAACCCCAAGAAACAAGAGCGCTACCAGGAATATTAACAACTGCTCCTTCTCTTTCCAGGGGAAAAACAGCACCAGACCCTGATGAATCTGAGGGGTGCGAGAGCGTGTATTTTGATAAATTCTTAACCTCTCTGTTCCTTCTCTCATTGGAAACTAGTACAGACCCCACCACCACGTGCATCTGATGAAAGGGGACCAGGTCTCTTCCAGGGGATTGTTGATAACATCACATGGTGCGTTTGTTCCTACCAAGTGGGCACAATCACTGAACACGTACCTACACACACTTCACGCACCCTCAGAAACCACGCTCGTGTTCCGTAGCTTTCCATGGAGGCCAGAAGCCCTGCATAGTGCACTCACCTTCCGAAACCTACTCCGTCCCCAGAGTCTCTGACCAAACACGTTACCAGATACCACGTGCTTCCACTCAAACGCACGAGCCTCACAAGGTAGGAAAATCAGCTGTTTTAGGTCGGCAGGCATACTCCACAAATACTGACTGTGAAGAACACGCAAACCAGAAAGCAATCCCGGGTTCCCGTACCCGTTAGGATGTCTGCGGTGACTGTCACCTAAGCTGCGTGTGTATTCCCAGGCATCTCCTCCTGAACGTTCCAGAACGACACTCTGTTCCTCACTGGCATTACTCACGTCCCATACAGGGATTTCTCCTTTGTTTCTTGCCTGAAGACTCACACGGACCCAGCAGATCTCTTCTTGTTGGGCATTTGGCTTGTTTCCGGTTTTTCCCAACTGCTAGGAATTCTGCACATTTCTATACGCTTCTCAGTGTGTTTTGCAAACACACTTCTGGGAGTGGCCTTAGCAGGTCACAGGACACACGTGGGCCAGGGCCCACGTCACCTATTGCCAGGTTTTCTGTGGGTCTCTGCTGGAAGAAGAGTTTCCCACTGTTCTCAGGGATTTGCAAAAACTTTTGTTATGATTACTGACCAAATATATTTCCCTGCAGACTGCCTGTTCCATAGACTTGTCTACTTCTTTAGGGGCAGTTGCTACTATGTAGCATCTCTGTATACATTCCAGACCACCCGCTGCAACACTCCTCCTGCCTTCTGATGCGTTTACTTCGCAGTGGTGGCTTTCAGCAATTTACACGGACTTAATGGGATTTATGTCCAAGTCTATCACTCCCTTTTTTTTTTTTTAAGATTTTATTTATTTATTTGACAGAGAGAGACACAGCGAGAGAGAAAACACAAGCAGGGGGAGTAGGAGAGGGAGAAGCAGGCTTCCCGTGGAGCAGGGAGCCCGATGTGGGGCTCGATCCCAGCACTCTGGGATCATGACCTGAGCCGAAGGCAGACGCTTAACCGACTGAGCCACCCAGGCGCCCCTATCACTCCCTTCTTTAAGGGCTTCTATCATTTTCTCTTCCCAATTCCATGATTTAAAAAAGATATTTGACTACATTTTGTTTTAGCATTTCTACAGCTATTTCTAATGATTAGATCATTACTGTGTTTGAAACTTTGAGTTGCGAGGTAGAAATTTTCTCTCCAATGGCTAACCAATTATCCCAATAGATCTGCTGAATAATCCATATTTTCTCCACCAACTTGAAAATGCCACTTGTACAGAAAAGACGGTCCTACAGGTCAATTTATCTCCTGTAGCATTGGGACCGATGTTCCTCTCTAAGGAGATCAGAACGCCCACCATTCAGATTTTCTTTAAAACTCTTTATTAGACAATCTTAAAATTTATTCTTCTGCCTTGACTTTATCACTTAATCAAATCCCCACTCCCTACCTTCAGTGCCCCCCCAAACAGGAATTTGATTGAAAATGTATCACACACGCACACGCTCACACACCTGAAGTGAAGCGATAGGTTTTAATACTGAGTTTGCCATTAAAGGGTCTCTCCCTACCTAGCACTCGGTAACGTTTTATATCCTTTCCAAGTATTTCATAGTTTTGGGGTTTCTTCCCTATAGACCTTATGCATTCCTGTTTTCTCCCAAGGTGTTCTGCAGGGTTTACTCTTTCTGAGAATGGATGCATTTTGCCATCACACACAGTACAGTTCATGATTTTTATTTACAGATCTTACATTTGTTCTACATCCTCCATGTTCCTACTTACCGAATAGATTTTGTATGGCCTCTTCCTTTTTCCACTGGACATTTCTAACATTTCATGTCTTTTGCTTTCCCATGTAACCTTAACTGGAGACCCCAGAATAACTGGGGCCAAGAGTGACCATTCTGGTGTTGCTGCTTTGATCCACAGTTTAGTATTCCCCAATCATTACTCTGCTTGCTGTGGGCTTTCTGATTATAACCTGAAGCCTGTTTAGGAAGTGTCCTGCCATTACTCTTAGAATTTCATCCCAAGTGGCTACTATGGTGTTTCAAGGTCATTCAGGGTCTCCTGATACAACCATGTGTGTGTTGTTTTTTCAACATGCTCGTCTTATATCTTACTACAATAGAGATGCTATTATTGAAATACTCTTCCATTTATGGAACAAAGCCCATTTGGTCATATTAAATATATACCTAGACACAATTTGCTAATATTTTATGAAATTTATATTTATATTAAGTGAAATTAGCCTTTTTCTGCTATATTAACAAGTCTGGGAATTACTCATTAAAAGAGAGTGATGGTTATAACTCTGAACTAGTTAAGATAATACAGAATCATCAGTTTGTAGAAGTTTGTGCAGAATTTACCTATAAAACCGATCCAGTGACTTTCATAAAAGAACATCTAAGAAAAATTTTAATGGACCATTCACATTTTCTAGCTTTTGTTGGATCAACTTATGTCACTTATATTCACCAAGAAAACCAATCATTTCATCTTGATTTTCAAATTTCTCAGCAAAAATTTCTGCGGATTATATGGCCCTTTTAACTACTTGTGATTCTATCATGTTCTTCAACCTTAATCTTCATATTCTTAAATTTTCTCTTAATTTTCTTTATGAATCTTGCCCAAGTTTAGCTATCTGCAAGACATTTTTTAATGTTTGTTGTGGTTGTTGTTGAATACGGAATACTTTTTTTTATATGTTTTATGGGAGTATAGTTAACATATGTTCTTTTAAACATCAAGAATTCCATGTTGTATACAAAAGTAGGGACCCGAAAGGCTACGTGCACCCCGATGTTTATAGCAGCAATGTCCACAATAGCCAAACTGTGGAAAGAGCCAAGATGTCCATCAACAGATGAATGGATAAAGAAGATGTGGTATATATATACAATGGAATATTATGCAGCCATCAAAAGGAATGAGATCTTGCCATTTGCAATGACATGGATGGAACTGGAGGGTATTATGCTGAGCGAAATAAGTCAATCAGAGAAAGACATGTATCATGTGACCTCACTGATATGAGGAATTCTTAATCTCAGGAAACAAACTGAGGGTTGCTGGAGTGGGGGGTGGGGTGGGAGGGATGGGGTGACTGGGTGATAGACACTGGGGAGGGTATGTGTTCTGGTAAGCGCTGTGAATTGTGCAAGACTGTTGAATCTCAGATCTGTACCTCTGAAACAAATAATGCAATATATGTTAAGAAAGAAAAAAAGAAGAAGAAGAATGTAGCAGGAGGGGAAGAATGAAGGGGGGGAAATCGGAGGGGGAGAAGAACCATGAGAGACAATGGACTCTGAAAAACAAACTGAGGGTTCTAGAGGGGAGGGGGTTGGGAGGATGGGTTAGCCTGGTGATGGGTATTGAGGAGGGCACGTTCTGCATGGAGCACTGGGTGTTATGCACAAACAATGAATCATGGAACACTATATCTAAAACTAATGATGTAATGTATGGGGATTAACATAACAATAAAAAAATTTAAATAAAAAAAAAATTCCATGTTGTATCTAATCCAATCTGAATAAACAGAGTATTTGTTTTTATGTTCGAGTTTCACCCAGCTATGTTTATTGTGATTACTGATAAATTGGGACTTACATTGTCCTGATAGTTCACTTAATTTGTTTTTCTTTGTACTTTTTTATTCTTTACTGCCTTATATAGGATTTTTCACTATATAGGATTTTTCCTTATCTAGGATTTTTTAGTACCTATATATTTTATTTCTCCAACACACAGTTTTAACATATGCAAGTATACGTGTATTTTTCTAGCAAAGCCATTAATCAGTATCTCCAATATCCTCTTGAACACAAGACAACTTGGGATGCTCACACTTGCCTCCAAGTTCACAAAGCCCTCCCCACAGCACAGCTGCTTTGACATTACTATTGTGTGGGTACCAAAGGAAAATGTATTACTTATCCTAAAATCAATACTTATAAATAAATATGTCCTCGATCTCTTGGCTAGCATCCTTCTGGGTTCATTATTCCTCATGCTCAAAAATATCTTCTCATTTTTTTTTCAACATGGTCTCTGTGAGGTAAACTGTCCAGGTCCTTGTATGTCTGGAAAGGTCTTTATTTTGACTTCAATATTGAATGACAGACAAGGTATAGAATCCAAAAAATCCAACAGATAGCTTCAGGCACCTGTTGTTACCTTTGAGAAATTTCTCATTAATCTATAAGCAATTTCTGTTCTCTTGACTAAGTTTTTCAGGATTCTGCCTTTACCCTGGATACTGCGGTGTTTTATGAGGATGGGTCAAGATGTGCATCTTGTTTGTCTTTACTCTGGCCTAGCAGGTGGTACAATTTTTCTGTATCCATTTTTTTACTTCAGTTTTTAAATTCCAGTTAACATACAGTGTGATATTAGTTTCAGGTGTACAATACAGTGATTCAACACTTCCATACATCACCTGGTGCTCATTAGGACAGGTGCACGCTTTCATCCCCATCACCTGTTTCCTGTAGCAACGCCCTGCCCCCCCTCCCTCCCCCCCCCCCCGCCGGCCCATCTCCCCTCTGGTGACCATCAGTGTGTTCTCTGTAGTTAAGGGTCTGTTTCTTGCTTTGCCTCTTTTTTGCCTTTTGCTCATTTGTTTTGTTTCTTAAAATCCACATGAGTGAAATCATATGGCATTTGTCAGGTGGTACAATTTTTCAGTCTGAAAACAGTTTTCATCAATTTGGGAAGATTATCAGCCATTTTATCACAAATACTGATTCACCCCATTATTCCTTTTTTTAACTTCTATCAGAAGCATTTTCTGCCTTTTGGATCTATGCACTGCATCCCTGGGATTTCTCATGTTCTTTTTGTGCTTAGTATTAAGAAATTTCTTCAGCTTCATCTTCTAGTTCACTAAATTTTTTTCAGCTATGTCTGATCTGTGAATGTCTGAGTTTTAATTTCAAGGGCTATAATTTTTATAATATTTTTAACTACATCACCTCCTACTCTTGCTGCATAGCTGTCCCCCCATACACGGGCTGCAAACAGGGATACGAGCAGGGTACCAACTCCAGGATACAGGCTTCATTAGTGACATAGCCTCCGAACGTAGGTTACATAACCACGATGTGATGTTCCCTAATGTGTAAAGTGGAGATAGTAATAGGACCCACCTCGTAAGGAAGTTGTAAGGACTAAGTGGGTTATTCATGTAAAGTCCTCAGAACATTGGTGGGAACATCTTAAGACTCAAAACATGTTGCAAACATGGCCTGGGTGGGGGAATGTTTGCCCTCAGAGTTTATGCCCTGTGTACCTGTGGGCCTATTAATTCAGTTACACTAATCCAGGTGTTGGCAATGTCTGTTCTAATTTTCACCGCTCCTAATTTTAAGGAGAAAGAAAACTAAATTCTCATTGTAAATTTCTCCCTTTTTCATGGCATCCCACTCCTATTTTATAGATGAGATTTAGGGTCTTTTTCTGAGTTTTCCTCTGGTCTATCCTTTAAATTTACTTTAACAGCAGGCTGCCCTGTGTAATTCAGTGTGTTTTGTCTTTCAAGTGAGGAGTACATTCGATCGCCTACTTTCCTCACCTCTCTGTCCCCTCATCTCTCACACCCAAAGTGGCCATGAGTCTTTCTTCTCGGGCTCCAGAAAGTTGAGGGGCAGGATGACAAGCATCTTCTTCCTGATTGGCTAGGAAAACATGGACTTTCCATCAGTGAAGAAAGGCAAGACCTCAGACTCTTGGGCCCTTCTGAGTATGCAGAGCTGGGGGAGGGAGAAAGGGGTGCTCCCCCACCTCCCAAGGGAGAATGTTCAGGTCAGGACAGCGGGCCCCTCGGTGAGGGTCTAATCAGCACCTCTGAGCTTTTTAGACCCTCAAACCTCCTTTAGAATTGCACTGCATAATTGTAATATAAATTTAACTTTCCATTTTTATTCTTCAGTGCTGAAAAGACTAGGTTTTAAGAAATCACACACACACACACACACACACACACACACACACACAGGCTTCAAGAATGCAAAGCAGAGAATGGTCCATATTTATATTTTACACAAGGTATTTTCCCTAATAAAAAGAAATTAGATGAATATAGGAATCTACTTTCCAAATCACAAAATATTTTCCTGATTACTGCATATGTACATGAATATAGACATTACACCAAATATTACCTACCTAATTTCTAATATCCACAAATACTTTAACTGACCTTCCCAAAATATCTCAGGTACTTTTTACCTTTTAAAAAGGAATATGAGGGCGCCTGGGTGGTTCGGTTGGTTGAGCGTCCACCCCTTGATTTTGGCTCAGGTCATGATCTCAGGGTCTTGAGATCAATCCCCACATCAGGCTCTGCACTCAGCAGGGAGTATGCCTGAGATTCTCCCTCTCCCTCTGCCTTTGTCCCTCCTCCCTTCCTCTCTAAAAAAATAAATAAAAATTAAAAAATAAAAAGGAATATGAACCACTATGGAACTGAAGAACATAATGTCTGCTCTGCTGCTCCTTTATTATGAGAAAATATAGAAATGTCAAATTCTGTTTAGTTGGTTGAAAAGTAATCTACTCAATAACAAAAATATCTTCTATTATAGTTAAGAAAAGATGATGGCAAAGCATAACTGAGTAATGCCAACAAGACAATCCCACGTCATTCTACTTATCCCATTTTGCACTTACATGATGCAGAGATCAGTAATTCCCTCACTGGACCCCATCAGCCAAAGCAATCATCACCCCTCTTTCCAACAAATGTGAACTAACCACTTTCCACATTTCCACACACATGGACAAAAAGTAGAACATGTTCACAGAGATGTGTACAGACCTTGACCTGATGTAATCCTAAATATCACACAGTAGGCTAAGGTCAGAAATGTATGAACAGAAACATAAATAATGTGAAAATAAGTCATTCAACACTATCAGGTAAGTGCTATGATAGCACTATTTTTTCCTCTAAGCATTAAATTACAGGCACCCACTTAATAGCAAGCTTCTGTGTTTACAGAAATTTTATATACAAAAATATATACTCAAAAGCACTATTAAATTCAATCAGTATGTTATAAATAGGAATTTTACTATACGCGTGTTAGCATCATCACTATTGTTCCTTAAATTCAATTTTTCCTGTACTCCACAGCTGCATGTCTTAATTTCAATCTGATTTCTCCATCCAGCTTAGATATTTAGTTCATATATTCATGTAGTCTTTGAGATATTTTTTTAAGTTTATTTTTTTAGTAATCTCTACACCCAATGTGGGGCTTGTACTCACAGCCTGAGATCAAGAGTCACATGCTCCACCAACTGAGCCAGCCATGGATGTCTTCTAATTGATAATCTGTTATCCCCATCTTTATCAATGCCTGATGCAGTCTCCTTAGCACCCAGAGCAAGGGCACATCGCTGATTTAATTCCATCTGTTTCTATCTGATCCCTATGTAACACATTACTCTAGGATTACAGATTTAATTGAAATGTCATGGGCATCTCTTTATTAGCAAAAGAACACCACTCTCCACTACCTTCTCTAATACACTACATCTTCTCTGCCACAAACTGATTCTTCCTTCTTTCAAGTACCTGCTTCCTCCTCTCGCCTTCGCTGCCCCATCTTCCACTCTGATTGCTCTGCAGGAGGAGAGCAGAGCAGTCCCTGCAAGGCTGGAGGAGCACAGAACACCGCGAGACAGGGATGCACACTGCCACTTGGAACAAAGTCATATACAAGGGCTGAGGCTTCATCCATGGCCCTTCACACTCATGCAGCTGGGTCTCTAGCCTGCAGATTTCAGACTTGCAGCCTCTGCAGTCATGTGAGCCAACTCCCTACAATCAATCTATCTAGACAGAGATATAGGTAGAGATACACATCCTATCGGTTCTGTGTCTTGGAGATCCCTGACAATATACATCTCAGTAGCAATCACATTGTGTTTGGTGGCAGGTAATAGAAAAATGAACTCAAACTCACTTAATAATAAAGGTGGTTTACTGGCTTTATTGGCCTATGTGGATGCCACGTCCAGAGCCTCAGAGTTGGTTTGATGCCTTGGCTCCATGATGCCAAGTACTTGGGAATCACGTCTTCTCCTTGTACCTTATGATCACAGCTACAACCCAAAGATGATTATGCCTCATGGTGGCAGGACGGCTGCTCAGAACTCCGAGATTTTTTGCTCACTTATAGGGAGAGAATGTGAGTTCCAGAAGCTGCCTTTGAAGAGAGGAAACCTCTTTCTCTGAAACCCCTTTTCCAATTTCAAAGACTTATGTCAGATTACGTGCCCAATGGAATGCAAACCCACAGCCACGTGATGCAGCTAGCTTCCTCCAAAGTTCCTGGGCTGCACTGGGACACAGGGATGTGGCAGTGGTAATGTTGTGGGCATTCCAAGAGAGATCGGGATCCTGACGTACACAACAAGACAGCAGAGCTAAAAGTCTGGGCAGGATCTCTCACTGTCCAAGCTTAGAGTCTCCTCACAAGCTCTTACTTTTCCACAAGTATTAAAGCAGGAGAACCAATTCTGCAGCTACCCATGGATGCCACTGTTCACAAAATGCCATCTAATCAAGTCTGGCTACTGCATTTAAACACGTGTCCCTAAGTAAAACAAGCACGTTTCCAAATGCCAGAAATGTTCCAGATGAGGACTGAGTGAGGAAACCAACATGTGACAATATTAAGACATCAATCCACAAATCCCTGTGAACTGCTTTTCTTCTTCTGTCTTCAGTTCAAAAAATCATTAATAAGTTGGATAAGAAAACTCATACCTTTTTAGATTCTCATGTTGAAAATGGTACTAAATTTGTTTAGTAAACAAGATTATGGGAAACTGATGTGGCATATGTCATAAACAAGAATTGTAGAGAAATGATTTACAGTGTAATGAGGTTCATTTATAGAATGTGCTTCAAAAACCATAGGTGGCAAAGAGCTGGGCGTGAAATCCAATTAACAGAGCATTAGATATTTCTATCTTCATATTTGCAATTGTTTTATAATTGTTGTATTGCCATTAGCATAAGATGTGTAATGGTGTGTGCCAGAGAAGTAACTCTATGTTTTGCTTAATATCTTAACTAATGACTAAAAAGATAATAAGCAGAATTTCATTATAAGATGCATTTTGAACAATACTGAATTATCATGTGTTTCCAGAGTCAGTAGAATTGGAGGGAAGAAAAGGCAGAGGTCAGCAATGGAGACAGTAAGCTGCATTAGGTTCATGTGAAGTCCACATTCTCCACAAAGAGAAGGCAGACCTGATACTCAGAGGTGCCTTCCACATCATGAATAGTCAAGTTTAAACGGCTTTGAGAGTGGATCAAGCTAAAGCCCAATGTTGCCGGAGGACTGATTCCCACAGAGGAAAGGATTTAGAACAAATCACCAGCTACAAATTGAAGTTCACAATGGAGGTCTCCTGACTGCAGTCCAGGGTTCCTCTAGGGCATCACAAACCAAGACAAAGTGGTACAAGGGTGCTCCATTCTTTTTAACAAGTCAGAAGGACCACAGACCAGTACTTCCCATGACAAAGTCTATTGCAGAAAACAAAACAGGATAGTCAAAGAAATCCTGACAACCCCTCCTTGTGCTTGAAGAATGATGGCATCTCCATCCTCCAGTCGTGCCCTCAGTGAGACCAGGGATAGACAGTCAGCCAAGCCACTTAGTTCTTATTAACAGATCTACTCGCATGAAAAATAACTCCACTTGTTACTGAATTCAAGTTAACCCAGAGCAGTAAACACATTCTAAGATTTTTATTTATTTATTTGGAAGTGTGTGCACATGCACACGCACGCGCAAGAGACAGAGAAAGAGAGAGAGTGCGTGCACGTGCAAGCATGAGCAGGGGGAGGGGCAGAGGGAGAAGCAGACTCCTGCTGAGCAGGGAACCTAATGCGGGACTCGATCCCAGGACCCTGAGATCATGACCTGAGCCGAAGACAGATGCTTCACTGACTGAACAACCCAGGCGCTCCAACATGTTCTAGAACAACAGCAAGGACTTTTATCCATAGTCCTGTTTTTCCCCAAAGCTCTGCCACGAAGCGGGCACTTCAAACCCGGCAGGACCATGCTGGCTGAGACAGAAGCCGGAGGGGCCGAGACACCTGGGGTGCGTGACTTGAGCAGCACACGCTGCGTGAGAGGGTGCATGTGAACCCACACTCAGCAAGTTATCTCCTGAGCAATAAAAGTTTAGATCAAATCAGGGGTCTAAGAAGAAGTGAAAAGATCTCAAATGGTGTCTCAGCCGCAAACCACCAGACGCGGGCCCACATGAGGACACAGCTAGCACGCATAAAATGTGAAGAAGAAATTCTAATTTGCAAGGTACCATTTTGAAAGGTACTGAGTGTTAAGTACAAATGTTACGATAGGGTAAATTAGGCGTGCATTGACCTAGGGTAGGGTAATAGCCACTGCGAATTTACGGTGGGTCATGAGCTGGTGGGCTGCTCTGGGGGTAGCCTGTGCACCTACCTCTGCTTTGGAGAAACACCGCCTCTTACCCAGTCACGCACCTGCGGGGACAGAAGGGGGCTCTGCGTGGCATTCACTGACACGCCTGAGGATTCCACCTTGGGGCAGCTCACAAGTTACCTCTCCCAGGGTCACCCCTGAAGGCACAGGTCCCAATCGGCAGCTCCCTACTGTTCTGGGAAGGGGGGCTGCCATTCCCAGTCCTCCCTGGTGCTAGAATTCCCTTCTCCCAGGGGCCGACTCCCTCCCATAGGAGAGAGGGGGCTTCCCCAGGTCTCAGCAGACCCAGGAACAAATTCTGAAAACCAAGAGAGATGAATATAACCCGTACATGTCAGCCTCTGGGTCCCTCTTCCCTCGGTGAAACACACCATCACCGGCCACCACACAGGCCCTTCTTTAATACCTATATGCACGAACTCAGTTCACACCTTCTCCCGCCCAGGGCCCGCACACAGAAGCACATCCCCAGTAGATTATATTCAACCGGCAGAAATCCAACCCATCCAACCTGGTGATACGTACACGGGGGACCTCCCTGTCACGTTAGGACACAGGACACGTTATCCTCCTTGAGCTTCACACCAGCCACGAGACCGGTATCCGCCACTGGGCGGGCACCCCTGAGCTGGGTCACACGAACCGATACAACCTAGGGGAGCCACAGTCGGACTCCATCTCAGATCTGACTTCAGGGCCAATCATTAATACTCCGAACTACCTAATAAGTCACCCGTCTGCTCTGCGTTTGATTCTGTAACAAATCCCAGGTCTCAGCTGCCCTCCTGAGCTTCTGCTCCAGCTGTCTTTACCTCCCTGGTCCTCTGCTGCTCACTCACCTCCCTTTCCCTTCCTTAATTTCCCGTTAGCCACTGTCTTCCTCATTTCAAAGGTAGCTTTGTGTTCAAAGGGAAAAGAGGTAACAGTAAGGAGAGATAACCGAGAAACTGCCTTTTAGATACGGGGGAAAGTGATTAGATTGTACAGAAAACAGACCTATCTCAACTGTAATCTCATTCTTTGGGCTTCCAGTGAGCATAAAACAAGAGCGTGTGAGCTTAGTGTTTAGGGAGAGAACACGAACACTCTGTGCTACCAGCCCATTGGGAAAATCCGAGGTCACCAAAGACTGTCACAGAGAAAGGAAAACTCCAAAAACAGGACGTTTATGAAG
This sequence comes from Halichoerus grypus, assembly GCF_964656455.1. NCBI lineage: Eukaryota > Metazoa > Chordata > Mammalia > Carnivora > Phocidae > Halichoerus > Halichoerus grypus. Next base: position 207,842,373 of record NC_135714.1, read on the forward strand.
ATTATGCCCTCTGAAGAAGGTGCCGAAATTCTGTAAGTCAAGATTATTTGAGGTTCTCTGCCTGAGCTAGGAGATGCAGGGTGGAGGCATGTGCATGGGTTATAAGTAGGCATCTGCACTCTGGGGAACACTGGGGTTTATGCACCCCAAATCTTACAGCTGGGGTCAGTAAGTGTCTCTGTTGATCACTCCTTTCAGTCTGGCTCTCCTTTGTCTTGGCCACTTCGTAAGGAGAATAATCGTATCCGTCCTCTCATACAGCATTCTCTAATTTGGAAAACCTCCTTAGTGAGAAGAGGGACGTGACATTCAAAACCGTAAGTGAGTAGGAAAGCCGCTGCCTCCCTGACCAATGGGCACAAAGTGAGTAGGAAGCCCGCTGCCTCCCTGACCGATGGGCACAAAGTGAGTAGGAAGCCCGCTGCCTCCCTGACCGATGGCTACGGGCACAAAGTGAGTAGGAAGCCCCCTGCCTCCCTGACCGACGGCTACGGGCACAAAGTGAGTAGGAAGCCCGCTGCCTCCCTGACCGACGGCTACGGGCACAAAGTGAGTAGGAAGCCCGCTGCCTCCCTGACCGATGGCTACGGGCACAAAGTGAGTAGGAAGCCCGCTGCCTCCCTGACCGATGGCTACGGGCACAAAGTGAGTAGGAAGCCCGCTGCCTCCCTGACCGACGGCTACGGGCACAAAGTGAGTAGGAAGCCCGCTGCCTCCCTGACCGATGGGCACAAAGTGAGTAGGAAGCCCGCTGCCTCCCTGACCGATGGCTACGGGCACAAAGTGAGTAGGAAGCCCGCTGCCTCCCTGACCGATGGCTACGGGCACAAAGCTGCTTCATCCACGGTGATTTCTACAAGCTCTGGCTTCCAACTCAAGCACCTAAAATTTCAGCCAGTCCCACAGTGAACAAGGTCAAACCCCTCGTGCCTGCGTCTGCCGTCTTTGCCTGGGAGGCACCTGTCCCTCCTTCGGGACCACCTCCCTCTCAGTCCACACGGGCACATGCCCCATGCCAGGGCTGGGCCCACGACCCCACCCCCACATGTGGTGACGAGCCCAGAAGTGTGCATGCCACTCAGGGACCAACGGATGGTCATTGCCGTGGCTTTTTCCGGAACTCCTGGGAATGACCGTTAGGGTGAGGCCAGGCTGCAGCTGCCTCGGGCTGCCAGGTGGTAGAGGCCACCTGAGAGAAGGCACAGTGGCCTCAGGCAGGGGTCGGAGCACCCACACCCTAATGACATCATCTGAGCCCTAAGATCCGGCTTCCATGATCCTATATGCAGGTCCCATGCACAGCCTGTGTGTTTGCAAACCATAATGAGCGGAGTATCTGTCACTGGTAACAAAATAACCCTACCTAATTGAGTAAGCTACAATTCTATCCTTGTAATATGTTGCCTGGCATCTTCTGGTTCTAAGATCTTACCTTATGCCCAATTTTCCAATGGGGTTCCCAAATGGTCTTGGCAAAGGAAATTAGCAAGATATAGCATCCTGTCTTTTCTGTCTTCAAAATGGAAGGGCTAGGAGGGAAAACCCAACAAGAACTAACAGTCCAGGTTGAAATCTCTATGTAGTTTCCCACAGAAATGTAATTGTAAGTGTTGGTTAGGTTCCCAGCCTTGTTCATGTCCAAACAAATGAGAAAAGATTAACTCACAGTGGTATATAGGATGTGGAAAACTATAGCTTAAAAAATCATAGTGCAGATCCTTCTGAAACCTTAGAAACTACAGGTGGTTTGGGAATTCAAGACAAACAACACTAAGGACATTCCGAAACACAGCCGTCCTGACACTGGGAACCACCAGAATTTGGGAATGGGTTGGCATTCCCAGGAAGAGCTTTGGAGAAGGTGGGGGTCGAGTGAGGCACGGGAAATGTGATGAGGAGCATCCCAGCTCCAAAGGCACCTGTCCTCAGCACAGACTCACCCAGCTTTGTGGGTGATTGTGGAAACGGCTTCCCTGGATCTGGAAAAGGCCCCTGACAAAGTGAGAGAGGAGCAGGGAGGACTGTGGGGGAAAGGTAAAGCTGCAATTTGTAAAGCCCCATTCCCCATACAACTCTGTCACGATGTTTATCCTTGGCATTGTAAAGGGAAAAAAAAGTAACTTTTGACAACTGCAGTTCACTTAGGGAGCAAATCCCACTCACTGCAAATTCCTTGAGCATCTGAAGCTGTAGACAAAGGAGGATGAGTTGGTATAAATTAGTGTAGGACAAACAGTGCCCTTTCTGGGTAACTTAAGCTGAATTAGAGTGAAAACATTATAAGGTTTCAAGTATCCTGAGTGATAAGGAAAGCAATAACTTTGCACCTTCAAATATACTCATGTTAGAATTTTCCTGCAAAAATTCAAGGCTGCTGAGCCCGTGTTAATTTCTTCAACTGACCACAAATTGGAAAGTGTAGAACACAGAACCAACTACAATGGGTCTACCCCTCCTGTTGTCACCACAGTGCCGGATTTACTCCAAAAGGGAAAGACGTGGATGGCTCCAGAACAGCATCCAGAGGCCCCATGGAGAACATGACCTCACTGCTGAACAAGCCCCAGGGCCTGAGCATCTGCAGAAATTGAGCACAATGCAGAGTCCGTTACCGCACACCTTCTTCTGAACGCACACAAGAGTCAGAACGGGAGAGGATGCGGAGAAAGGGGAACCCTCCTACACTGTTGGTGGGAATGCAAGCTGGTGCAGCCACTCTGGAAAACAGTATGGAGGTTCCTCAAAAAGTTGAAAATAGAGCTACCATATGATCCAGCAATTGCACTACTGGGTATTTACCCCAAAGATACAAAAGTAGGGACCCGAAAGGCTACGTGCACCCCGATGTTTATAGCAGCAATGTCCACAATAGCCAAACTGTGGAAAGAGCCAAGATGTCCATCAACAGATGAATGGATAAAGAAGATGTGGTATATATATACAATGGAATATTATGCAGCCATCAAAAGGAATAAGATCTTGCCATTTGCAACGACGTGGATGGAACTGGAGGGTATTATGCTGAGTGAAATAAGTCAAACAGAGAAAGACATGTATCATATGACCTCACTGATATGAGGAATTCTTAATCTCAGGAAACAAACTGAGGGTTGCTGGAGTGGGGGGTGGGGTGGGAGGGATGGGGTGACTGGGTGATGGACACTGGGGAGGGTATGTGTTCTGGTAAGCGCTGTGAATTGTGCAAGACTGTTGAATCTCAGATCTGTACCTCTGAAACAAATAATGCAATATATGTTAAGAAAGAAAAAAAGAAGAAGAAGAATGTAGCAGGAGGGGAAGAATGAAGGGGGGGAAATCGGAGGGGGAGAAGAACCATGAGAGACGATGGACTCTGAAAAACAAACTGAGGGTTCTAGAGGGGAGGGGGTTGGGAGGATGGGTTAGCCTGGTGATGGGTATTGAGGAGGGCACGTTCTGCATGGAGCACTGGGTGTTATGCACAAACAATGAATCATGGAACACTATATCTAAAACTAATGATGTAATGTATGGGGATTAACATAACAATAAAAAAATTAAAAAAAAAAAAAAAAAAAAAAGAGTCAGAACTGGAGACACATCTAAGACGAAGAGGAAAGTGGTTTCCTGAAAAATCCCAGAATCATGGAACTGAAACAGACTTCAAGGAATCATCTAGAACAGCTCTGGCTTCAGGAAAATTCAACAACCCATTGTTAAATACATGGCTGCCCCATTTTTTTTTTAATATTTTTATTTATTTATTTGACAGAGAGAGACACAGTGAGAGAGGGAACACAAGCAGGGAGAGTGGGAGAGGGAGAAGCAGGCTTCCCGCGGAGCAGGAAGCCCGATGCGGGGCTCGATCCCAGGACCCTGGGATCATGACCTGAGCCGAAGGCAGATGCTTAACTGACTGAGCCACCCAGGCGCCCCATGGCTGCCCCATTTTTAAAGATTTCTACGGCGAGAATTCTGCACGTGTATCACACCTCTTAAATTCACAACAAGCACCCCTCCCAACCTACTTGGAAGGAAGCTGGAGACTCACATTAGAGCCCTAAGTTGAATGTATTTAACAGATACATCATTTTATCCATAATTTAACTTCAAATTTCTCTTGAAAGCCTTCGAGTTGTATCTTCTTCCTAGAGTTAGAAAAATGTTCTTTCCAATCAACAGTGCAGTACAAACAGAACGTCCTCATTCATGACACTCGAAATGTTCAGCATGAGCATCGCAAAGTGGGAATATGAAATTCGAGGGGAAGTATGCTTCTCCGGCTCAAGCAGAGAGTCCCTTTGGCCCAAGGGTTTCTGTTTTCCAGGAAAGCCTCAAGTATTGCGACTGCCTCTAGATACTAACTGGATCATGGGATTTGAGTTTTATAGTCAGACTGACAACAGCAAGCCGAGTTCTGAATGTGCACATTCCTTGACCCCCCGTCCACAAGCCCTCCGCCCGGCGGTACCCAAGCTGTCCCCATGCCTTCCCGGGTCTGTGTGCTCCCCTTGCCAGCCAGCTGACCTCCAAGGGCCCGCTCACCTTCCATCAGTAAATGTGGGATGAAAGACAACGTGCAGATCAGAGGCCAATCGCTTACATGGACTTCACAGTCTGTGTAGCAAGGAATAAAGCATGAGCAAAAACAGCTACGGGGCCAGGGATACACCCTGACTGTAAGCAGACAGGAAGAGATCACTCGGAGCGTGAATCCTAGACTGGGAGAGATTACTCCGCACTGGAGAAACACGGCAAGTTCTGTGTGCAGGACATGACATCCGGGCCAAACCTGCTGGGACCCGAACGGGACGGGAGCCCTGATGATGCGGCAGGAGGAACAGCCAGGACTACGTCTGCCTCAGCAGACAGTGCAGGAGCACCAACCGGAAAGTAGATTTCCACGAGATCGGGACACCTGGGCGCAGGCCAGGAAAGCTGGACACATTTCAAGCTGGAGGGGACCCAGTGATGACTGAGACCACGTGTGAGACAGACGGGGCCAGCGCGGGGGTGGGGGGTCACTGCAGGGGTCAGGGTCAGCATGGAGGTCAGGGCCAGCATGGGACTCAGGGTCAGCACGGAGGTCAGGGCCAGCATGGGACTCAGGGTCAGCACGGAGGTCAGGGCCAGCATGGGACTCAGGGTCAGCACAGAGGTCAGGGCCAGCATGGGACTCAGGGTCAGCACGGAGGTCAGGGCCAGCATGGGACTCAGGGTCAGCACGGAGGTCAGGGCCAGCATGGGACTCAGGGTCAGCACGGAGGTCAGGGCCAGCATGGGACTCAGGGTCAGCACGGAGGTCAGGGCCAGCATGGGACTCAGGGTCAGCACGGAGGTCAGGGTCAGCATGGGACTCAGGGTCAGCACGGAGGTCAGGGCCAGCATGGGACTCAGGGTCAGCACAGAGGTCAGGGCCAGCATGGGACTCAGGGTCAGCACGGAGGTCAGGGTCAGCATGGGACTCAGGGTCGGGGGGTGGTCAGCACAGGAACGAGCGTCAAGCATCCGGGTTAGGAGGTGGATTTGGAGGCAGGAAGAAAGCACCGGCCGTGGCCGTGGCCAGTGTGGAAGGTGCAGTATTGGGCAGACGGCCTCTGGCACCCACCGCATCCCTCCTGGGGTCCGGCAGTGAGCGATGTCTGGGGTCGGCCACGCACAGAGCCACAGGGGCTAACAGCTCTGGAGCAGCGCTGGTTCTTCCAGGTCCGCGGTCAGGCCACGCCGGGCCATGCCCTCCAGCACTGTCCCCGCGCCCCGGGGACAGACACCACGCAGCGAGGGCCCGGGGGCCGCGAGAGCGGGGGCACAACACTGAGGCCGCCACAGCACATGCTCGCTGGACACCTCCTGGGGCCCCTCGCGTGGGCCGTCCTAATCCCCATGGTCTCTCTGTGCCTCTCTCACCTCCTCACACCCTGCAGAGTATTCAAGGCCCTGGAGAACCCAGACCCTTCTCCACCTCCTTGGATCCCAGGCATTTCTCCTTTCCCTGAACGTCTGTGTTGGAAGTTACAACAGCGGGTCGCTCACCACATCTAGTCTCCCCGTGTCTCCGTGCGAGTCCGTTCACTTACCTCACCGGGGGCCAGCCCCACGGGGCGAGAACCGGTCCCAGAGGGGGTAGCCATCGAGACATTACACGGGTCTGAGACCCTCCCGAGCCCGCGGCCCCTAAGCCCACATGCGGTAAAGGTTCGCAGGAGCAGGCTTCCAGCAGCTGTGAGCTCAGACAGCGGGGATGCCACCCCTCTACCTACCCCAGAGCTCCACGCAGAGCGGGACACGTGGTAAGGGCTGAGAAAACACCGGACGGGTCAAGTCCCGTGTGCTGGTTACCGTCACACAACCAAGGTGGAGGAGGTGAGCAGAACATGGCCCGGAGCAGGCATCCCCCCGACGCTGTCCCAGAGCGGGGGAAGGAACAGGGACACTGGCCTACTGCCATCGGGGCACCGGCGAACCAGAGCTGTCCACCCAGGGGTCCTGATGCGTGGCAGACACTGGCCTCCCTCCCCCAAACCCACTTACACCGCGTTGCGCTCAGGAAGCCACGTCGCCCACGGCAGCTCCCCTGAAATCATCCATCACTGACATGACACGCAAGGTCAGCGCGTCCTTCTCACTGATATGAGGAATTCTTAATCTCAGGAAACAAACTGAGGGTTGCTGGAGTGGGGGGTGGGGTGGGAGGGATGGGGTGACTGGGTGATGGACACTGGGGAGGGTATGTGTTCTGGTAAGCGCTGTGAATTGTGCAAGACTGTTGAATCTCAGATCTGTACCTCTGAAACAAATAATGCAATATATGTTAAGAAAGAAAAAAAGAAGAAGAAGAATGTAGCAGGAGGGGAAGAATGAAGGGGGGGAAATCGGAGGGGGAGAAGAACCATGAGAGACGATGGACTCTGAAAAACAAACTGAGGGTTCTAGAGGGGAGGGGGTTGGGAGGATGGGTTAGCCTGGTGATGGGTATTGAGGAGGGCACGTTCTGCATGGAGCACTGGGTGTTATGCACAAACAATGAATCATGGAACACTATATCTAAAACTAATGATGTAATGTATGGGGATTAACATAACAATAAAAAAATTAAAAAAAAAAAAAAAAAAAAACTACAAGGTCAGCGCGTCCTTCCCGTATTTCACAACTATTTCCACTCACCTCGTTAATTTAATGTGTGCATATTCTCCAGTATTTACGCTCCCTCCCAATTCGGGGAAAGATGCAGGGCGCATCTAGGACTGGCTGCCTAGGACTGGCACCCATGGGGTTAACAGAGACCCAGACATGCCTCAGTTTCTCTTAACCAAGGAGATAATATACATCTAGAAATCAAGATTGCAAGAGCCACTCTTAAATTCCTTAAATTGTTTTCTCTTGGAGATGCTTTTTGCTATATTATTTTCCCAAACAGCCTCATTAATTCAATAAATATATATTAATAATAATTACTGTTTAATGGTTGCTTTCTGTGGGTCAGAACTATGTGCATTCATAGCCAAACATGTGCCGAGTTCTGGGAAGGGAGAAGGAAATGTGCAGAAGGGATGGTGACAAGGTCACACTGGTCACGATGTATTTGGGTGGTTGGTCTGCAGGCAGGAATGTAGAGGGTCTACGCGGCGAAGAGCCGACAGGGAAAGAGATCAAGGAAGTCACAATCGTGACCTAGCCTCTGAGGGACATTAGGGTTCAGGTGGGTGACAAAACGACAGAAGGTCACCAAAGAAGAGAGTGTGATGGAGCAAAGCAGGGAGGGGCTGTAGGTGAGGGGTGGGGTGAGGGCACGGCTCGGGGCCACGTAGCAGAAGCAAGAAACAATCCCACTTAGGAGAGGCAGGACCATTCACTTCACACTTCTCAAACAAATGTCACCAAGGCACAGCCCACTGTGAGAAAACACGTATGCGTTCACACACACCTAGAAGGGTGCACACAGATGTGCATACAGACTTCCATGGGTGCACACACACGCAGATGCACTCCTACGCGGTACATGCCCACAGATGTGCATGCGCAAGCCCACATGCATGCACATAAACATGCACGTACAAACATGCATGCCCACATACATGCACACATGTGCATGTGCAAGCCTGCTTCGGTGCACACATATACACATGAACACACACGCTTGTGCACATCTGCATGGGTGAACACCACATGCACACACGCACACGTGTGCACATCTGCAGTCAGGCACACACACACACACACGGGCGCACACACAGGTTTCTCTACTGTGGACACCAAGATCTTGTCATGACATCTCAACGCTGGGCAGCAGGACGGTGGTCCTCCACCTAGCTGGGAGGTCAGGTCTCCGTTCCCAGCACACGGATGCTGCATGCGTGAGCAGCTCCGTGGGTCCTTCGTGGCAGCTGCATGGTTGTATACAACTGTGCAAATAGTGGCAAACAGTTCCCAGGTCCAGCTGATTCGAGTGTCAGTACTAAACTGACATCATAGGACTTCTTACTAGCCTCTGCAACAAACCCCCTTGTCGTCTTTAAAACAGCCCTGCCCTGAACATCTCTAACACATGTTCACTCTGACAACTTGGGAACTGTGTAAATACCACCACACGACAGTCCTCACACAGGCGCGGGGCCTCTGCAGCGTCTCATGTCCAGGAACAACAACATGAGATCTGCAGGAGGTCAATCTGGCCATGCTGGGATAGACTAGTGCCGGCAGACACGAAGAACAGGGTGAGGCAGATTCCCAAAAAGCAGACCTGCACTAAACGCTTACGAAGCATCCCCCAGAAGTGCAGTTTTCCCCGTGCGTTTCTTCTGTGTAACCACAGCTTCGTTAAGGCCAGCAGAAATGCTTACCCAATTACTGTAAGGACAACATTAATTCACCACGTTTAAGTGCTTTTAATAATCCAAAGTGAGTTCACAGTTAATATCAACTATTTGATATGTATCATTAGCAAAATGCGTTTTGCAGAATGTGCCTTGTCATCTCGTGGGCCCTGTCAGGTACACAGAGCCAGCCCCCAACCACGTGAAGTAAGCCGAATGTGACGCTGTCCCACCTCCTCTGCCAAGGTCAGATATGCCTGAGTCCTCTATTCCGGCGCTTCTAACCCCAAAGGGCCAGGATCTTCCTGCTGCTCACGAACTATCCAAACCCTCCTTTGCCACGTGACCCCTCCGCCCCACCCCCTCTGGACCTGCAGCGCCAGGGCATCCGCACAGGTGACAGTGACAGGTGCGTCTCTGGGGAAGGGACCGAGAAGTGGGTTCGGGATGAAGGGGATGGTGAGGGAAGGCTTTGGTGTCAGCTCCCCAGAGAACCCCTGCTTTCACTGGCGAGACCAGCTCACCCAAAGGAAGGGGATATGCAGCACGGGCCCACGGGAGACGTGCCACGTGGGGCACCGCCAGGAACCTCAAACCCAACACACATCAAGCTTCCTCCAGTCACTTGAAATCCAAGGTGAGAGTGCACAATCAACCCCAAGATTCTTAGGAAAGCATCCATGGGAAGCCGGTCACAAGCATGTACCTTCAGTGAGGATGGAAACGAGGACCTGCCGTCTGATCGGGAGCCTGAGGACAGCGCTGGGGATGCAGTCGGGAGTTTCAGAACAGGAACCACCACGTGGACACCCGACAGGGCCCCGGGAACAGGGAAAATCACAAAGGCTAACACCGCAGGTGTGGGTCCTGGAGAGGATTTTAAACAGGAGACACTGCGAGGGGGCTGTACTCTGAGGGAGCGTTCTGGAGTCACGAGAGCACAGACCAGGGGCTCAGAGGACAGGAGAGCAATCCCCTCGGAGTGGAGAAGCGACCACAGAAAACCAGCAGGAGTCGAACTAAGGCAGCAGCTCCGGGCGTGAAGAAGGCACGGAAGAGACCGCTCCTTCCCCGTCTCCTCCTCCCCACACCCCAGACATCACGATAAAGAACGCTAGCAGCCAAGACAGAACCCCATCAGCTCCACAGAAATCTTGAGCATTTCCTGAAAAGCAGAGACCCACCGGCACAGAGGGGCCACGATAAAACCACTCCTGGGAGTGGCCAAGGAGGGTGCGTGCGAGGAGCGTGAGTGCAGACACGGGGGGGTCCCAGGCAACCAGAGCCCCCCCCGCATCATCAGGGTGCGTGTGCACACTCACCCACCTGCCACACTCACCCACACCCCCAAGTCAATAGCATGTGAGGGCTGCCTGCAGAGTGACAAACACTGTGGGTCCTTGAACGCACTCAACCCCAGCTGAGCTCCAACGAAGCCACACCCGCCCTCTGTCCAGGCTCCTGGATCGCAAGTCTGTTCACGGCATTCTTCGCATTTTGTACTTTACTGTGGTTTCACTGCTCAGAACGCCCCCAGCCCAGTGCCGGACTGCTGCCGGGTGCTCCCAAGTGCAAGGCTGCAACGTGCCCTGCGGAGAAAATGCGTCGTGCGTTAGGGAAGCTCTGTCCAGGCATGGGTTCCGTGGACACGGATCAGTAATGTACAGTCAACAAGAGGTCTTTAAACAAACACACCGATAGCACGAGGTTGTGTAATGACGGGCTGTAAAGGAAGGCTCCCAGGCACCTGGGCCGTGGCTCCCCGGGGAGCGGTGGTGGGGCGTGCGCCGGTGCAGAGGTCCCAGCGGCCTCACACAGCACGTACCCCCAGTAACGAGAACCAACCGTGCTCAGACGCTGAAACAGGAGAACGCACCTGGAGTTTCCAAAGTTGGCCCTTCTTCCCCACAGTGGTGCCACGCTAGGTCATGGGCGGGACTAGAGGACCTCAGATGGGACACAGCAGAGCGGCCCCTTCGCTGACGTCACCCAAGGCGGGGCTGGGGGGAGGGAGCCACCCCCACATCACCAATGGTGGCTGGCTCCAACCTCTCTCAAACCACTAGGCGTGAATTCTCAGAAACACACCTGCCATCCGGCCAACCAGATTTCAGAAACAAAAACGGACAATCAGCAATCACCCCACTGTGGAGGAAGGACACCCAACAACCAACAGGAAAAGTCACAGAGAAACAGCCCACGCACACAGATAAGGTTGTCAGAATCACCAGGGATGCTTCCGTGGAATGAACCGCGTGCAGGAGTTAGCAGCCTACTGACCACGATAAAACCGAATGGGCTGAACATGCAGGCGAACATGGAGGAGCAAGTTAGTGACTGTAAGACCCGGTCGAGGATTCTACTAGATAACTGCACAAAATTGCACAAAATGCGAGGACTTCACGAAAGTTAAGAGACATGAAGAACAACTCCAGGAGTTCCAACATGTTTCCAATGGGACCTTCAGAAGGAAAAACAGAGAATGCAGAGGATCGAGAAAGAAGAAAATTTCCCCCAAAATAAAGGAAAAGCAGGTTTGAGGGTGGAGGAGCCCAGTGAGCACCAAGAGGCATGAACGGAAAAGCAAAACAGACCAACAAGGATAAACGCTTCCCACAGAGACGTGTCTCTGTGAAATCTCACAGGGGTTGAGGCAGGGCGGAAACACGAGACCTCGAGCGGTGAATGGGACTCCACGCCAACAACCCTGGGTGGGGATGTCAGCGGTTTCTGGGGAAGGTGGTTCTGAGTTTTTATTCCAATGCTCAGTAAAATTAGATTTTATGTGGGAATAAACATATTTTTAGTCAGCAAGGACTCTAAAAGCTTTCCCACTCACAGATGTGAACAAAGACTCCTCAGAAGACAAACAGCAAAGGCAGAATGAACCAACGTTGAGGAGGGGACATGGGTGAGGAGCAAGGGAGCTCACGGCGCCTCCACGCGGGGGCCCCCCAGGGAGGAAGACGGGGAAGGAATGACAACGTCCCGCTTACGAGAGTAAGACAGCGACAGAAACGTGGGAATCAAACATGTTCGACTTAAAAACCCCACCCCCCCACACAAAAATGCAAACATCTCAATAAAATATTCGCAAACTCATTCCTGCAGCATATCAAAATAATATATCCTAACTAGGAAATTCAGGAAGGGTTCGGTATTAGAATATTTACTTATTTCATTGAAAAGGTATTGAAGAAGGCAGAGGGGAACCTATTCACACAGATGCTGGCCAAGCACTTGACTAATTTCAACCCCTGATTTTTTACATCATTTGTATGTTAAGATTAAAGAGGAATATGTTTCTTTCCTTAAGTCCACCTACCTGTGATTATTTTGTATTTAACACCATGCTACCTGCCTTGAGCCATGCAATAAGACAGAAAAATGGGAATAAAAACTATGGAAAGGGAAAATAAAATTAGCACTTATAATTTATCTTCTTAGAAAACCCAAGTTGACAACCAATTAGCAGCCCTTCAATAAGGAAAGGAATACAACGGCACAACTAAAAACTGGGAAAAGAATAGGAAACTGTCACTTGTTAAATAATACCTAACCATCCTACAAATACTAACATCAAACAAAATTACATTTGTGCAACTCACTAGTAATCTTGGAATTTTAATGAAAACAATGGCGCGCTACCTCCTCGTCAGAGTGGAAAACACGGAAGGTCGCTAAGATCTGAAGAGGTAAATAAGATCTCTCTCAAAATCAACATGAATGTTCACTGACTCAGCAATTGCACATAGTCAAAAAGATGAGTGTGCAGCAAAGATTCTTACAGCATTGCTTATTCTAGGAAAAACCAACCAACCTATGTGCACACCAATGGGGGCAGTTACCCAGACGATGCTGCATCATCCCTGAAACTCAGGACGCATATAAAACAGCAAACTGAGGGACCGAGTGCAGTAGCTGACCCCAAACTGGGCCACAGGGGACGTGACATAAAGACGTTATCAGGTCAGTGACAAAATCGGAATATGGTGGGAGATGAGATGCACACGCTGTATTGGTGTTCGGTTTACAGGTGACAAAGCATGGGGACTAGGGCGTGGGTCCCACATGCTTAGGAACACTCACCACAGAACGAAGAGGTGAAGTGCGCCCGCCCACGCAAGGTGCTCCTCGCAGGGTCACGAGAACGGCCGTGTGTGCGCGCTGTGTGTAAGGGCAGGGAACACAAGTGAGCATGAGCGCAAGTCATAAACTAGTGGGGTAAGTATGGACACTCTATAAAGGGTGTTCAGTCCATGACTCTTCTTGAGATTTGCCTGAGCTGGGAAATGATGCCCAAATAAAAAGGTTGTTTTTAAAAGAAAGAAAGGAGATGTTTACGCACATGTGTTAAAATAAAAAAAGATCTATCTGGCGCATCAAGTGAAAAAACTAGCTGCAGAACTCCGTGTAGCCTGATCTCAATTATGCTGGAAACCTACACAGGGACACGAGTTATATTCACAACAGATACACATTTAGTCACACAAATGCCCAGAAACACTGAAGTCTCACCCAGTTACAGCTAGAGAGGATAAGAATCTGGAGTTTAAAACTGTGCATTCAACTATGAATTATCCGGAACGTTCTAAATGCTTTAAAAACACTTTCCTTATTTAAATCGTTTTCACTTGGTACTACCGGCAGGAAGGGAGCAGGGATGGAGATTTTGAGGGCAAGTCCTCAACCTCGAATGTGCCGGCCTCCCCGTGTGGGGAACCAGCGGGCCGTCTCACAAATCCCAGGCAACATCCGTCACTCAGAAAACACGACAAATACCAGCCACGGTTACGTGTGGGTGGTGGGATTACAATCCACACGACTTTCCTCCTTTTGTTTTTCAATACTCTCCAAACTTTCTACAAGGTGCTCCTATTTCTTTCAAACTTGGAAAAATTACATAAGGTAAATAATGCTTGCTTGATACACTAAACCACCCAGTGTTAACAATAAGGAATTGTGGTTGGACAGTATGTGTCCAATGAAGGGAAAGAGGTGGGGAGAGCCAATGTTTTGTTTGTTTCACAGACAGAAGCATAGAAATGGGGAAAGAAATCGTTTCCCACCTGCACAGACCAAATATACTCAGTTGCAATGAAAGCCTTTCAGAGTCTGGCGCTGGGACAACCCCTCGTCCAAGCTGCCCGCGCTCTCTTTTCCAGGTGTAAGTACTCAGACAGGTACCTGTGCATCCAGATCTATGCTCCATCCTTTATCAAGTCCCTTCCCAAGTGAAAACCATGAAGGAAAATGGGGAATGGTTTGAGCACACTCAGGGGCTGGGGGAGGGACACAAACGCAGGACTTGTCACTTGGCTCACACTGTCCCCAGCATCACGTGACCTTAATGAGGCTCCAGCTTCCTCATGTCCAGGCAAACCCCTGACCTACCCCCCTGAAACACAAGGGGCCTCACCAGCTTCAGAGCCCCCTGCCCCAACGTCCTTGCCCTCCTCAGAGTCGTCCCCCTGCTCTGCAGTAAAGCCAGATCCGACTCCTCCATGGGCCTGGAAAGGGGACCCTCCCTCTTCTAGCTTCCTCCGTCTCTGGGGCTCTGAGGAGGACAGAGAAAGGGACCCCCACACAGACCCACACGTGAGGTCATCTACCCACGACGAGCCTCCTGAGCGTGCTATGGATCCCTGCACCCCGAGAAAACAGAACCACACTCTATGCACAGCAGCTCAGTGGGGAGCTAGGAGTCTTTCTGGGAGACTTTGTCTGCAGCCCAGGATCTGCAACCGCACTGGACCACTCACCTGGGACATACTCATTCTGGAGAGACCCATGACCACATCCACAGGCCACATAGGCAGCCATGCTACCAACCATGTCCAGGAGGGCCTGAGCCTGATTCACCTTTAACACCACAGAACTCCTCACCTCCCAAAGGGCTGGAACACACCAGAGTTACAATGCGTATCTGGTCAATAAGGCGGTTTGTCCCACTCTGGAGGAAATCTAAAACACCCAAGAGTAAGCTACTGACAACAGAAGGAGAATGAACTCAAAGCTGGGGGCATCACATTGCCTGATTTCAAGCTCTATTACAAAGCAGTGATCACCAAGACAGCATGGTACTGGCGCAAAACAGACATATAGACCAATGGAACAGAATAGAGAACCCAGAAACGGACCCTCAACTATATGGTCAAATAATCTTCGACAAAGCAGGAAAGAGTATCAAATGGAAAAAGACAGTCTCTTCAACAAATGGTGTTGGGAAAATTGGACAACCACATGCAGAAGAATGAAACTGGACCATTTCCTTACACCACACACAAAAATACACTCAAAATAGATGAAAGACCTCAATGTGAGACAGGAGTCCATCAAAATCCTAGAGGAGAACATAAGCAGTAACCTCTTCGACATCGGCCACGGCAACTTCTTTCAAGATACATCTCCAAAGGCTAGTGAAACAAAAGCAAAAATGAACTTTTGGGACTTCATCGAGATAAAAAGCTTCTGCACAGCAAAGGAAACAGTCAACAAAACAAAGAGGCAACCCATAGAATGGGAGAAGATATTTGCAAATGACACTGCAGATAAAGGGCTGGTATCCAAGATCTATAAAGAACTTCTCAAACTCAACACCCAAAAAACAAATAATCAACTCAAAAAGTGGGCAGAAGATATGAAAAGACACTTCTCTGAAGAAGACATACAAATGGCTAACAGACACATGAAAAAATGCTCATCATCATTAGCCATCAGGGAAATTCAAATCAAAACCACATTGAGATACCACCTTACACCAGTTAGAATGGCAAAAATGGACAGGGAAAGAAACAACCAATGTTGGAGAGGTTGTGGAGAAAGGGGAATCCTCTTACGCTGTTGGTGGGAATGCAAGTTGGTACAGCCACTCTGGAAAACAGTGTGGAGGTGCCTCAAAAATTTAAAAATAGAGCTACCCTATGACCCAGCAATTGCACTCCTGGGTATTTACCCCAAAGACACAGATGTAGTGAAAAGAAGGGCCATATGAACCCCAATATTCATAGCAGCAATGTCCGCAATAGCCAAACTGTGGAAGGAGCTGAGATGCCCTTCAACAGATGAACGGGTAAAGAAGATGTGGTCCATATATACAATAGAATATTACTCAGCCATCAGAAAGGATGAATACCCCACTTTTACATCAACATGGATGGGACTGGAGGAGATTATGCTAAGTGAAATAAGTCAAGCAGAGAAAGTCCATTATCATATGGTTTCACTTATTTGTGGAACATAAGGAATAGCATGGAGGACATTAGGAGAAGGAAGGGAAAAATGGGGGGGAGGAATTGGAGGGAGAGACGAACCATGAGAGACTATGGACTCTGGTAAACAAACTGAGGGTTTTAGAGGGGACGAGGGGGGAGGGGGGATTGGTTAGCCCAGTGATGGGTATTAAGGAGGGCACGTACTGCATGGAGCACTGGGTGTTATATGCAAACAATGAATCGTGGATCATCACCACATCAAAAACTAATGATGTAATGTATGGTGACATAATAAAAATTTTTAAAAAAAGAGAATGATCCACCTGGAGATTAACCGTCTACAACAGAGTCTTCTGCATCTGAGACCGTTCAGAGAATAACAGGACAAAGTACAGATAGGGGAACTCTCTGCAGTGACAGATCTGGCGAGGTTTTACGCATCCAGGACATATAAAGAACTCCGGGAACTCAACAGGAAGAAAGCAAACCACCCACGCTTGGACGACATGGGGAAAACTAGAGCAGTCCCTTCACCCTGGAAGACAAGTGGGAGCAGGTCCGTGTCCACATGCTCAGGATCAGCGGGAGCACCAGGGCCCCACGTCGGCGCTGGGGACATCCGCGGAGGCCCTCAGGTATCCACCAGGAGACCGCCACGCCAGAGACAATGCTCAGAACAATGGCTGGGTGCACTAACCCGATGGGTGCAATGGAACTGTCCTTGCCGGGGTACTGGGGTACCAGGGACAACAGCGGCTTCTGCCCTACTTCCTCATGGGTCACACCAGTACTTTGAGAAGGTCTCTTGTGAAAACACTGCCGGAAGTCAAGGAAGGAGGCTAGTCTGGGAACGGCACGATGCCCGCCTCCCCGACTGTGCTCTCGGGGTCATGTCTGCTCACGTGCTCTGCCCTCAGAGCCCGTCCTCAGGCTGACAGGCTTCATCTGATGATGACGAGTTTACCAAAGATGTAGGTGACGCGTCTCCTCTCTAAGATCAAAGTGTACCCGAGTCCGCTCACAGCAGCGCTGGGAACGGCGTGAAGCCACCACGGGAGACCCCACAGGCCCGGGCACCAGCGGCCGGACCACCTGGAGTCTGGCCGCCCACACCCCAGAAACATCCTTCTTGCTACGGAATAACCGTAACGAGCCACCGTGAGAAAGAGGGAGGGCTTGACCCCAGATCTGGGGGAAACGTAAAAGTGTCCGAATCCACCCAAGCATGACGGCATTTCATCGCCAGCGAGCACACTTGCCGCCGGTGTGACCGTCCTGCTACGGGAGAGCTGCGTTTACCGTGAAGCCCGCGGCATAAGCGCTCAGGCCCCCCCGTTGCACCGAGGGGCAGGCCGACGCTGACCTCGCCTCCTCGAATGCACACATCACTCCGTGTGCACCATCCGGAATCCCGAGCTGCCCAGGGTCTGGGTTTTGGGGTGACAGGGTCACCGGAGCTGAGCCGCTATCACATGTGATCAGGCTGATCTTGGTCCCTAAGCCCCCAGCCTCACTGCAAGCTGCCCCAGGTGCCCACGAGTACAAATGCGGGCCGCACACGCTGAGCCCCCCAGGCATGCTCGTCCTGCTCGTGGATCTTGTGACACATGGCTCCTGTGTGTGGAAATCCTCCCGCAGGCTCAGTCAGCTCCGAGTCGGCTTGGGCTCCTAGGACCTTTTTCTCACAGCTCTGGAGGCTGGGAGCCCTGGATCCAGGTGCTGGTGACGGCCCCGCCCGGCTTGCGGACCCTGCCTACGCGCTGTGCCCTCCTCCCAAGGCAGACAGGGATTCTGCTGTGTCTTTTACATGGGCACTGACCCCACTGTGGGGCCCAAACCTCAGGATCTCACCCAACCTTCTTTCCCAATGACACCCCTTCCCAACATGGTCACACTGGGGGTTAGGGCAGCAACAGGTGAATTTTGAGGGGATCAAACATTCAATCCACAGCAAGTCCCCCCATAAAATAATCTGCAGTATGTGGACCGAGCCACCTGGGAAGGCAGGGCCCAGAGCAGCCAGGAACGCAGGCGAGGGGACCCGCAGCGTGGGCGGCCTCCCAGCCAGGACGGCAGGTGCAGCTCCTGGGAACCACCTCTCACCTCCAGCTTCCCCCAAAGGAGGGGATGGGAACCAGGAGCAGCATTGGTGGCGATTCCTGCCCTGAGTCTGCGCTGCTCTAGCTGAAGGGCCACCGACCAGGACCGACCCCGGCCCTCCTCCAAATCCACACAAACGTGAAAAAAACGATGTTCTCTTTGAAGAAGGGGAGAGAGGGAAAAAGGAATTTTTTCTTTACTTAAAAACTACAGCTGTGTTCTCCAAAATCAGTCTCCCGGACTAAGGTCAGGGTGTGTATACACAGGGCTGGCTCCTCCTCGCGGCTCCAAGGAGAAGTATTTTCAGGAGGACGCTCTCCCTCAGCTTGACCGGCCGGCTCGTTAGTGGTTTACAATGGGCGCACAGTGCACATTTCAGAGTATGAATGTTGCCGCGGTGCAGAAAGCTGGCTGGCTGGAGGGACACGAGACGCAGGACACCCATCAGGATGCTGGTGGCGTCGCGGCCCAGACGCAGACAACTTCGAAGAAAAGGCACAAAAGATTTTCCAAGGGAAGAAGAACCCGCTCGAACAGACTGGGTAAAACCCGTATCAGGTGGGACAGGAAGCCGCAAGTCAGGAGGTTCGCTTTGTGAAGGAAGACTGAGCCAAAGAGATTAAAGAACCGGTGTGTTTATGGTAATATTCACGCTCTGTGGCTACTTTGTTACAACAACAAAACAGCAAGAAGGGAAAGGGGGAAAAAGCTAAAGGGAAAGGCATTATTTGCCCTTATGATCTGACAAAGAAATCCCAAAACATGACTTGCACCTTCGGCTGCAGACAGGTCAAGGGACAGAGCGTCCCTTGTCCAGAGCGGGGAGGCCGGTCCAACTACAGGGCCTCTGAGCACAGAGGCCGAGTGGGCACCTTCCACGCACAGGCACTCCCTCCAAGAAGCTACTTCTCATTGGCAAAAATTAAGATGATTTTTCAAAATCACTCAATTGGAGTAAGTTGACCACAAGGAGATGCTCTCTCCCGCCATCTCCGAGCCCTCCACGCCCCAGCCGTGGCCGCGCTCCAAGCCCCGTCCGCACGGGAGCATCACATTTCTGGAGAACTGTTCTTGTGTGTGTGTCTCGTGAACGGCACACGCACGCGGGCTCACATCCACGCGTTTGGGCCTCAGAGCCACACAGGTTCCCCGCAATCCCCCCACACCTGCAGGCTGCTCCAGCATCTTTACCATGGGGGGCTTGGGAACTGAGACAGCGTCTAAATCCTCGGCTAACTCTCTCTCCGGACCATCACGTCCAGAGTCCTGGATTCTGAGCCACACTGACAGGGACACGCTGTCAGGCACGGAAGAGCTCCAGGAGCCAGACGACGGCAGCCACGGGGATGGGGCCGGCACCCCTCAGACCCACCTCACTGAGCAGTGAAAGCACAGACGGGTCTCCCGAACAGGCGTGGCCGACGTGGGGAAGGGGGCACGTGAGCTCCGTGGACAGAACCCTTTCAGAGAAGCATCACGCCGCCTGCCAGAAGTCTCCAGCTCCAAACTGGGTCCCTCCCGGGGTCAGTGCCTCCTTACTGAGCAGGGAAGGCAGCAAGGAGGCCAGTGCAGGGGAGAAGTATAGCCGGACACACAGGTGAGTGTGGGAGGGGCCACCTGGCAGACAAGGGCTTCTGCCTCCCAGAAGAGATCACACAGGGCCTTGAGGACAGAGGACGGGCAGACACCGCACGTGCCTTCCACTGCCCTGTCGATGTCACAAGTCCCCGAACGCCGTACTAAACCGCACCCACAGAATCAAGGTCACAGACGGCACTGGTCTGCACAGATACTCATCGTGGGTGTTTTACAGGATTCCAGAAAACTCTTACATGTACACCTATGCACGCTTCTAAGTTGACACCTAAAATTCTTCTCCGTAAGTTTAATAGTAGAAAATGACATAAAATGTTTTATGACTTATACTGAAATTTTGAAATAAAACTTTTATATCGTCCCCTCTCACAGGCATCAATGGGAATAGAAATGCCACACCAATTTCATCCCGACTACTGTCCACTGGAAAACGTATGAACAAGTTCATCTTCAATGGTTGAAGATGTTACATTCTGCATTTTTGTCCTTAAATTCTTATTTCCATTCCACCTTCCCTCACAGAATTGTATCCTACCATGATGCATGTTTAGTTGTTTTTGTTTTTTTTTAAAGATTTTATTTATTTATTTGACAGAGGGACGCAGCGAGAGAGGGAACACAAGCAGGGGGAGTGGGAGAGGGGAAGCAGGCCTCCCGCAGAGCAGGGAGCCCGATGCGGGGCTCGATCCCAGGACCCCAGGATCATGACCTGAGCCAAAGGCAGACGCTTAACCTTAGACTGAGCCACCCAGGCACCTGACATGTTTAGTTTATAAAGACTTCTTTCTGTGTGTACACACACACGGACATACATGTGCATACATACATGTGCGTACATACATGTGCATACATACATGTGCATGCATACATGTACGGATATACAATCAGGAATGTATATTCAATTTTCTGTGACAAAGATTCTAAATGGTAAAAAATGCTATTTGATTAAATTACCATTACTCTGACAGGTACATAATTGAGCCTAAAATACAAATACCCTAAAATTTTTTATTAAATATTAAAATTTAGCTGGCAATGCGTCTCTTAGTGAGACGGATAGAGATTTCTCACGATTCCTTAATGTGTGCCTGGGTAAATGTCACGTGTTAGTGAAGAAGCCAGCCAAGCACCCGCTGCTGAGTGCTGTCAGCGCTGAGACACTTAGATCAGGATGACGGCGCGGCATCTGGTTATGGCAACAACCCTCAACTGTTGCACGTCCTTCGGAAAGCGGCATCTTTCACCAACAAGTATTTTTATTCATTGTCCTATTTCAGTGATGCTGAAAGTTAGAAATTGGAAACCAAAAAGTGTTCCCTCTTCGTTACAGCCATTGTTTTCTTCAGCAGCAAGTCCACCACGCACTGCCCCTTCCTCTGAGGGTCACTGCTTAGCCGGGCAAGCGGGACAGTAAGATCGTGCTGGGAAGGCAGGTGCCCACGTGCACTTCATAAAGCGGGGGAAGGGCAGCGTGAGAACCGAGGGGAAAGACGTACAAACACAATCAGACGCTTTCTAAGAGTAATAGGTCTTGGGAAAAAGCACATATGAAACCTAGGATCAGGGGATTAATTTCCTTAGAACGATCCCGTATCATGTCCTCTAGAAAAAGTGTCAATGCTCTGTAAGAGTGAGCACTGCACTGTGAAGATACTTGTTAAGACAGAATAGTAAGACAGAGGCCCTTTCTTATTCAAGATGTCAAGAAACTAGACGTCTTTTGTACCCATCTTCTTAAGCTCAGAAAACGCTCACACATAAGTGGTATTTTCCCATGTACCCAAGATTGTGGCATGACTTCCAAAATATGGAAACAAAGACAGAGAAAATAGCCGTGTGCATTTTCATTCCTGTAATGGTGTTCTCGCTGAAACAAGGGTCTGCAGGAGCGGTGTGGACACGGTTCCAGGGCGGTTCTGAGCCATTTAACGTGCCTGGTTTTAATCCGCACAGCAGTGGCAGATGCACACTTATCAGCGTCTGGGGTATTCCACGAGGCAGGAAGTTAGAGGCCACGTCCGTGAGCAAGCGGCATGAGAACCTGCCTTAGTCAGAGGATTCTGTCACTGTCACGTTATTTCCTAGAGAAGGCAGACTCCGCAGTGGCACTCGGAGAACTGGGGCCGGTTTCCTCAATCACGGAAAACTGAGGGCCCTCCCTGACGGGTGCCGGCGTCCCGCGGTGCCCACCCTCCTCTCTGGAATACGGCAGCGGAGCCGATCCGCATCTCTGCCCCGAAGTGTGCACCAGGACGTTGGGGTGAGCACCTCGTGTCGCATCCCCTGGCGGAGGGCACACAGTGAGAGCCGCAGGTCGGCAGTGTCCTCCAGAGTGTCCTGCAGGAGGATGGTGCCCAAGACACACGTCCACACCCTAGAAGAGTCACGGTGGCGTGTGACTGGCAGACAGTAAGTCCTCATGAGTTAACATGCTGTAAGCAGCACAATAAGCCAGGAGACACCGGATGGGAGAAGTAGTCAATGCAGTCAGTGCTCAGGGCGCCTGTGGGCTCAGGCGTTGGGCGTCTGCCTTCAGCCCGGGTCATGGTCCCAGGGTCCTGGATCGAGCCCCACGTCGGGCTCCCTGCTCGGGGGAAGCCTGCTTCTCCCTCTCCCACTCCCCCTGCTTGTGTTCCCTCTCTCACTGTCTCTCTGTCAAATAAATAAATAAAATCTTTAAAAATAAAAATCAATACTCAGGATGAGCTGGGACAGCCCTCAATCACACTGACATAGAAACTACAACTCCAGGGTGTTGACAATGATTGATTTGAATTTTCCATAACAATAACTGAACCCACACTTCTCAACTCCCTTTATCAAGAATTTAAATATTTTACTGAGCATTAAGTGGTGCCTGGAGATTAAGAAAGGAGGATGCTTAGCTTTAAAATATTAATCCACATGAAATAACAAAGTATCTTACATTTCAGTATTTAGGTATAAACACATAGTTGAAAGTCTGATGAGACAGAAGATTATTTGTCATCAGTTGCCAAGACGGCCTGGGACTTGCATGGTTCCAAAGGGGAATCGAAGCTAAAAGTCGATCCAGCTACCACCTGTTACTACGAGTTACCTGTGGCGTTCCACAGAAACGAGCAGACACCCGTGCATCTCCATTTTTAGAATGAGAGTGGCATCATCTCAATGCATTCAACTTTTTAAAAAAAGAAACAAAAATCACAGCACAAAACGTGGGTGAAGTCATTGTTGCTGCAGAGAACCTGAAGAACACATCAAGGAGAGAGGCGTAGATCCCACAGCGACAATCACAGGGGCCTTTACACCGATTCTGTGGCTCTAGGAAGTGATTCCTTCATGTGTCCAACCAAACTCTGGGTCCCACCGGATCCCCCTTTGTGTTTGTGATCCTAGGGCCCCGTTCCCAGCCTCGTGTTCCATCATTACAGTATTAATGTGGTACTTGGGCAACGCTTCATTTTGAAGAGGGCTATAAACATTAAAACACTAATTACAGAACTTAATCACTGTTGTAGGGAGTCTCAAATGCTTTCATACCATCCTTCACTGTTTGCATTTTTATGCTCTTTCTCTCTCTCACACACACACACACACCTTGAGGAAATATCAATCAGTCTCTTGGATGTTTTTACCCTCCTATGAGCATTGTTAGGAATCAAACTTACAAAAACACATGTAAGATACTTCAATAACAATTTTATAAGGATTATGTTAAAGTATACTGTCTTAAAGAAAATATGCTACTAAACCTAATTTCACCTGCTTATTTTTCCTTGTTTTAATGTGAGTCCTAGTGAATCTAAAATCAGGTAAGTGCCTCCCATCTTGTGTCTGTTGACACCGCGGGATGAAGGAACACTCACCTGGACTGGACTCACTTGGCTGGACTGGAGAGGGGGAAATTCTCATTCTTGACATACTGTGTGCAGTAAATATGAATCACTTCCCTAACTTTTCAGCAAAATCATTTTTAAAAGAAAATAGGCTTCTGAGGATAAATCTGTCTCACCTAGTGCTGGGACAGACCCACAGAGGTGGCCAAGAATGTCACGTACATTTCAAGGTGGGCAGTGGGGGTAGTGAGTGCTGGGGTCGTATGAACGCCTGAGTCCAGGACTGGGAGTTCTCCCAATAATCCACATATCTGGATACAAAACAGCGACAACCAGCAAATCCGTTTTGAGCTCGGCTACTGTGGGCACCAGAAACTGAGAGAGTTAGACGGTAAGGGCTTCTGCCAAGTGTTCTTCTCTACTTGAAACGGAGACCAGCACAGTTTTCCTATGAAATGATTTTGATCCAGAGACTCTCTGTTCCTTCTGTGAGAAGCATTTGCTGATCATGGACCTTAAAAAAGTACACCTTTGAGGTTTGAGTATTTGCACAATATTTGGGGGGGACATGGTCAAGGAAATCTGGCCAGAGAAGTAGAAATACACATGATGAAGTCTTTAGATTTCTGGGAAATTTAAGCAATCACGGATATAAATTAAGGGATTTTGCAATTACTGCCCAATATTGCCACTAATGCTGGAGGAGGGACTGAGTAGCCTCCACCACAAAATGAGTAAAGCAGCTAGAGGAGGAAGAGAGCCAGCGCAGGGGGCAAACATCGGAACGGACACCTACACTCATATAATCTCCTGCTCTGAGTCAGATCATAATGCTTCCCCTGAGGATATGTTGTTGACTTTGTTCAAAGTCCCAAAAGAAACAGATCATCTACAGGTAATATTTAACAGTCTCAGCTGAGGAACGCCATACAAAAAACGGACCCAAATTTCCACTGTGCGATGAACCATTCATAAAAATTATTGTGTTTTTTACAACGAATCATTTCAAACCAAGTCAGGCTTGTGAGTCCAATGTGATGTCTTATGGTGGACAAGAGAAAGTAATCCTCATCTGACTGTGCGATGCCTGAACCCAGTGACCACAAGCTGCCCTGCCCATGACCAGCCTTGCAGTGCGTATGTTCACGAAGCACGCACAATTCACTGAACCCGTCACACGTCAGTGTTCGCCAGAGCGAACTTGGCCAATGGAAGGACATCCGCATGGACCAAGTCTTCACAGTCAGATGGAGACAGAGGCACAGGCCCAGAACGCTCAGAGTCCACAGAAACTGCTAAGGAAGCACCCAGGGCATTACAAAATCAGCTGGGCAGAGTGCAGGTTTTGGTTTGGGGCAGCCCTATGAAATCAGAGAACATAACGGCTTTCTGCAGGGCACATTCATCTTCAGCCTCAAAATTCAGTTTCTGTACGGAGGAAAGCCTCTCAGTCATCAGTAAGAAAATCCTAAGCTGTGGACAACCTGACGTGATGCGGGCTGTAATTAAATAAATCAGAAGTGTGACCTACTTCTCCCGTGAGAAGGCAGAGGTCACTGAGCAGGAACTACTGTTCGGCAGCCAACCATTTCCATTGTATGCCAGAGCTCGGGGCTCACGGCACACACGCTGTGAGTCACCATTTCCAGATGAGTGCTGGGTAGCTCATCGTAATTCCACAACTTGTGCTGGGGAAATTAATTTGGATAAATAGGAATAATGTATGTTTCTTGTTTGCAAGATTATACAAAATATGGGGGGGGGCGGAGCAAGATGGAGGAGGAGTAGGAGACCTGGATTTCGTCTCCTCTCAGGAATTCAGCTGGATAGGGATCAAACCAATCTGAACACCTACAAACTCAACAGGAGATCGAAGAAAAGAATAGCAACAACTCTCTGAACAGAAAAGCGACCACTTTCTGGAAGGTAGGACGTGCGGAGAAGTGAATCCGAGGCGATATTCGGGAGGATAGACGGCGGGGGAGGGGCCTCCGTCGGCCGCTTCTGGCAAGTGATAGCACCGTGGAGC
This sequence comes from Halichoerus grypus, assembly GCF_964656455.1. Classification (NCBI taxonomy): domain Eukaryota; kingdom Metazoa; phylum Chordata; class Mammalia; order Carnivora; family Phocidae; genus Halichoerus; species Halichoerus grypus. The sequence continues at coordinate 207,867,922 of NC_135714.1, forward strand.
ACAAAATCGGAACTTTTAGAAGTCTGCTCTGCTGAGGGACGTCACTCTGGTGGCGAAGTGGGGGGTGGAACCCTCGCGGGACAGTGTGGTCTCAGGACCCTCGGGGTCACAGAAAGACCAGGGGTGCCTGAGTGCGGCAGAGCTCCCAGGTATCGGAGCGAGGAAGCCAGCTGCAGAGACGGAGCCCAGGCGCGGGCTCTCAGCTCGGGGTTGTCATAGACCGTGATCCGCGGCACAGTCGGGCCACTGCTCCTCCAGCAGGGACCCAACAAGCGGCAGATCCAGGGAGACTCCCCTTCCTCCCTCGGGAGGAACGGCGCGGGAGCGCACCGCAGGGATCTGCTGGGTTTGGAGACTCCACCCGGGGTCGGGTGCCAGAGATAGAAATGCTCGGTCACAGGCCGGGTGAGCACGGAGGGTGGCCGGAGACCAGGGGGACGGAGTGATTGACGGCTTTTCTCTGGGGGCGCACTGAGGAGCGGGGCCCCGAGTTCTCGGCCCCTCCGAGGCGGAGATTGGGAGGCTGCCATCTTCACTCTCGTCCTCCAAAGCTGTACGAAAAGCTTGCAGGGAACAGAAGCTCCCAAGAGCAAACCGAGCAGATGACTTAGCCCGGACTGGGCAAGGGCAGGGCAATTCCGCCTCCGGCAAAGACATTTGGGAACCACGGCAACAGGCCCCTCCCCCAGAAGATCAGCCAGAAGAGCCAGCCAAGACCAAGTTTACCGATCAATGAGAACGGCAGAACTCCAGCGCTAGGGGAATAATGCACATAGAATTCATGGCTTTTTTACCATGATTTTTAGTCTTTCAAAATTAATTTTTTTTAACTGTCTTTTTTTTTTTGAATTTTTCCTTTTCCCTTTTTCAACCAACATCTTATCAATCCCTTTTAAAAAAAAAAAAATTTTATTTTTCATTTTTATTTTTCATTTTTAGAGTCATATTCTGTCCCTTCATAGTAGTTACCCGTATTTTTGGCATATATATATAAGTTATTCTCTCTTTAAAATTTTGAGATAGTTTCTTCTAACAGATCAAAATATACCCTAAATCTCTATTGTATGGTTTTTTTCTACTCCCCTGCCTGATCACATTCTCTCCCTTTTTTTTTTCTTTTTTTTTTAAATCGTCTTCTTTCTTTTTTCAAACAACTTATCAATTCCTTTTATAAAATTTTTTATAATTTCCATCTTTACAGTCATTTTCCATCCCTTCATCATATCAACCCTTATTTTTGTACATATATAAGTTTTTCTGTCTTTAAAATTTTGGGAGGCACTTTCTTCTAACAGACAAAATACACCCAAAATCAAGTGTGTGGCACTGATATATATACCAGCCTGATCATATTTGATCACATTCTGTTTTTTGTTTTGTTTTGTTCTGTTTTTGTTTGTTTTTATCTTTATCTTTTTCTTTTCCTTTTTTTTTTTCTTTTTTCTCTCTTTCCCTTTCTTTTCCCACTGCTTCAGGTCTTTTCTGATTTGTTTGGAGTATATTTTCTGGGAACATTGTTACCCTGTTAGCATTTTGTTCTCTCATTCATCTATTCTCCTCTGCACAAAATGACAAGACGGAAAAAATCACCTCAACAAAAAGAACAAGAGGTAGTACCGACTGCCAGGGACCTACTCAATACGGACATTAGTACAATGTCAGATCTAGAGTTCAGAATCATCACTTTAAAGATACTAGCTGGGCTTGAAAAAAGCATGGAAGTTATTAGAGAAACCCTTTCTGGAGAAGTAAAAGAACTAAAATCTAACCAAGTAGAAATCAAAAAGGCTATTAACAAGGTGCAATCAAATATGGGGGCGCTAACTGCTAGGATAAATGAGGCAGAAGAGGGAATCACTGATATAGAAGACCAAATGATGGAAAATAAAGAAGCTGAGAAAAAGAGAGATAAACAACTACTGGATCACGAGGGCAGAATTCGAGAGGTAAGCGATACCATAAGACGAAACAACATTAGAATAATTGGGATCCCAGAAGAAGAAGAAAGAGAGAGAGGGGCAGAAGGTATAATGGAGCAAATTATAGCAGAGAACTTCCCTAATTTGGGGAAGGAAACAGGCATCAAAATCCAGGAAGCACAGAGAACCCCTCTCAAAATCAATAAAAATAGGTCAACACTCCGACATCTAATAGTAAAACTCACGAGTCTCAGAGACAAAGAGAAAATCCTGAAAGCAGCTCGGGAGAAGAGATATGTAACCTACAATGGTAGAAACATTAGATTGGCAACAGACCTATCCACAGAGACCTGGCAGGCCAGAAAGGAATGGCAGGATATATTCAGAGCACTAAATGAGAAAAATATGCAGCCAAGAATACTATATCCAGCTAGGCTGTCATTGAAAATTGAAGGAGAGATAAAAAGCTTCCAGGACAAACAAAAACTAAAGGAATTTGCAAACACAAAACCAGCCCTACAAGAAATCTTGAAAGGGGTCCTCTAAGCAAAGAGAGAGCCTAAAAGCAACATCGACCAGAAAGGAACACAGACAATATACAGTAACAGTCACCTTACAGGCAATACAATGGCACTAAACTCCTATCTTTCAATAGTTACCCTGAACGTAAATGGGCTAAATGCCCCAATCAAAAGACACAGGCTATCAGATTGGATTAAAAAACAAGACCCATCGATATGCTGTCTGCAAGAGACTCATTTTAGACCCAAAGACACCCCCAGATTTAAAGTGAGGGGGTGGAAAACCATTTACCATGCTAATGGACACCAAAAGAAAGCTGGGGTGGCAATCCTTATATCAGACAAATTAGATTTTAAACCAAAGACTGTAATAAGAGATGAGGAAGGACACTATATCCTACTTAAAGGGTCTATCCAACAAGAAGATCTAACAATTGTAAATATCTATGCCCCTAACATGGGAGCAGCCAATTATATAAGGCAATTAATAACAAAAGCAAAGAAACACATCGACAACAATACAATAATAGTGGGGGACTTTAACACCGCCCTCACTGAAATCGACAGATCGTCTAAGCAAAAGATCAACAAGGAAATAAAGACTTTGAATGACACACTGGACCAAATGGACTTCACAGACATATTCAGAACATTCCATCCCAAAGCAATGGAATACACATTCTTCTCTAGTGCCCATGGAACATTCTCCAGAATGGATCACATCCTAGGTGATAAATCAGGTCTCAACCGGTACCAAAAGATTGGGATCATTCCCTGCCTATTTTCAGACCACAATGCTTTGAAACTAGAACTCAATCACAAGAGGAAAGTCGGAAAGAACTCAAATATATGGAGGCTAAAGAGCATTCTACTAAAGAATGAATGGGTCAACCAGGAAATTAAAGAAGAATTAAAAAAATTCATGGAAACCAATGAAAATGAAAACACAACTATTCAAAATCTTTGGGATGCAGCAAAGGCAGTCCTAAGAGGAAAGTATATAGCAATACAAGCCTTTCTCAAGAAACAAGAAAGGTCTCAAGTACACAACCTAACCCTACACCTAAAGGAGCTGGAGAAAGAACAGCAAATAAAGCCTAAACCCAGCAGGAGAAGAGAAATAATAAAGATCAGAGCAGAAATCAATGAAATAGAAACCAAAAGAACAGCAGAACAGATCAACAAAACTAGGAGCTGGTTCTTTGAAAGAATTAACAAGATTGATAAACCCCTGGCCAGACTTATCAAAAAGAAAAGAGAAATGACCCAAATCAACAAAATCATGAATGAAAGAGATCACAACTAACACCAAAGAAATACAAACAATTATAAGAACATATTGTGAGCAACTCTATGCCAGCAAATTAGATAACCTGGAAGAAATGGATGCATTCCTACAGATGTATCAACTACCAAAACTGAACCAGGAAGAAATAGAAAACCTGAACAGACCTATAACCACTAAGGAAATTGAAGCAGTCATCAAAAATCTCCCAAAACACAAAAGCCCAGGGCCAGATGGCTTCCCAGGGGAATTCTACCAAACATTCCAAGAAGAATTAATACCTATTCTTCTGAAACTGTTCCAAAAAATAGAAATGGAAGGAAAACTTCCAAACTCATTTTATGAGGCCACCATTACCTTGATCCCAAAACCAGACAAAGACCCCATCAAAAAGGAGAACTACAGACCAATATCCCTGATGAACATGGATGCAAAAATTCTCACCAAAATACTAGCCAATAGGATCCAACAGTACATTAAAAGGATTATTCACCACGACCAAGTGGGATTTATCCCTGGGCTGCAAGGTTGGTTCAACATCCGCAAATCAATCAACGTGATACAATACATTAACAAAAGAAAGAACAAGAATCATATGATCCTCTCAATAGATGCAAAAAAAGCATTTGACAAAGTACAGCATCCTGTCTTGATCAAAACTCTTCAGAGTATAGGCATAGAGGGTACATACCTCAATATCATAAAAGCCATCTATGAAAAACCTACAGCGAATATCATTCTCAATGGGGAAAAACTGAGAGCTATCCCCTTAAGGTCAGGAACGCGGCAGGGATGTCCACTATCACCACTGCTATTCAACATAGTACTAGAAGTCCTAGCCACAGCAATCAGACAACAAAAAGAAATAAAAGGCATCCAAATTGGCAAAGAAGAAGTCAAATTCTCACTCTTTGCAGATGATATGATACTTTATGTGGAAAATCCCAAAGACTCCACCCCAAAACTGCTAGAACTCATACAGGAATTCAGTCAAGTGGCAGGACATAAAATCAATGCACAGAAGTCAGTGGCATTCCTATACACCAACAACAAGACAGAAGAAAGAGAAATTAAGGAGTCGATCCCATTTACAATTGCACCCAAAACCATAAGATAACTAGGCATAAATCTAACCAAAGAGGCAAAGGATCTGTACTCAGAAAACTATAAAATACTCATGAAAGAAATTGAGGAAGACACAAAGAAATGGAAAAACGTTCCATGCTCATGGATTGGAAGAACAAATATTGTGAAGATGTCAATGCTACCTAGAGCAGTCTACACATTCAATGCAATCCCCATCAAAATACCATCCACTTTTTTCAAAGAAATGGAACAAATAATCCTAAAATTTGTATGGAACCAGAAAAGACCCCGAATAGCCAGAGGAATGTTGAAAAAGAAAAGCAAAGCTGGCGGCATCACAATTCCGGACTTCCAGCTCTACTACAAAGCTGTCATCATCAAGACAGTATGGTACTGGCACAAAAACAGACACATAGATCAATGGAACAGAATAGAGAGCCCAGAAATGGACCCTCAACTCTATGGTCAACTAATCTTTGACAAAGCAGGAAAGAATGTCCAATGGAAAAAAGACAGTCTCTTCAACAAATGGTGTTGGGAAAATTGGACAGCCACATGCAGAAGAATGAAACTGGACCATTTCCTTACACCACACACAAAAATAGACTCCAAATGGTTGAAAGACCTCAATGTGAGACAGGAGTCCATCAAAATCCTAGGGGAGAACACAGGCAGCAACCTCTTCGACCTCAGCCGCACCAACTTCTTCCTAGAAACATCACCAAAGGCAACAGAAGCAAGGGCAAAAATGAACTATTGGGACTTCATCAAGATAAGAAGCTTTTGCACAGCAAAAGAAACAGTCAACAAAACCAAAAGACAACCAACAGAATGGGAGAAGATATTTGCAAATGACATATCAAATAAAGTGCTAATATCCAAAATCTATAAAGAACTTACCAACTCAACACCCAAAGAACAAAGAATCCAATCAAGAAATGGGCAGAAGACATGAACAGACATTTTTCCAAAGAAGACATCCAAATGGCCAACAGACACATGAAAAAGTGCTCAATATCACTTGGCATCAGGTAAATCCAAATCAAAACCTCAATGAGATACCACCTCACACCAGTCAGAATGGCTAAAATTAACAAGTCAGGAAATGACAGATGTTGGCGGGGATGCGGAGAAAGGGGAACCCTCCTACACTGTTGGTGGGAATGCAAGCTGGTACAGCCACTCTGGAAAACAGTATGGAGGTTCCTCAAAAAGTTGAAAATAGAGCTACCATATGATCCAGCAATTGCACTACTGGGTATTTACGCAAAAGATACAAAAGTAGGGACCCGAAAGGGTACGTGCACCCCGATGTTTATAGCAGCAATGTCCACAATAGCCAAACTGTGGAAAGAGCCAAGATGTCCATCAACAGATGAATGGATAAAGAAGAGGTGGTATATATATACAAGGGAATATTATGCAGCCATCAAAAGGAATGAGATCTTGCCATTTGCAATGACGTGGATGGAACTGGAGGGTGTTATGCTGAGCGAAATAAGTCAAACAGAGAAAGACATGTATCATGTGACCTCACTGATATGAGGAATTCTTAATCTCAGGAAACAAACTGAGGGTTGCTGGAGTGGGGGGTGGGGTGGGTGGGATGGGGTGACTGGGTGACGGACACTGGGGAGGGTATGTGCTCTGGTAAGCGCTGTGAATTGTGCAAGACTGTTGAATCTCAGATCTGTACCTCTGAAACAAATAATGCAATATATGTTAAGAAAAAAAAAAAGAAGAAGAAGAAGATAGCAGGAGGGGAAGAATGAAGGGGGGGAAATCGGAGGGGTAGACGAACCATGAGAGATGATGGACTCTGAAAAACAAACTGAGGGTTCTAGAGGGGAGGGGGTGGGAGGATGGGTTAGCCTGGTGATGGGTATTAAAGAGGGCACGTTCTGCATGGAGCACTGGGTGTTATGCACAAACAATGAATCATGGAACACTACATCTAAAACAAATGATGTAATGTATGGGGATTAACATAACAAAAAAATAAAAGTAAAAAAAAAAGATTATACAAAATATGTCACAGATTAATCTGGAAGATATTGGAGGTACTGTTAGAAAAACAACACATGACTATAAGGCATTATTATTCACCCCTACAAATAGGTTTTCCTTGACGGCTTGCTGGTTTAGACCCAGAGGACGCTCTCCCTGTACAGAACTGCGCTGAAGCCTCGGGGAGGCAGGCACACCTGCGGCCGCAGAGACCCCTTCGGCTCCAGCCACGCTCCAGCTGTGAGGCTTCACCATGCCCACTGTGTTTTCGGCAACACATCCACAAGGCTGCCAGCAGGACCTGTGGACACAGGGAGTGAGGCTCTACTTCCTCACCTCTGGTGAGGAGAACTCCACTGAATGCATCAGGCTCTTGTCCCGACAGGGATATGGAGCAGCAACGAGTCTTTGGTCCCTAATCTGAACAATCCTCTAGTTCATGGTGGCCACGCAAACATGATCTGCAGAACCAGAAATTTAAGCTCCATCAAAATCATTCAAATTCTCATCGTCTCCCTCTAGATGTCTGTAACTCATCAAGATTCTGAATATTAGCTGAGAATTAGTCCTCTCTTCCTTCCCAAACCTCACAAAGATTTACTCATAAGTTAAAAAAAGGAAGACCGGGGACGCCTGGGTGGCTCAGTCATTAAGCATCTGCCTTCGGCTCAGGTCATGATCCCAGGGTCCTGGGATCGAGCCCCACATCGGGCTCTCGGCTCCACAGGGAGCCTGCTTCTCCCTCTCACACTCCCCCTGCTTGTATTCCCTCTCTTGCTGTGTGTCTCTCTGTCAAATAAATAAATAAAATCTGGAAAAAAAAACAATATCCAAACATGGAGGCTTACAGAGAATATCTACTGTGTCATTTCACTAAACAAGTTAGGTCATGGTTTTCTTGCATTTGAGGTTAATGGGTATAACTTCCCACATCAGCTGCTTTTCTTTTTGCAGCGCATCCTCCTGTATGAATGACTACACCTCTAACCGCCTGTGAACAAGTTCCTTTTCAACACTCCCTGCTGGATATCTGCATGGAAGGTCCAGAAGCCAATCCTTCTTCCTACTGAGATCCAATGCTGCAAGTACTCCATAAATCTTCATTTTTGTACAGTCTTAACTTCAAATTACTGCAAGTTACTCTTTGGGATTTTGCTGTTTGTCATTATTCATTAACCTTAAAAGATTTCTATGCTGATTTTCTTTCTCTAGAGGGTCTAGCTGATAAACCTGCCATCACTAATACTGACCGACTGCTTACTCTGAGCCAGAGGCCACACCTCATCATCCACACACCACCTCCTTAACGTTCAACACTCCTCTGTCGTCACCATCGGTTGACAGATGGGGCGGCCTCACCAGAGAGGGATGTGACAGGCCCCACTATGAGTGCCACTGGATGCCCGGGCTCAGACCTGAGGCTGCCACGCTTGAAGCCACGGTTCTCCGCAGGCCCCACAGACGCTTTCCTCCCACCCCAGACACACCGCAGCATATAAATAACAATACAAGATGATTCATGAATTTTATATTTTAATAACATCCTAATTTTAAGTCTACAGGTTTCAAATCCACACAGCTTCCAAGTGGTTAGTGGTGCTAGGTTTGCAATGTTGTGTTGGCCTCACAAGAGGTTAGACCAGAATTATCAATGCGTGTCACTTCCGGCCTCCTGACCAAGTCACCGTGAACCTACAAAGATGAGTAAAAACATCAGCTGAATTAACTGACCCTGATGGCAGTGATGTGCCTGAGTGGCTGTTCCTGCCTGAGCACGCATTGGTGACACTACCGTAACTAAGTGGTTCAGGAATGGGGCCCACAGAAGACACAGGCCTGCAGAGAAGCTCGAGGAGGGGCTCGGTGACGTGAGCGCCTTCTGGAAGCGCGTGTGGCAGACCTCCCTCCCTTGTTTTATGAAACACGTGTCTGTTCCACCTTCCCTAAATCAAGTGACAACAAAGGATTTCAAGTGTCCTCAAACATGTCCAGGGCACTGTAGCTTCAGGCGTGATCAAATTCCCAGAGCAAGAAGGAGACTAAAAAACAGACTAACAGAGCATGAACGTCCTTCCTTCCCGCCAAGTCCAGGCAGCACCAGTGTAATTACAAATCAGATGAGCATCGTTCTTCCAAAGGCATTAGTCTTGGATTGTTTCTTAAACTGTAAAGAACAAAGTTTAAATATCCAGATGAAGAGACCGTTTATTACCACAGGGCACAAATGAAACGTTCCACTACCAGAAATGTCTTCCAGATGACCGCATTTACTGAGTTTGATAAAAATCTTATTATCAGTTGCTAATATGAAAATCATTCATCAATAGTTCTCACCCCAAAATTCTGCTGCAGTCACAGAAAATGTCCTGTGTTTCTTGTATTCTCAAGGTATAGTTTACAAATGTTTTCCAATGTCTCCTTAGAATTGGTGGGCAAGCTCCTTACATGTACAAGAATTGATGGACTAACCAATTGTCTATGTGCATTTCAGCCTCCTTGATGCCTGGCCTTACTCCAAGGACAAGGCTTGAACATGCTGGTATGTCCTTCTCGTTTCCCTGCTGGAAACGAATAAAGGTTTGTACGGGAGAACACGCACAGTCAGTACCAGGAGCAGAGTGGTGGGTGAAGTCCCTGGAGGGACACGTGTCCTTTTGGAAATACAGTGCACAAACAGGAACACCCACATGAAAAAGAAGAAATGCAGCCAACAGAAGGGACCTGAACAAGCTTCTTGAACTTAATCTCTCTTTTGTAGAAGTTCAGTGCTCGAGGAACTTTATGATCCACCACCTCACAGCCCAGATTCGGTCTGGTAGCCCCTGACCCAGCGCCAGTCATGGCTCCAACAGGAGGAAGGACTACTTCTCCCGAATCACTGGCCTCATACATTCCTTTGCTACAGTCCACCCCACTGCTCACACTTCACATCCTAGGCCGTTTAATTTGCTGATAAAACAGCATGTAAATAAGCTCTCCAACACTTTCACGTAAGCAAGTGAGCAGCAGGAAGAAGGGGTCCATTTCAACTGCATCTGTTAACTGTCAGAAAGCTAGCGGTGATTTTCAGGATGACGTAGTTCTTTGGAGCTTCACTCTGGGAGGCCAGAATTTGGTTGGTGAATTAATGAACTTTGTCCTCTGTAGACGTGCAAGGTCTCCACCATCAACTGAAATGACAGCTCCAAAATATCATGCATGGTTCTCCTCACCCAGAAGGAAACGTGTATCTGCAAACCTTTGCCTCCTACCCCAACAGCCTACACCCGTGGCATACGCATACAAGAGACTGAGACACCGGGTGGTTATTAATCCACTATCAAAATACACCTGCTGAACTAATCCAGGTTACACCACAGCTCTATTCTGGAGATCACTGGACAGATCTGACTGACTTCAATGAGTGCCATGACTCACACAGAAAAGGGTCTCCAACATACCCATAACTTTAACAAGCCTGAGTGTTTATAATGGGAGTCCAGCCCACCCAATTAGATAACTGCAGAAGGATCTGGAGAACGGTGTCACAGATCTCGCCCCCCAGATGTGTGCACGTATGTGTGTGCATGTACAGAATGGGCATGTGCGCAGGTGTGCGAGCAGGCATGCATGTGCCAGAGTGAGGCAGAACAGAAGGAACAACACTTCTCACATATTCCCTCCCCTACAAGGTACCCTTCCTACTTCCTCAGCCTCCTCGGCCTTCACAAATATAGTACAAGTCCACCAGCCCTGAATGCAAAAGTCCAAAATTCAAAAGGTTCTGAAAATCACAAGTGCGTTGGCATCTCATTTGGCAACAAAGCCTCACGTTTCCGCCCTTCCCAGAAAGGCAACAACGAGTTTGCACTAATGTGAAGTAATTCATCTTTCTTTACCCTGCTTAGTATGAATATCACATGTTCTACTGCAGAAATATTAATGTGTGGGAAAACAGGACATTGCCCCAGGCCCCACGATACAGGCAGCATGGGCAGGACGTAACAGCAGAAAGGTAAGTCACCTCCAAGGGAGTAATTTAAGGGTACCTTGACCATTCCTCTTAAAGTAGCAGCCCCCACACTCTCGTGGTACTGCATTCCTGACTTCTTTTCATACATAGCATCTCTACTACCTCATATCATTTATTTATCTATTTATTTATTTACTGTATGCTCCTGCAAAATATAAGCTCCACAAGAACAGGAATGACATTTAGTTCAGGCTGTATTCCCAGAATTTAGTGTCTGGCAAACACTGCAGCTTCATAAATACCTACTGACTACAGTTTACTTCATCCAAAGATTTAAAACTACACAATTTTGAAATTGGCTTACAGTATATACTATCTAAAGAATACAGAATATAGGAATAGACTGTTGCCATGTGTATGAGTATGATTTTTAATGAGAAAAACTTCTCCTGTGTCCTGCTTCTACCAAATCTCATCTGTGAGGACTTGGAAATGTCACATGAATAACATGGTCCTTAGTCTATTGATGTGTGAAACAGGGCAATTCACATCACACAGATAGGAAAGGACATTCCAAGCCTTAAGGCACTACAGAAATATTACTCTTGTCATTTCTGTGATATAGTTGGAGAGGAACATCAGTTTTTGGAAGCCTCAGGTGCTTAGGTTCAATATTTGTTAAATATGTGTTACTTACGCCACCCAGTCAATGACAACGTGTTAATGCAGCACAAACTAAGACAAGGCAGCCAAGGAGACCAGATACAACCACAGCTGCCCAGCACCTGGCCCACAAAACAGGGGTACCATGCAGAGATGACCAGGCCACCCCACTCCCAGCTCTGGAGCTACAGTTCATAGATTTTGTCCCATAAGAACAGAAAACCCCAATGCTCTCCCCAAAGGGAGTGGCTTTATCTGAAACAATATGGTAAGTTTGAGCCCAAAAAGACTCTCAAGACAATGGATCTTTAGGAGGAAACCAATTAAGATGAGGATGGTAGCTCTATGAAAGCAATAAGTTAAACTCAAGGCAAGTAATTTTACCAGAAAGAAGCAGGGAAATATACAGCTGAGAAGAGTCCTCCTGGGGTCACACAAAATCCCAAAGACTGACTTCAAAAACTATCACTAAAATGGGGCCCAAATAAAATTGGATCAGACTATTGCATAATTTATACCCATGGGCATTAAAGAAAACAACAGAGCCATCAGCTGACAATTAGTGAAGCCCAACAGCTGTGATACCAGATGAGGCAGAAATGTTACAAGAGAGAAAAAGATGCAAAGAAAAATGGCACTGAAAGCATTCTTCTCCAAGTGGCCACTCTAAAGAACAACTTAAAAAGCTTCACACCAGGGAGCCTGGGTGACTCAGTCGGTTAAGCATCTGCCTTTGGCTCACGTCATGATCCCAGGGTCCTGGGACTGAGCCCCACATCAGGCTCCCTGCTCAGCAAGGAGCTGGCTCCTCCCTCTGCCTGCAGCTCCCCACATGCACACTCTCTCTCTCTCTCTGTCAAATAAATAATAAATTCTTAAAAAAAAAAAAAAAAAAAAAAAAAAAAAGCTTCACCCTACAGGGGTGTAGACTTCATGAAAATAGTCCAGCCAAGTTTTCAAAAAATTAAACAAGCAAAGAAAAACAGCAGCAAGCCCCAGAGGGAAGATGAATATTCAGAGTTGCCACATTATCCAGATTCTAATATAAAACCATGAGACATGCAAACAAAAAAATGGGATGCATCCACAAAGAGAAAAAAAACAGGCAACAGAAACTGCCTATGAGAGACCCAGATGCTAGATTTAACAAAGACCAACGCATGCATTACAAATATGTTCAAGGAACTAAAGGAAATCACACTTAGAGAATAACTGACAATGTCTCATCAAATAGAGAGGATCAGTAAAGACACAGCAATTATAAAGAAATGAACTAAGTGGAAATTCTTGACTTGAAAAGTACAGTAATTGAAATGAAAAATTCACTTCAGTGGCTCAACAGGAGATTTGACTGGCAGAAGAACAAGCAACTTTGAGACAGGTCAATGGAGGTTACACAATCCGATGAGTAGACAAAAAAGGGAATAAAGTAAAATGAAGAAAGCCTTAAAGAGATGTGGGACATCATTAAGTAAATCAACATATGTGTTATGGGAGTACCAGAAAGACAGAAAAGAAGCCGAAAAGGTATCAGAAGAAATAATGGCTGAACATAAATTCCCAGATTTTGATGAAAAACATTATATACACATCCAAAAAGCTCAACAAAATTCAAGCAGGGAAAATGCAGAGATCCACATCCAGACACATCATACTGCTAAAAGCCAAACACCAAAAGAAAACCTTGAAAGCCGCAAGAGAAAAACGATTTCAGATACAAGGAACATCAAAAAGATGAGCTGCTGAAATCTCATCAGAACAATGGTTCAGAAGGAAGTGAGATGACATATTCCAAGGGCAGAAAGAAAAAACTGTCAACCAAGAGTCTTCCATTCAGCAAAACTACTTTTCAAAAATGAAAGTAAAATAAAAACATAAAAACAGAGAATTTATTGCTAGCAGAACTGCCTTAGAATACTAAATTCATCCATCTAAAAGCAAGTGTCCCAAGCCAATAATCCAAATATATGAAAAACAAAACAAAAACCACCAGTATGGTAGGCAAAATAACAGCCCCCCCCCCCCCCACAATCTCCACACCATAACATCCAGAACCTGTGACTATGTTAGATTAAAGGGCAAAGGAGAATTCAGGTTGCAGATGAAATTAAGGTTGGTCAGGTGACCTTCAGATGGAAAGATTATCCTGGATATTCTGAGTGAGCCCAATGTAATCACAAGGGTTCTTCTACGTGGAGAGATGGTACTATGAGAGGGACGTGGCCCAATGTTGTTGGCTCTGAAGATGAAGACTGGGGCCATGAGCCATGAGGCCTCTGGAAGCTGACGTGAGTGGAGAAATGGATTCTACTCCAGCATTTCTGGAAAGAACACAGTGTTGCTGATCTTGATTTTAGCCCAGGGAGACCCCCTTCAGCCTTTTGACCCCAGAAATGTGAGATAATGGATCTGTATTTCTTTAGGTCACTAAATTTGTGGTAATCTGCCACAACAGCAATAGAAAACTGAAACAACTTATAAAAATAACTATTCAATTATAAAATACAGTATAAATACATATTTCTTTCTTTCCTTAATTGATTTTAAAGGTAACTGCATAAAACATATATATATATATATATATAATTATACCTACAAATATTTACACATACAATTGTATACACACAATTTATCTGCTTTTTATTTTGTTGTTTGTGTTTTTGGTGTCATATGTAAGAAATCACTGGGTAATCAAGAGTCACAAAGATTTATGCTTAAATTTTATTCCAAGAGTTTTATATTAGCTCTTGTATTAGGTCTTTGATTTATTTTGAGTTAATTTTTATATATGCTGTGGGAGAAGAGTCCAACATTATTCATTTACATGTGCTGCATATATAGTGGTCCCAGCATTATGTGTTAAAAGACTATTCTTTCTTCATTTAACTATCTTTGTGCCCTTGTCAAAAAAACCCCTTGGCATTTTGGCATAAAGTTAAACAAATAGACCAATGTAACAAAAGAGGGCCCAGACAGAAACCCCTGTATATATGGTTCAGTGATCTTTAACAAGGATGCTAAGACTATACAACTTGACATAGTTTCTTCAAAAAAAAAAAAAAATGTCAGTAAAATTGGAAGCCTTCCTGCAAAAGAATGAAGCTGTACTCTTGCCTTACACTATATACAAAAATTAACTCAAAATGATTAAAAACCTATATGTAAGACCTAAAACTATAAAACTCCTAGAATAAAAAATAGGTGAAAAGTTTCATGACACTGGGTTTGACAAGATTTCTTAATGACACTAAAAGTTACAGAACATAAAAGCAAATATATACAAATGGGAGTATGTGAAACTTGGGAGCAACCAAGATGTCATTCAGTAGGTGATGGATAAATAAACTGTCCATCCAGACAATGGATTATTATTCACTGATAAAAAGAAATGAGCTATCAAGCCATAAAAAGGCATTGAGAAAACTTAAATGCCTATTACTAAGAGAAAGCCAATCTGAAAAGGCTGCATAATGTATGATCCCAACTACACAACATTCTAGAAAAGGCAAATCTATGAACAGGGTAAAGCTATCAGTGGTTGCCCAGGATTGGTGGTGGGGAGGGATGAGTAGACAGAACACAGAGAGTTTTTAGGACAATGAAAATAACGTGTATGATACTATAATGGTGAATACATGGGCTTTGGATGATAAAGATATGTCAACATAAATTCATTAACTTTAACACTCCGGTAGGGATGTTGATAATGGGGGAGGCTGTGCATGTGCTGGGGCCGTGGGTATATGGGAAATCTCTGCACCTTCCCCTTAATTTTTTGTGACTATTAAACTGGTCATAGAAATTTTTCTTAATTTTTAAAAAAAACTATTTTGATTTAAAAAAAAAACTGTTGGAGCTAAGACATGAATTCAATAAAGTTGCAGAATACAAAATCAAAGCACAAAAATTAGTTGCAAGTCAATACTAGTAATGAACAATCTGAAAAGGTAATTAAGAAAACAATTCCATTTACAATAGCATCAAAAAGAATAAAATAGAAATAAATTGCATCAAAAAGGCAAAAGACTAGTACTCTGAAAACTAGAAAACACTGCTGAAAGAAATTAAGAGACTTAAATAAATGGAAAGACATCCCATGTTCATGGAGTGGAAGACTACTGTTAAAATGACCATATCCATACCCAAAGTCGTCTTCAGATTCAATGCAATCCCAATCAAAATTCCAATGGTGGGATTTTTTTTTTTTTTTTGCAGAAATAGATAACCCCAGCCTACAGTTTATATGGAATCTCAGAGATCCTGAAAGCCAAAACAATCT
This sequence comes from Halichoerus grypus, assembly GCF_964656455.1. Lineage (NCBI taxonomy): Eukaryota > Metazoa > Chordata > Mammalia > Carnivora > Phocidae > Halichoerus > Halichoerus grypus. The sequence goes on from NC_135714.1 coordinate 207,883,634, forward strand.
TGAAAATGAAGAACAAAGCTGGAGGACACACAATTCCTGATTTCAAAACTTACTACAAAGCTACAGTAATGAAAAACAGTGTGGTATTGGCAGAAGACCTACAGACCAAGGAAAAAGAACAGAAATTCCAAAAATCCACCTTCACAATATCATCAATGGATTTTCAACAACGGTATCATGACCATTCAACGGGGAAAGGATAGTCTTTTCAATACAAAATCCTAAAAAAAACAAGTATCCTTATGCAAAAAAATGAAATTTCACCCTCACTCTATACCACATCCAAAAACTAACCAGAATGGAGCAAAAAACTAGAGTTAAAAATGTAAAACTCTTAGAAGAAAACATAGGGTCAAAAAACTTTTCCGTATCAATATACAGTATCAAAGGTGTGAAAAAGAACTCCACAGAATGGGAGAAAATATTTGCAAATCATATATCTAACAAGGGATTAATATCTAGAATATATAAAGAACCCTTAAACTAAACAAAAAGACCAAAAAAAAAAAATTGATCTAAGGACTTAAATACCAATTTCTCCAAAGATGATCTACAAATGGCCAAAAGGAATATGAAAAGATGCCTACCATCACCAGTCATTAGAGAAATACCAATCAAAACACAGTGAGATACCACCGGACACCTGTGAGGACGTCAGCCACTCCTGGTTACACACGGTATCCGCACCCCAGGTGAAAACCCACAGGAACGGACATCAGGGACTCAGACACGCGTGTACACCCACATTCACAGCAACATTACTGTCAACAGCCAGAAGTGCCCATCAACAGGTGAATGGATTAAGAAAAATAGTAGGCACACAAAGTGGAATATTACTCAGCGTTAAAAAGGAAGGAAGTTCTGATAATTGCTGCGACAGGATGAGCCCTGCAGGCATGTTCAGGGAGACCAGGCAGACCAGAAAGAATAGGGAAATGGCTCCATTTGTAGGATGTACTGGAATAGGTCGATTCCAGGAATCCAAACGCAGAGTAATGGTGATCATGGGCGGGGCGGGGGGGGGAAGAAATAAGGAGTTAGTGTTTAATGGGATACAGTTTCTGTTTGGAATAATTTTTAAAAGTTCTGAAAATGGATGGTGGTGAGGGTTGAATAACATCATAAAAGGCATAATACCACTAAATGGTACACTTAGAAATGGTGAAAATGGTAAATAGTACGTTATGTATATTCACCACAAGTTTTAAAAAAGGAATAAGGTGCTGACCTATTCCACGTCAAGGGTGAAGTGTGAAAACCCTATGGTAAGTGACAGGAACCTATCACAAAAGACCACATAGTGTAGGATTCTATTTCTATGAAATGTCCAGGTGGATAAATCCAGAGAGGCCAAAAGTACATTCGTGCTTCCCAGGGGATGCTGGGCTTGGAGTGACTGCCAATGGGTACAGAGCTTCTTTTGGGGGCGATGAAAATGTTCCAAAACTGACAGTGGTGATGTCTGCATAATTCTGTGAACATACTCGCAGAGCATGGAGTTGTACGTTAAATGGGCGAATTGTCTGGTATGTGACTTACTTCTCAAGAGAGCTGTTATTTCTTTAAAAAGGAAAATATGCCAAATCTATCCCAAGCGTTTGCATACACCCAGGACACTACTGTGTACATGGTTTTGCTGGCCGGCTGAAAAGCAGAGAATTCTATCATAATCAATAATAGCTGGTGTGAAGGTAAGATATGGAGTTAATCATATGTTCCCCGTAGAGTTGATATTTATGTATTCCTGTTTCCCCTAATATTAAAATATCATAGGAAAAACAGTGCCTAATCAATACCTGGTCTGCTAGTAGTTGCAGGTTGAGAAAGAGCTCTTACGTAAGTTGCCCGCCTTGACCTGTGACGCCACCAGAACCACGCGCGTGGTCTCAGGTGCGAGCAAGGCGTTGAAGATCTGTCACGAAGACTCCCAGACTGTTTCACTGGAGTCCAAGGAACAGATCACAGCTTTTTTTTTTTTAATAAATGAAGAACAGGATTTCAAATACGACAGAAGGCCACTGACTCTAACACTGAGCTCACGCCTGCCAGAGCCTTGCTCGTCCTAAAAATGAGCCAATGCGCACACACCTGACTGGAAGACACAGCCTCCGAAACCTAAAAATGTCATTTTTATTTGAAATCCTTTCCTGCGCTCCAGTGACACTCAGCAACCCTGCCTTCCTGCTGCTCCTTCCCCGCTGCGGGTCCCCAGCCTCCCACCAGAGACCGTGTGCGTCCTGGCAGATTCATACTGACACGGCCACCCCCGCGGAACAGCAGTGGGCGGGGCGCCCTTTCAGAGGGGATCAGGTCATGGGGAGGAGCCACCGTCCTGGGACTCGAGCCCTTGCAGGAAGAGACCCCTGAGACTCCCTCCCCCCCCCTCCACTACGTGAGGACACAGATGGAAGACACCACCCACGAGCAGGGAGAGGTCCTCATCACACACCAAGTCTGCTGGCGCCCGGATCTTGGACGTCCAGCCCCCAAAACCAGGGGAAATACAGGTCTGCTGTTTATAAGTCTGTGGTGTCCTGTAATAGGGGCCTGAAAAGACTAGGCCACCTTCCCAGGGCACAACTATCCTCATTTCCAAAACCAGGCTCTGCTCCCTAACACGTGGTGTCAAGATTTGTTGAAAAGCCAAATGAATGAATTGAATTCTTTCACTCTTTATTTCAAAATGAGAAATCTGCTATGGATGCTGGATCTAACAGTCTGCCCTCAGTGTGGGTCCGAGACCCGCCCAGAACCCAGAGCTCCTTGTCCAGCCGGCCTCTTCCCAAGGACTGAGGCTGAAGCCACGGGCGTCCCATCCCCTCTGGAACCCTGCCTCACAGCCACCCCGCCGGATGAAGCAGTCACGTCCCAGACCCTCCCTTTGCAATGGAAGCTATGAAGCTCAGCTTCTGAGACTCGGATCCCAGTAATTCTCGGAGAACCCTGACAGGCTCTGTTTCTTCTGCGGTGTCCGATGCTTCCTTAATATACTTCAGGTGGCTCAGGCCTTGGGCTGCCCGGGTTGTTTCATTTCTCAGGCCCTCAGCTGTCTGCCTCTCTAATGAACCTGGTGAATTCTGAATCCCCTAGAGACAAGGCCTTCATTTGAATACACCTCTCTTGATTGAGATCCAAAACACTGCTGCCCTGGTTCTCCTGAAACTTGCCCACATCTGAACACACTCGCCAGTTTGGTGGCTGATTTCCCAGGGGAGCCCTGGTCCCCACATACCCTCCACAGTTTGGTGGCTGATTTCCCAGGGGAGCCCTGGTCCCCACATACCCTCCACAGTTTGGTGGCTGATTTCCCAGGGGAGCCCTGGTCCCCACATACCCTCCACAGTTTGGTGGCTGATTTCCCAGGGGAGCCCTGGTCCCCACATACCCTCCACAGTTTGGTGGCTGATTTCCCAGGGGAGCCCTGGTCCCCACATACCCTCCACAGTTTGGTGGCTGATTTCCCAGGGGAGCCCTGGTCCCCACATACCCTCCACAGCAGGTGCGAGCACACTGACTATAACCAGCTATTCTCTCTGACGCATCCGGGCTCGGGATGAGGCAGCACTGAGGCTCTGGCTCGATGCCCGCATGATTCCTCTCCGGTCAGGAAACATTCTGGGCGTTTTCCCCTGGAACCAGCTCTGAATAGGCAGTAAGAGCTTCTCTCAACTCCCTCCTTCTCAAGAGTCAGCTGTTGGCTGTAATGGGCCTCAAGTCCTCTCCTCCCTCAGAGACTTGGAGGGAGTTACAAGGACCCGCTTCCCTTTCCGTAAGTAACGTGGATCCTAGGATCAGTGGCTGTCCTCCCCACCGTGATCCAAAGTTACGGTCCCCCATTCCCATTGTCCTGCTCCCTCCCGGCTAACCTTGATTTCCCAGTTAGACTATTCACATGCTGCCCCGCACTTTCTGTACTGAAACGTAGGTGAGGGGCAGTCCTTTATCCTCCAGGCTCCTAAGTCACAGGATCTGAATGAGAGCAGGGATGGGCACCTGAATAAACCAAAAACTGAGACAAAGGAAATGCAGAAGTAGACCCACGTGCCCAACAAAATAGAAACTTTTATCTTTGACTTTTGTTAGTTGTTGAAATTTGGAACCCCCATGTTACACAGTAACTAGAAGACTGCCCTCTGAAACTGAGTTACAATGACTCAGTCTGTGGATGGTCAGGAAAGGAAGAGGGAGGAACACCATGCACCCTTCCATGGGACCCGAGGACAGGCGGGTGCCCGAGGGAGGATCCGCCTAGAGAAGGAACACGGGGTCCACACACGTGCTTCCCCTGCTGGTCCATCAAGCATGTTACAACTGTAGGCACACTCAAGAGTGAATGGGCAGAATTTTTAGATTTGATTTCAAATCAATTTTTAATGTAAGACTACTGAGATTTGGGTGGCACTGAGCTATCACTTTGAATTCGTGAATCTATTTTTATCATGCCTTGAAAAAATAAACATTCCCAGATTAATGCCTTGGATCAGGGATGCACTGCTGTTTTGTACAAAGAGTGACACCTCTAACCTCTCCGTGGTATCTGCCCTGAGCTGTGTTCTAGGAACTCTGCAAACTACCTCTAGCCGTCTGCATCATCTTACCTGGTCTCCGTGGAAACCAACGACTTGCAGAAGCGTCTCTTTTCTGTTGTAAAGTCTGCAACGCACCTCTCCTTGATACCCAGTACAGAGGGGCCAGTGGAACGAGACATACAAAACAGGGCGAGAGGTACCATATCGTGAAAGACAGATGCTTCGTAGATGAAAATAATCCACCTGAACTGCAGTATTTCTGCTGCCAATGTGAAGGTCCTATAACTGGGTCTTACATCAACACATCATGGTAGCACCACCATGGAGTCTTGGACAAGAGGCAACATTTCCAAGCACGGCTTCCTCTTCTACAAAGGGGGATGGTAGAAATAGATGGACATCAAACACTCCTACTCAGCAGGTACCTGCCACGTGAGTGAACACCCCCAAAATGGTAGCTCTCTGCTTGGTTGTCCTTGCAAATGCTGAGGAACATCCAAGCTTAGAGATACAGTCTGCGGTTCTGAAACATTTTCTCACAGAAATGAGCTAGCCTTCCTGGCATCTACAGCTCTCCATCTTTTTACTCATGTGCGTGATGCTCAGGACAACACAACTAACTCATCTAGACAACGCCTATACGTTGTGAAAAATTAAAAACAGCGCTACTACCTGTTTGGAACTCTAGTGTAGTTGCAGATGCTGTTATTTTATAAATAATTCTACTGAAACACAAGAATCAGCAAAGATGACCATGATGAGTGCACTTACTTTTCTACAATTCAACTGAGTAACGACTTAAGCTGAAGGTTTACATGGATGCTGTAAATAACAGTGTGGACTGGATTGTGTGCCCACCCCCCCAATCCATATGGTGAAGCCCTAACCCCAATGTGACCTATATTTGCAGGTGAGGTCTTCAAGGAGGTAATTAAGGTTAAAGGAGATCATAAGGGTGAAACTCTAATCTGATGGGACTGGTGTCCCTGTAAGAAGAGGAGCATACACCAGGAGCAAGAGTGTGCAGAGGAAAGGCCACGTGAGGACGCAGGGAGAAGGCAGCCGTCTGGGATCCAGGAGACGATGTCACCAGCCACCAGCCCTGATCGTGACACCTTGACCTCAGACTTGCAGACCCCAGAGCTTGTGAGAAGAGAAATGTGTGCTGTGTGAGCCCCCATCCCCGGTCTTGGGATAGCGTCCCAAGCTGACTGACACACCCAGATAAAATATGCATGAATATGGACCCATTTATGTACTGTCCCTCTGCAGGGAAATCTGTGAAACACCCCGCTTCAACCAATTATGTTTTAAGAACAAGTGAAATCCAGAAAAATAAACTGAAATGGCAATTCAAAAAAAAATTATACATTTTACCCTGATTTTCTGAATTAGTTTTTTCTCAAATTCTGTGCCCGAATCACCATAAATGAATAGGTAGAAGATCATTTGAAAAGAAACCTGTGTCCTTAGTCCAATTAATGCAGTTTTCCAGTAACAACAACAGTATTTTTTACATTCTGATACAAAATGATAAAGCCCCTTGCTGAGCGCTCATCCTAGCACTGAGGCCCTTCGCCTGCCCCGGTGGGAGCTTCGAGGACTTGCTTTGAGACACTGGGGAGCACCAGCAAGCCCACCGGTCACCTGCAGGAGCTCTGACATCCACGTCCCTGAGCACACAGCACCCGAATCTCCATTCAGCTGCGGCCCGTCCCACACCATGACAATCAGCCCTGCAGGCTGTCCTCTCGCTCTTCACATCGCCAAGGTTATCACGAAGCATCGCTCCGCGGTATCACACGTGAAAAGAGATCATTTGTAAATAACGAGTTAGTATGTGTTAAAAGTGAAAAGGTGAGATTACTATTTCTGAAGGGTGGCTTAATCCACATTAAGGATTACATTCCACCAGCCCCTAATTATGATGATCGGAGTTGCTCGTGGGCACTTTGCTCCTGCTGGAGGAGCGATGCTCCCAGTGGCTCTTGACCATGGCGGCCCGAGGGCAGGGGCGATGTCACCTGGAGACAGGGCAGAGGGTCAGAGGCTCACTCGGTTCTGTATTGTGCTGTTAGTTTGCCTCCTGGTCTGACCTGATCAATGTCGGTAATAATTTAGAGTTAGAAAGTCAGTTCTTATGTGGAAAAAATAGTGTTTCCTAATGTCCTTAATATCCTATGTCTAGGGAAAATAATTTGCATATCAGTTATGTATCTGTGTTATATGTTACATAACATTTTTTTAAGACTTTATTTCTAAGTAATCTCTATACCCAACGTGGGGCTCAAACTCACGACCCGCTAGAGATCAAGAGTCACATGCTCCGCCGACCGAGCCAGCCAGGCGCCCCTAGAACGTAACATTTCTAATGTAATTTAAACCTTAGAAGCTTCCATCAGGAGAAGACAAAGTGGACACCGGCCAGCACACATGCAAGTAGGTCATTCACACACCTGAGGCCGTCACGGTCTTGAAGGTGAAAGACCACATTCTGTCTGGGGAAGGTCTGAACACACCTCGTTTCTGTGTGGCTCTTTCTTCCCCCAACATCACAGCACATGCTATCCGGGGGGCTCCACAAGGATCTGTACTGTCCACAGGGGGTTTAAAGAGAACGTAAACACGTGGTCAACAATGAAAACCGTGCTGGCTCACACGTAACCCAGAAACAGAAGACAGATCTCTGGCTTCTCTTGTCTGCAAACCTCGAGAAATATGGCAGGTGAGTAATACGGGGTCACCAGCACAGTGATGCTGCTGTCCCATGAAGGGAGAGGGGGACGGGGAGGACAGAGTATGAGCCCGTGTGTGAGCCCGGATCCTGCTCCGAGCACCGTACGGAGGACTGAACATGCAGCTCTCTTCCACTCTCGCTACAACCTGGGAAGTGATTAGGATAAGGGTTCCCTTGCAAGTAGGGAAACCAATGTCCAAATTCAGTGACTTGCCCCGGGCTCTTAAGGCAGTAATGGTGAGGTCAGAATTTGAACTGAGACTTACGTGGCCTCACACCCATGGTCACCACTGCTATTCCCAAAGAGCTTGTAACACAAGCGTACACAGGTGTGTCCCCAACCAAAACAAGTCTACAGACAAAACGCAAAATGCAAAACACAGAGCGTCCCAGTCCCACAGGCTCCGAACAGCAGAATGGGCTGAAATCAGGACATCTCCTTAGAAATGGCATGACCAGGGAGTGTCTGGGAAGGGCTGAGGGGAATCCATGTAGGAAAGCGTCTACAAACAGAAACAGAGATGGTGGAAGAAGCTCATTTTAGGGCACAGGTCCTTGACAAGATCAATTTTAATTTTAAATAGAACAGAAAACACTATATGGCAAGAGTTGCTCACTCTACGCTCTTGAAGGCACTTTTTACTTTACATCCTGTGCTTCCGGTTTAAGAGGTGAGATTATTGTTCCCATCAGACTGCATGACATATCATCTTAATTGTAATAGGTCTGCATTATTTCTGTAATTCCAGGCAGAAAGAAGGACCTGCAAACCCACTTGTAGTAATACACATTTAATGTGTGATGCATAGGATGTATTATTTGTGCAGAAGGACTTAGAGATTACAAAGCATACATTTTTTTTAATTGTGAGAGATGCTGAAGATCCCCGAAATGGGATACATGCCACCAAACTGCAAGGTAACATTAAGAAAATTTATTTAGGAGTTCCAATATATCAACAATTACGTATTTTCATCCTTTAAAACCTAAGACATAATAGGACATGTGAAGTGTTCCATTCACATAACTTCTTTAAAAATATATACCTGTCATCAAAACATACGCAGTTATTATAAATGACAGGTGCAACGTAGTATCTTCAAGAAAGAGAAATCAGTCCTATGTTGGCTCTTGTGGCAGCAGTTTAAAAAGAAAGTACGTTATTCAGGAAATCATACATTCAACATCTTCCTATGTGCTCTTTATTGTGGTAAAACACACATAACATAAAAATTACCATCTTCACCTTTTTTTAATATACAATTTTATTTTAAATTTTTTAAGTAAGCTCCACACCCAATGTGGGGCTTGAACTCATGATCCTGAGATCAAGAGTCGCGTGCTCTTCCTACTGAGCCAGCCAGGTGTCCCCAGTCTTAAACTTTTTAAGCGTACAATTCAGGGGCACTAAGTACCTTCCCACGGTTGTGCAACCATCCCCACTACTTTCCTACTTTTTAAAAACACTAACAGCAAAGAGGTTCAGCACACACAGAAAGCGCATCAGGTACAATCGTCAGCACTGCCGTTGGCATGAAGATCACGGGGACAGCGCCCAATACTGGTTCAGAAAGCCCCGCTGGAGCCCAGCCCACGTCCTCCGCTGCTCCAGGCCCCGTATCCTGCCCCCTGGCACTGGCAGGCAGAATGCCCGCTTGCACAAGCTGACATGAGCAGGTAGCACTGAGCTTCCTCCAGACCGCAGTCCCTTCATTACAGCGCTGTGGCTTCCCAGCCAGTCTCGGGGCCCCCACCCGCTCCCCGCCCCACGCAGCAGTGTGCTTTCCCGTGGTTTCTATGTTGTGTTTCTGCTCCTTTGGAAGCTCCATGGCCGAGCCCCCACCTCACCCCCAGTTTCACACGTCTCCTGGTCTGTCCAGGACGTCTAATTCCACTGTTGAGACCGCTGTTCTCAAGGGCCTTGTTTTAACCCCATCATCTGATGAGCACGACCACATTGATGAGGACAAAGAGATGCATTAGCTGGTGGTTTCCCCAGGACACCAGAGTCTGTGAGAGCCGGACACCCTTGTGCCGGGGACCGCAGATGAGTAAGCTCCGACTGTATTTCATACACATCTTCTTCTCCCAGCCTTAGAGACAACATGTCAGATTGCGCCTGTCTGGGATGCACAGTGCGGTCGCTCCAACCGGGGGCGGGTGAGATGCCTACCACAATCAGATTCGTCAACACACCCTGTCCCTCACACACTTGTCACCAGCTGTTGTGGTTACAGTGAGAACATTTATGCTCCAAACTCCTAACTTCCAAGAACTGGACACTCATCATACTAACTACATGTTTGTATTTTCAAAGAACCAGCTTTTTTTTTTTCACCGATTTTCTATTTTCTGTGTTTATCTGCACTCTAATCATCATTATCATCTTCTTTCTGCTAACTTCAGGTCTAGTTTGCTATTCTGTTTCTAGTTTCTTAAAATGCACAGTAAGAATCACCAGAGAAATGCAAATCAGAACCACAATGAGATTCACCTGATACCTGCCAGAATGACTAGAATAAAAAGGACAAGGAACAACAGGTGTTGGCGAGAATGTAGAGAAAAAGGAACCCTCCCGCACTGTTGGTGGGAATACAAGCTGGTGCAGCTACTGTGGAAAACAGTGTGGAGGTTCCTCAAATAATTAAAAATACAATTACTGTATGATCCAGTAATTCAACTACTGGGCATTTACCCAAAGAAAACAAAAATACTACTTTGAAACATATATGTGCCCTTATGTTTACTGGAGCATTACTGACAATATCAAGATATAGAAGCAGCCCAAGTGTCCATCAATAGATAAGTGGATAAATAAGAAGTGAAATAGATGGATGGATGGACAGATGGATGGATAGATGGATAGATAAATAGATAGATAGGTAGGTAAATAGACAGATAGATAGATATAATGGAATACTACTCAGCCATAAGAAAGGATGAGATCTTGCCATTTGAGACACCATGGATGGACCTGGAGGGTATTATGCTAAGTGAAATAAGTTAGTCTGAGAAAGACAAATATCAAATGACCTCATTCATATGTGAAATCTAAGAAACAAAACACATGGATAAAAAAAATGAGAAGCAGAATCAGACATATAAATACAAAGAACTGATGGTTGCCAGGGGGGATGGGGCAGGGGGACGGGCAAAATGAATGGAGAGTGGGACATACAGGCTTCCAGTTAAGAAATGAAGAAGTCACGGGGATGAAAGGCACAGCACCGCGAAGAGACTCAGTGGCACTGGAATAGTGTTGTATGGCGACAGATGGCAGCTACCCTTGTGGTGAGCCTAGCATAACATACAGACTTGTCGAATCACTATGTTGTATACCTGAGAGCAATATAACATTGTGTGTCAACTATACTCAAAATTTTTTAAAGATGTACAGTAAGGTTGCCAATTTGAGGTCATTTTTGTTTTTAAATGTAGGCATTTGAAGCTCTAAGTTCATCTCTGAGTGCTACTTACACTGCATCCAGTGAGTTTTGGTATACTGTGCTTTTGTATTCACTTGTCTCTGTTTTCTTATTTCCCTTGTAACTGCTTCCTCAACTCATTGGTTATTTACGAGTGTGCTGCTTAATTTCCACACTGTGGTCTTTCCTTTGTTTTCCTTCCAGTTTCATTCCTCTGTGGTCAGAAGACACTTGTCTTATTCCAATATTCTGAAATTTACTGAGACTTGTTTTGTGACTCTACATACAGTGTATATGGAGAATGTCCTATACACACCTGAAGAGTGTGTGTTCGCCGTTGGGTGGCGATTTTGCATATGTCCGTTAGGTCGACTGGTTTTCAGTGTCACAGGTCTGTGGTCTGTATTGGTGATAGAGGAACTGTTCTTGTCCAGGTCATGCTCCTCTCGCTGAGGGAATCTGTAAGTTATAAGCGCTGCACTCAACCTGCTTAACAGACAGCACCGGTCATTGACCTACTGTTACCAGAAGGGTGTGTGTCAGGGCCTTATTTTATGGTTCATATGGGACAGGCTGCCACTGTGTAGAATTAGAAAAGCAACTGGCCAATAACACATGGCTTTATCACCTCAGGATGAAACAGAACAACCTAAACTCAGGTAAAGACACCAGACCAGAGCAGCACTGGGGAGATCCAAAGACTCCCACAGCTACGTCCCAGTCACTCATCTGTCAGAAGACATGTTAACTTTTTTAGAAAAAAACGGATAGTTCTTTCTTTAAATACCAAAATGGCAAAAGTATATACTACACATTTATGTACATTTTAATGTTATTTCTTTTCCCAGATGGACAAATTCATAGGAAGTAAGGAAATTACTGAGTAAGGATTTAAAAGGCATTATGATTAGAAGTAATTCTCTAAACAGAAGCTAAAATAAAGATCTTGCACCACACACTTGCTCATTCTTCTGCAGGGAGAAGACTTTCAACCCACACCTCTGCCTCGTCTTTGTCAAAATGAAGCAAATGAATGGCAACTCCTGGCCCAGAACAATGACCCCTGGAACTCTATTTAGACAGAATGTCATGATTTCTGGAAGAAGGAATCATGAATCAGGATCTCACCAACATATTTAAACCACAAAAACTAAATCTGGTTATAGATTAGGAGCCATAAGACGCAAATATCCTATCAGAATGAACTCTCAGGCTCTCCAAAGTGAAGATTTCCACTTAAAGACTAGAAGCATGGCCAAATACAGCATAAATCTTCGCATTCTGAAAACCACTTCATTTACTTTATGAGATTGTCATCTTGGTGTAATTCTCAATGTTGTTTTAAGTAAGGAAATTATCAGCTGAGGTTCAAGACTGCAATTAGAAAGATTTATTTCAGTTTCCCTGATTCTTCTAACTCTCTTTAAATCCAGCTAATGAGTCTTGAGTTCTCTGTCCTACAGGCATGCAAGCCATTGTGGTCGGTATGTATCTTCCCATACATGAGCACATTCATCCCTCTCTGGAAGGAATACACCAAGCGCCCTGCTAAGTAAGCACCTGTTCGTACCCAGCACAGCCACCACGAGTTCATGGGCCTAAATCATCTCTGACATTCACTATGGATTTCTGTAATTATGAATTGTCACTCCTTATCTCTTATTCTCCATAGACCCTTTTAGGCAAGTTCTACCCAGAATGGTCTATAAAGTGGGAATCACACCACATAACTCCCTCTCGAGCTACCATTTATAGGTCATTCCTTTCCAATGTTCTCTCCTTGAACGATCTCTAATAGGATGGTAGCACAGTTGAGATGGTCGATTACAGCCCTTCCGATTCATGCAATTTCTCACAACAACACCTGAGCAAAGAACTCTTATCTCAATAACAAAAGTATTACTTAAAATGGAAATACTGCACTTCAGTTAAATAAGATACAACTCCTTGAAAATTAAGTTTCTCAAATAAGTATAATAATAGCATGCAAGGAGAAGTGTGGCATTAGCCCCAGACCTGGGGTGGTGAGGCCATTATTCCAGCTCACCGGTGACTCCCTGTGCACCTTTATAGCAGCACCTTCGTCCCCCAGCGTGACCCCATGCTCCCTTCTACTCTCATCCTCGGACTCCTGAAGTCGCCGGATTCCCGATTCCAGAATCCCTAAACTAGTGGCTCTTTCACACTTTTTTCTTTTTTTTCACTCAAGTGGCCCTTTGAAGGATTTTGAATACCTACTAAAGCATTGCAAAGGATTTAATTCCTGGAATATTGCAACAACTGCCATTTTAAGTAAAACTGGTACCTGGTTCTTTTAAACGTACCCAATGGCCTGGAGACGACCATACCCACGTGAGGCCCCCATCCTCAGCGCCGAGGAGATCAGGCCACAAAGTGGATGGTGGCCCTGGCAGTCGGCAAGGTAGCAACTGGAACAAGGCATCAGAAATCGTATACTGTCCCATCAAAAAGAATGAGATCTTGCCATTTGCAACGACGTGGATGGAACTGGAGGGTATTATGCTGAGCGAAATAAGTCAAACAGAGAAAGACATGTATCATATGACCTCACTGATATGAGGAATTCTTAATCTCAGGAAACAAACTGAGGGTTGCTGGAGTGGGGGGTGGGGTGGGAGGGATGGGGTGACTGGGTGATGGACACTGGGGAGGGTATGTGCTCTGGTAAGCACTGTGAATTGTGCAAGACTGTTGAATCTCAGATCTGTACCTCTGAAACAAATAATGCAATATATGTTAAGAAAGAAAAAAAGAAGAAGAAGAATGTAGCAGGAGGGGAAGAATGAAGGGGGGGAAATCGGAGGGGGAGAAGAACCATGAGAGACGATGGACTCTGAAAAACAAACTGAGGGTTCTAGAGGGGAGGGGGGTGGGAGGATGGGTTAGCCTGGTGATGGGTATTGAGGAGGGCACGTTCTGCATGGAGCACTGGGTGTTATGCACAAACAATGAATCATGGAACACTATATCTAAAACTAATGATGTAATGTATGGGGATTAACATAACAATAAAAAAATTTAAAAAAAAAAAAAGAAATCGTATACTGTCACTTTTACTTCTTGACTCTTCACTCCACTCCATTTACCCCAAAGAATTTCATCCTGAAGTAATAGATCTCATGCATGAAAGCTTTTATTGACCATTTCATCTGTCCCTACAACAAAGATATGTAGGCGAGTGAATTAAAATGTTTGCTTTAAGACACCCTGTGACCATGAGGTTCAAGTGTTTACACAGGAGATACAAATTTTTATTAATAACTTTAAATATAAAGGTAAACTGTCACCACTTGTGGTGAGGATAGAGCTTTTTTTAAATGGGTCTTTGATAATAATAAAAAATAAATAAATAAAACATTCATCTCAAGAAGGGATATGAGCGACAAAATAAATAAATAAAAATAAAAAATAAAATGTGTCTTTGAATAAATAGTCCCTCTTGCTGGGCTGAGAGTGGGTTCAGCATCACTTCTAGACTATTCGGGGTGGTTTTTGAAATAAGCATGAGAAACCATTCTCACAGAGAGCATCTGTCACAGTAATGTCACTTACAACCACTGATTCCCATAACAATACACACCTAAGCTCACAGTGACCCTTCCTCTATTCCCAGTGACCCACCAGAGGATAACAGGATTAGGTTCTCCTTCAGTTTTGCTGAAAACACAGAATTCAGCACACCCTGATACACACCAAGAGATTACCTGGCCCTGGGGGCCACTCACTTTGTCACTTCCCACACCAGGATTTGGAACTTCCCAGAGATGTCTGTGCCCTCCCCTCCCCAGGGCTTTCCCAGCCAGGGCTCAGCAGCAGGTGCAAGAGGAGAAGTGGGGCAAGAACACTGTGAAGAGGGACTCGTCCATCTAAGGCTCCTTTTCCAGCATTACTTCTAAGGGAGGGAGGGAACATGCGTAATGTTACATGTTTTGCTGTGTTCTGTCTTCTGTAACGCAGGATCCATGCCTCCATAGAACACATGTTCATACACACAGAAGAAAGGCTCTGCCCACTGTGCTCACTGAAATGCCTGATTTCAGTATTAAAGCGAAATGCTCACCAAGGCAGACGATCACACAAAGGACTTACTGCTCCTCCAGCTCAAACCATCAACACTCTGATTTTTCAGTGTGTCCATGCCCACTTGTGAAACACTATAATCCACAGATTTTTTTTAAACAATGCCATGGAGAAATCAAAAAGATGATGATCTTACAGAGTTTTGGCCAATGTCATCTAAATAATGACAGAGAGTTAAAATACATTCCAAAACTAAAAGCCTGAATACAATAAAATAGTTGTCTGATTTGGGGTGATTAATTAATTTTATCTACCCCCTTTTCCCTCAGAGATCCCATTAAGTAACAGTGAAGGAATCTAAAGAAAAAGACATCTACAGAGATGGAAAAGTAAGTGGGGACCAATAAGTTGGAACAATCTCCAGGAACTGGAAAGCAGGTGGACAAGTGGCTGATGACAGAGAGCAGAGGAACAGATAGCAAAATACACAGGAGTTAAGAAGCTCAGCTAGCACACAGGAGCTCCAGGATGCCTGGACCAGGTCACGGGGGCAGAGACAGACACAGATGATGTAGGGCAATCGAGGAGGAGGGCAGTGTTAAAAATACCTATGTGAATGGTTCACAACATGCCTGGGACACAGAGAGCATGGAGCGTCAGGTGAAGGTTAAAGCATTACTAGGGAATCCTCGTATCCCTTCACACAAAATGCTGATCAGCCCAGCAGCCACCTCGTTCTCACAATATCAGACCATTCTTCCTTTCAAAAATAAAATTGACTTGCTCTAAATGAAGACCTGAATTTGGAAATTTAGGGGTTCTCCAGCAATATAGCCAGCTCTCTGCCCAGCTCCCTTAGGAGAAGCCCACCTGGTGACAAGCTCTGCTTGCAAACTAAGAGCTACAGTCAAAACGAACAAAACAAGCAGCCCAGGGCAGAGGATAAACAGCAGAGAATAAAGTATTCTGAACCTCCCCCCCAAAAAAAGGAAAATTATTCTCCACAAAGAAATCTGAGAAGATATTGGGCCATTAAAAACAAATGTTGCTCTACAACAGAAATAGAACAAACATGTTTTAGAAACTAAAAATAAAATTGTTGAGATTAAAATCTGAATAGAAATGTTAGAAGACAATGTTGAGAAAATTTGCCAGAAAGCAGAACAAAAATATGAGAGACTCAAAAGTATAGAACAGAAAACAGACAAAACACTAAGAATCAATCTAGTGTTTCAATGTAATGTCAATGTAGTGTAATCAATGTTATCAAAGAAACACTACATGAGAGTTTACAAAAGCCAAAGGCACAAAACTACCAACCAGAAGAGTCCACATAGCCAAGCGTCTTGACTGGGAGGGAAAAACATACACCCATGGACATCCTCATAATTTCCTAGAACACAAAGATAAAGAGAAAAGTGTATTTGCAGAGAGGAGAAATCAGTTCAACAAACGAGAATGAGACTTTCAAGTAACAACACTGAATTTAAAAAAAGGAAAAAACGCCTTCAAACGTCTTTACCAAAATTAGATGCTAGACTTCTATACCCAGCCCAACTTTCACACACATGCAGCCAGACAGGCAAGATCGGAAAAGTCACCTTCTACTCTTATTTTCTTAGTAAATTATTTGAAGTTGCACATTAGCAAAACGAGGGTGAAAATCAACACAGAAAAAGACAAGGAACAACAGGTCCATCCAGGAGGGAAATGAAAGAGACAGAACCCGGCTTCCTGCCCAGAGGGCAGTGAGCTCAAGCAAACAGGGCTTCAGGAAGTGGCTCTGTCAATGAGGCAGTCGATGGGGGAAATGAGGATGTTTCAGGTGAGAAATGTAGCGTTTGGAACGTAGCTAAGAGGCGGTGAGGGAAGAAAATGCAAGAAAAGGGAAAGCCGTCAGAAACTTCAGCTGGAATGAACAGCTACTTGAGAAAGAAAACAATGAACACACACCAGGCAGGTAGCTCTGCCCTGAATTTTGCCATTTAGATAACAACACACATGTACACATGTATTTTCGACTTTCAACCCACTGAAAAGCACCAAACATAAATACGATCACTAAGCACAACTGAATGGTATCCACAACGGACACATGTTGGCAGGCAGAAGTGAACCGAGAAAGGAAGGAAGCTGACAGGTGTTAATGTCCCTGCCTTACAAAACGGGTTGTCGGGTGACACAACTGTGAGCTGATGGAGTGATAAGTAAAGGAGGAAACTGTCAATCAAGGTAACGCGGTAGCAAAGAGAAGGATCTAAAAGCAGTGACTTCCTTATGCTGAGAGAAGGGGCAGATGTGAGTAGTTAGAAATGTTAAAGGGGATTAGTTAGGAGATGAGGAAATCACCTGAGAAGACCTGAAAACACAGCCACACGTCCAAGTGAGCGACACAGTGAAACTACTGGACAGTGCGTATGTGTCCACCCCGGAGAACGCACCCCACCAGGAGGGAGCCCGTGGCGCACCGTGGACTCTGGGTGATGAGCAGTGTGGCACACCAGCTCTAACTAATGTCAGTAAAGATCAACGCTGACCACCCACAGGGGGCCACGAGGAATCTCTGCACCTTCCTATTTTGCCATGAGCCTCAAACTGCACTAAAAAGTAAAGTCTGTTCAAAAACTTCGAGTTACACGTGATTCTCCTCCCCTTATAGGGAGGAGTGCAGCCAGAGGCTACTGCTTTTCACTGCAATTCCTTCTGTATCATCTGATTAATTTTGTGCAAATGTTACTCTAAAATACATGTAAAGATATATATTAAGATGAAGGTTTTCCAGTCTTCGTGTTCAACAAGGAAACAAGCGTGAAGGCTTTTCTCCACCTAAAGAAAGGTCTTCGTTACCATGTCACAGTTTATACACAAGGTACAAATACGGAACTGATTTTTATGAAGAAATGCTAGGAAGGCTTTCAATACAGCCAACCCCATCACAGCATCCTGCCTCCTCACCCCTCCCAGCACTGACGGCCTCAGAGCAGGGCGGACCCTGTGCACCCTGACCAGCGTGGAACCCTCGGGCAGTTACCTTCTGTGGCTTTGGTCCCCTCAGCTTAAAGCAGATTGATCAGGGACGTGCGGCCCATGGTTCTCTTTTCTTGTGGGATCTCGCCTGGCTTTGGTGTAAGGGTGATGCTGGCCTCATTTGGAAGTGTTCTCTCTACTTCTCCCTTTTGGAAGAGTTTAAGAAGGATTGGTATTAATTCTTCTATGAATATGCAGAAGAACTCAGATGTGAAGCTGTCCGGTCCTGGGCTTTTCTTTGTTGGGAGGTAATCAAAACCTTTCTTTGATTACCACTTTCTTTGCTTTCCACTTCTTGACTCAGTCTTGACAGGCTCCATGTCTAGGAATTTATGCCTTTCCTCTAGGATACCCAATGTGCTACCATATCCCTATTTATGACAGTCCACATGATCCTCTTATTGCTGGGCATCCGTGATAATGTCTCCTCTTTCAATGGTGATTTTATTTTTCTGAGTCTTCTTTCTTTCTGTTGGTCCGGCTACAGTCTGTCAACAGCAGACCCCCGCCCACGGTGGTCTCATGGAACTCAGTGAGACACCAGCAACACAGCTTCGAGCACCACGCCTGGGTGCTCACTCAGGAAACGGTAGCTGAATCTCTATTATCTTTAATGATCAGAATACAGTTGACCCTTTAAAAACACAGTGCCTAGGGACACCAGACCCCTGTGCAGTCTAAAATTCACACATAATTTCTGACTCCCCAACAATGTAACTACTAATAGCCTACTTTTGACCACAAGGAAGTCTTACCAATAACATGAACATTCCATTAACACATTCTGCAGGTTATATGTGTTATATACCGTATTCTTACAACAAACTAGGCTGGAGAAAAGAAAATACTTATTATGAAAATGGTAAGAGAAAATAGATTTAGTTTTGTAAAAAAAAATAACATGAATGTGCAAGGGTCAAATATATAAATTAGTTAAGATCTTGCTGAACATTTAAGCCCAAAGAAATACAAAAGTAGAGAAACTGATGTTTTGAACTGAGAATAACTGTAGAAATCATTTAATCTGGTTCTACGCACTTAGAGATGGGGCCACAGAGCTGAGGCTGATGTGCACATAATCATGGCTGAGGGAAGGGGCAAGAGCAGAAGGAATGGGGATTTAGTGCTAAAGTCAGAGATCAGCAAAGTGATCAATGGATGCATGATAGTCAAATAACCTGTAGGTAGGAACGCTGATTCAGTTGTCGGGGGACACCCTGCAGGACTTCACCATGACTCCGAGAGACTGTGTGCCCAGTGGCACCCAGCAGGAAGGAGAGGACCTGTGATCAGGTGTGGCTGGGGCTGCAGCTGGAAAAGAAGATCCCATGACAACAGGTCTGGAGGAACCAGACAGACATGATGTGAGAGGAGTGCAGAGAAGCTAAGCCAGCCCCCAAGCTGCTCAAGGTCTGTCTGCATGTGGATGATGAAGGTAACCAGACACACAGCATTTGGGGAGACCAATTTAAGGCAAAGCCATCGAGATCAGAAGCTGGGAAGAACCTTGGAAGCACATACTTTTGGAGAGTTTCCAGGAAAACCTGCAAGTAATACTTCAGATGCGTCACGTGAAAAGTTGTTGCACCATCTCTAATTCAATAAAAATATTCACAGTTTGTTTTAATGAGTAAAAATAAAAGACACAGGCTCTCATAAAGATGGATGGATTGAAACAAAAAAAAACAGCTGAAAATTTAAAAATGCTTTCCCATAAATATGGGAGACACAGCATCACCTTCTGAGTATAGTAATTTCTACAGTTAAACGACTTTCACTACGTGCGTGCCCACAGAGCTCACCAGGATGCTCTGTGCTGAGGAACTGAGCAGAGTTCAGTCTAGCGCTCAGCCACAGGAAGGGAACCTAAATGTCCATCCAGGCTCCACTGCTGCCCCATCCCCCAGCTGGTCATCCAGGCTTGCCAGATCTCGGGATCCTGTTTCATGCTGCCCTCCATGCACAGGTGCAGAAGGGAATGACATCATTGTCACCCCCATTCCACTGATAAGATGACTGGCACTCACAGACACGGTCATGGCCAAGTTCACTCGGCCAGGAGGTCAGGTCACCCATCCTCCATCATGCCCCACGGTCACCCCATGATCGTGAAACCATACAGCTGAGGGGCACACGCATTTGAGAACACCTGATGGCTTTTAAATCCACCAAGAGAACAGACTCGGCCTCTGATTACATAGTGAATTTGACACAGAGTTTCTGGGGAAAGGCATACAGCTTCCCACCACTTTCAACACTATCTGGGGTTCTGCTAAAACATGACTCTAAAATGGGAAAATCAAAGACACACAGTCTCTAAATCAAAGACATCTGATCTTAGATTCAGTAGTGTGGGATTCTAAACTCCAGCCAGGCCCATGGACCACACAGCCTGGGAAGCCAGCACCATTTCCCAATGGACAGGCACAGCACAGGACTCTGAAGGAGCTCGTTCCTGGGCCTCATTCTGAGGGGTGTGCTGCAATCTCCTGTCAGCCCGTAAAACCATGAGTGTGGCATCTCTTAAAACCCAGCATGAAATAAATCAATCTCATTAACTGCATCACTGTCAACACATAATGGGAACTATTTTTTTAAAGAAAACTCATTGTGGGGTAACATTATATGTAATTTACAGTATTTGTAAATTATTTGTAAATCTAGCTAGCCATTACACGATGACTGGTTTGTGGTTTAAGGTATCTTGTATAGGACATCTTCTGAAGGTTATAAGCTGAATACATAATTGCTAAAGGGAACCATAGAGTAAAGGAATGGTCAGAGTTGGAGGAGTGAAGCATAGATGTTCCAGGATAAAAAGGCTTTCAGTTAGATAGGAAAGAGAAATGGACACAGATCACGGGAGAAATGTAACACAAGAAACAGGCTGATACAGAATTTTCCAGGTGGGTGATATGGCTTGTGCAAAGGCCCAGTGGCAGGCAACAGTAAACCGTGGGCAGGAATCCCGCATGAGCAGTATTTGCTCCATAAAGCTTTATGCGGAGTACCCCAGGAAAGAGGATATTTTGCAGCAAGCTTTGAAAGCCAGAAGGGAAAAATCTGGATTTGACAAAAGGCAACAGAAAACAGCATGCAGAGAAGTGACATGATAAAAATGGCCTTAGAAAGATTATCCCAGCAGCTGTGTGTAGGATGGTTTCAAGCCGAGGGAGACTGGAGGCGGAGACCTGCTAAGAGAATGTTCTACTAATTCAAGCACAGTGGGGGGAGGGTGTGGTCGGGGTGCAGAGCCTGGTGGAGGGAAAGGGCACTCTTATGGAAAGGAAGAGGTCTGGGGCCATCCTCAGTTTCCCCATCTGTAAAATGCCAGGCTTGACCACACACTTCACTTTGAGCACTCTGGGATCCAATAGATTCTAGATGATCCAAAAGACGATGGATAAGATCTCCAGGTGAGCCGGATATGAATAGAGATTGGGGAGAAGGAAAAGGAAAAGCAAATCCCAAACCACACCTAAACAATGAAACCTGGTTTTTGCAAACTAAAGTTCATGCATTTAGTATTCTCTTAAAATCCTTCTAAATAAACAATTGTATCCATACTAACTAAAAGCAGATTAGAGACCATTTCCAAGTAGTCGGTTAATGGTTCCAACCTTACTAGACCCTCAACACCGCCCAGAACAGCTCCATCCTCCACCAGCTCAGGCAGAAGCCTTGGAGAGTCCTTGATGCCTCCCTGCACAGCCTTTCCTTGGACCTAGAAGACAATTACCTCTGCCACCCCAAACACTGCTCCTGATTCCTACTTGTTCTTCACAACTCACCTGAAATGCCACTTCTGCCCCCACACTCCAAGCTGCCCATCATCATAGGACCAATGCTTCTCGTTCAGAGCTGTCCCCATAGCAGTCTTGTAATTATAATTATGAATAGTTTTAGGAATTGTTACATATTTATTAATATTTATCTCCCTCCACAGAGGCTTACTTCAGCAAGGGCTTTCTTGTTTCCTGAAATATACACGATGCTGAGCACAGTGCTTGGCCCACTGGGAGTTCACAAATGGATACATCAAATGAATGAACAAACAGTAATGTTCTCTCTTGTATCCACCAGACATGCACCAAAAAGTACCTTCCAAAGGACCTATAATCACCAAATATCTGGAAATTCATCTGAAGTTTTCCAGATTATTACAAATTGCTAGGAAGAATGCACCTGGGTGGATCAGTCAGTTAAGCATCTGACTCTTGGTTTTGGCTCAGGTCATAATCTCAGGGTCCTGAGTTGAGCCCTGCATCGGGCTCCCTACTCGGCACAGAGTCAGCTTGTCCCTCTCCCTCTGGTCCTCCCTCTACATACTCTCTCATAAATAAAAATCTCTTAAAAAGTTGCTAGGAAGATTTATCAGATGGATTAAAAATGCATATCCTGGTGACAAAGGCATGTGCCCCTTTCTAATGTCCACTCTGTGGCTGCACACATCCAATTGCTGAGTATTCCCTTCTATGGGAACAGAGAATGCTAATCCTGCAGCCCTTGTTTTTTAACCTATGTTTACTCGGTCCTCCATGAAAGGCTTCACACACAGAAAAAGAGAGAGATGATACATACAGAAATCCACACTTCAAGTTCCTTTGGTATGCAATCACCATCCTACTGAACCTGTGATTCCCTGATATTTAAAGAGAGATCTGTCCCTTTGTTTAAGATACAGTGAAAGTTGTCGAAGTCCAGTGGAGCTGAATTCGGCAAACCCTAGAAGTGTTTGTAGATGAAGCTGGCAACTGGATATGGCAGACATCCATCACGGGCCCCAGGGAGCCCAGGAAATGTTGGAAGTACCGTTCAGACATGGCTGGCTCAGGAATTCCTGTGGGACAAGCCCACATGCTCTGGACACTGGCACACCCTCACTCAGGACCATTTTCTCCCAGCAGGAGTGGCTCACTGGGGCACTGAGGCCTCCCCTCAGAACAAGGGCAGGAAACAATGAAAGGAGTTACCAGGGCATCACTTTAAACAGGGAACCCAAGTCTGTACTGTCCAGTTTCCACGGCTCTGACTCTCAGGGACCTTGAAATGCCTGTCCCATCGCAATTACACAGACAGGGCCATTATCCCTAATTTGTGGCCGACTGTAAACTTACCATGCTTTCTCTGTACATTTATTTTTAAATACTTCAAGGAAAATAATGATTATTTATCTCATTTTATTATGTTGGATCATCGTAGAGGACACGCATCGTGTTTTAAAACCGGTAAATCTCCATCTGGTGCACTGATAAATTCTGTATGCCTATGATATTTGAACAGATGAATAAAGAACTCAAAGACACTTCTGGGCTTGAAAACTGACTGCACCTACTGTTATTTCTCCTATTTTCTCTCTGTGACTCCCTTCAATTTTGCAGGCCCCTCCCCCCCTCCTGGCCCCCTTGCAGTGGCCTCACCTAGAACTTCTCACTCCTCACGGATCTGCCCATAATTTCTGAAGACCTGCACGGGTACCTGCTACCTCACAGAAACCCTTTCAGTTCTTCATTCCTAGAAGGAAATGTTTAATGAGTAAACTTATGATTTAAATGGACTTCATTCATCCTAGTGACTGAATGTCCCCATTTCCCTATGGACAAAGCTTCAGTATAAACAAATTGTGGCCATATTAGCCTAGAAGTAACATTAAAGAACACTGAGTCTCAAATCCAACAATACATTAAAAGGATCATTCACCACAATCAAGTGAGATTATTCTGGGGTTGTAAGGATGGTTCAATATCCTTGAATCCATCAGTATGATACAACACATTAATAAAAGATAAAAATCACATGACCACCTCAATAGATGCAGAAAAAACACATCTGACTAAATTCAACATCTGTGATTAAAAAAAAACTCTCAAAAAAGATGGTTTATGGAAAACACACCTGAATGTAATAAAGGCCAAATATGAAAAACCCAGAGCAAACATCAACCTCAATGGTGAAAACCTGAAAGTGTTTCCTCTAACATCAGGAACAAGACAAGGATTCCCATTTTCACCACTTCTATTCAACACAGTACTAGAAGTTCCAGCCACAGCAATCAGACAAGAAAAAAGAAATAAAAGGCATCCAAATTGGTAAGGAAAAGTTAAACTACCATTATTTGCAGATGGCATAATACTATATTTAGAAAGCCCTAAACACACCAAAAACTATTAGAAGTAATAAATAAATTCAGTACAGTTGCAGGATACAAAATTAATGTACAGAAATCTGTTGAGTGTCTATACACTAATAATGAAGTAGCAGAAAGAGAAATTAATAAAACAGTCTCCTTTACAACTGCACCAAAAAAATAAAATAAAATACCTAAGAACAAACTTGACCAAAGAGGTAAAAGACCTGTACTTTGAAAACTATAAAACACTGATGAAAGAAACTGAAGACCACATATGTGGAAAGATATTCCATGCTCATGGATTGGAAGAACCAATATTGTTAAAATGTCCATACTACCCAAAGCCATTTACAGAATCAATGAAATCCCTATTAAAATACCAACAAAAACAATAATTTAAAAAGATACACAACCCCTCAATTTATAGCAGCATTATTTACAATAGCCAAGATATGGAAGCAACCCAAGTATCCATCAATAGATGAACCGATAAAGAAGGTGTAATACACACACACCACACACACACACGAATATACACAGTGGAATATTATTCAGCCAATAAAAAGGATGAAATCTTGCCATTTGCAACAACATGGATGGATCTAAAGGGTATTATGCTAAGCGAAGTAAGTCAGAGAAAGACAAATACCATACAATTTTACACATACGAGGAATCTAAAAAAAACAAAGACTCAAACAAACAAAAAGCAGAATCACTCCCTAAATACAGAGAGGAAACTGGTGGTTGTGGGAGGGCAGGTGGTTGGGGGCGTGGGCAAATGGGTGGAGGGCAGTGGGAGATACAGACATCCAGGTATGGGATGAAAGGCACAGGGGATGCCTGGGTGGTTCAGTCGTTAAGCATCTGCCTTCGGCTCAGGTCATGCTCCCAGGGTCTTGGGATCGAGCCCCACATCGGGCTCCCTGCTCAGCGGGAAGCCTGCTTCTCCCTCTCCCACTCCCCCTGCTTATGTTCCCTCTCTCGCTGTGTCTCTCTCTGTCAAATGAATAAATAAAATCATTAAAAAAAAAAAAAAAAGGCACAGCACGGGGAAGACAGTCGGTGATGCTGTAACAGCGGGGGGAGGACGGTCGGTGATGCTGTAACAGCGGGGGGGGGGGGAAGACGGTCGGTGATGCTGTAACAGCGGGGGGGGGGGAAGACGGTCGGTGATGCTGTAACAGCGGGGGGGGGAAGACGGTCGGTGATGCTGTAACAGCGGGGGGGGGAAGACGGTCTGTGATGCTGTAACAGCGGGGGGAGGACGGTCGGTGATGCTGTAACAGCGGGGGGGGGGAAGACGGTCGGTGATGCTGTAACAGCGGGGGGAGGACGGTCGGTGATGCTGTAACAGCGGGGGGGGGGGAAGACGGTCGGTGATGCTGTAACAGCGGGGGGAGGACGGTCGGTGATGCTGTAACAGCGGGGGGGGGGAAGACGGTCGGTGAGGCTGTAACAGCGGGGGGGGGGAAGACGGTCGGTGAGGCTGTAACAGCGGGGGGGGGAAGACGGTCGGTGATGCTGTAACAGCGGGGGGGGGGAGGACGGTCGGTGATGCTGTAACAGCGGGGGGGGGGAAGACGGTCGGTGATGCTGTAACAGCGGGGGGAGGACGGTCGGTGATGCTGTAACAGCGGGGGGGGGAAGACGGTCGGTGAGGCTGTAACAGCGGGGGGGGGGGAAGACGGTCGGTGATGCTGTAACAGCGGGGGGGGAAGACGGTCGGTGATGCTGTAACAGCGGGGGGGGGAGGACGGTCGGTGATGCTGTAACAGCGGGGGGGGGAGGACGGTCGGTGATGCTGTAACAGCGGGGGGGGGAAGACGGTCGGTGATGCTGTAACAGCGGGGGGGGGGGAAGACGGTCGGTGAGGCTGTAACAGCGGGGGGGGGGAAGACGGTCGGTGATGCTGTAACAGCGGGGGGAGGACGGTCGGTGATGCTGTAACAGTGGGGGGGGGAGGACGGTCGGTGATGCTGTAACAGTGGGGGGGGGGGAGGACGGTCGGTGATGCTGTAACAGCGGGGGGGGAAGACGGTCGGTGATGCTGTAACAGCGGGGGGGGGGGAAGACGGTCGGTGATGCTGTAATAGCGGGGGGGGGGGAAGACGGTCGGTGATGCTGTAACAGCGGGGGGAGGACGGTCGGTGATGCTGTAACAGCGGGGGGAGGACGGTCGGTGATGCTGTAACAGCGGGGGGAGGACGGTCGGTGATGCTGTAACAGCGGGGGGAGGACGGTCGGTGATGCTGTAACAGCGGGGGGAGGACGGTCGGTGATGCTGTAACAGCGGGGGGAGGACGGTCGGTGATGCTGTAACAGCGGGGGGGGAAGACGGTCGGTGATGCTGTAACAGCGGGGGGGGGAAGACGGTCGGTGATGCTGTAACAGCGGGGGGAGGACGGTCGGTGATGCTGTAACAGCGGGGGGGGGGAAGACGGTCGGTGATGCTGTAACAGCGGGGGGAAGACGGTCGGTGATGCTGTAACAGCGGGGGGAGGACGGTCGGTGATGCTGTAACAGCGGGGGGAGGACGGTCGGTGATGCTGTAACAGCCGACAGACGTAGCCACACTCGTGGTGGGCACAGCAAAACTGTCCAATCGCTAGGTTGTACCCCTGAAGCTAACGTAACATTCTGTTCAACTACCCTCAAATAAAAAGAACCCTGAGCCTTCCTAACATGCCCTAAAGTGACTACTGCTCCCAAAGGCATTTGTCAAGTCCACGCTCGGAGATGCAGGGGAGGGACGCGGCACAGAGGATCACCGTCCTCCCTCCCTGGGAATCCCAGGTAGACAGCGACACCGTTACTCCCGGCTTGTGTCCCACGCCGTAAAGTCTGCAAACCTTTCAAGGCAAATATTTGCATGTTTGCAAGAGAGAGATGATAATACTTGACCCAAATAAGCTTGTAATCTGTGTTCTTCTAAGGTGGGGGTTTAGGACAAAACAATCATAGGAGAGTGACCATGGCTTTTGCCACGTTTCTAAAAATAATCTTGAGAAACAGATAAGCAGGCGTCTATTTGGACGGACAAAGGAATACAACATTTGAGAGGAAGACTGTCCTGAGAAACCCAAGAGGCAGGCCATCTGCAGGGGGCCAACCGGGGTGACTCTGCGCTGCTCGGGCAAGGGGACCCGGCCGGCCAGCACTCCCCTCCCCAGAGGCTTCGTCACAAGGGCCACCACACTCCACGTCTGCCCGACCTGCAGGGTCTGCTGTCAGAATCTGGGTGGGTCCCCATGCATCCCACGCCTCCTGGCCAGCTTAGGCAGCCCGCCACTTCTACATTTCATGGGGTTCCGGGCCTCGTTATGCTGCATCCTCCATGTGTAGCACTGAATGAACGGGCCCAGGGCGTGAAAGCAGGAAGATTGGCAGGAAGCACTGCTCTGAGCATCCACCTGTGGCCTCAGCCCCTATTCCTGGATGACAAAGTCAGATGCACCCCAGACAGATGCTGACCAGGTCCCGAGCACACCTGATCCCCCTGGTCCCTGCTCCACCTGTCTGCGCATCAGATACCACTGTTAAGTGCTGGGCAAGGGCCAACTGTTCGGTCCTGCCATGTCCATGGCTCCCACCAGACTAGGAGCCTCTGGTGGGCAAGGACCACATCCCACTGTCCTTTCTGACCACAGCACGGGATCTGACACAGACAAAACCTGTCGCAGAACCAGTGGGTCAGGTGCATCAAGAAAACATAAGCGTGAGAACGTCAGATGAAGCAGAATTTTCAACTTGCCATCAGGATTAGGAAAGGGGCAGAAAACCCAGAGAAGTGCTTATGTTTTTTAAACCTTACATTTATTAAATGTCTCCCAGAGAAAGCAACAAGGACCCGGAGGGAGGACGCTGAGCTGGCACGTTCAAGAACGGGACAGGGAGAGACGCCCCTGAGCAGTGATCAGAAACGCGTCAGGAGCTCTTAGCACATCAGACGTTTATGTCACAGAGTATCGGAAACAGATCTTTCCTGGGAGGGACAGTCATGGCATCCGCACGGCTAACGGCCCCTGTCTGCTGGCAGAGGCTCGGGGGGGCCGCACTTCCAGGCCCCAGCAGCTTGCGCAGCTCACCTTCTCCATCAAAATAGTGTAGCCCGGTCCCACAGTTCAGAAGTGGTCTATTTTAGGACTGGACATTTTTCAGACACTAAATTTAGCTCGCTTGAATTCTTCTTAAAAAACGCTATCCCATTAAACCTTTTGAAACAGGAAATCTACATTTCATTATAAAGTCAGAACACAGTGTTCTCTGATCAGCTGTGAAGCGCAGGGGAAAGTGAGCGTTAGGGACGGCGCACTCGGCAGAATCAAATGCCTAACGGGGGTATTTTGGGAAGGTTGAGGGCATACAACAAATGGACTCATGCTTAGATGTCTGATCATGAAATATTGAAAATGTGTGGTCATTAATTATTTTTAAAATAATAACCTATGGTATGAGTTTTAAAAAGTGATTTTTAGTTTGCCTTTTTGTTATCTTTTATTAGTGATTCTGGCCATTCTCAAATGCTTATGGACCAAACTATTGACTCTTTTATGAATTTCCTGATTATTCCTTATCCATTTTTATGCACTCATGAAAATAACCTTTATACATAAAGGATATTAACCCATTTTTAAGGATAAGAACAAATGTGCCTCCAAGCTCACCATGTGTGCCTTTAGTTTTCTCTGGGTGGGCACAGAAAGGTTTCCCGACGTTCCTTTCCTCTCCTTTGCTCTCGTGGCTCTCACACTTACAAACCCCGTCCTGAGCCACGATCAGCTCACACTTGCCCCCTTTCCCAGCTGTGGCGAGGGTGCCGTAGAATGAGCACTCACACCATGCCGGTGGGGACGTCCTGCTCTGGAAGGAGCTCGGCAGCAGTTTCAAGTTCTAAGAACGTTCATGCCCACTGCGGTGAGCCAAAAACGGCCCCCAAGGGACGGCCACTCCACTGCCTGGAATCCAGCAACCTGACCTTGTTTGGAAACGAGGTTTTTGAGGGTGTGATTCAAGTAGGAACACGGAGAAGAGCCAACGCTCCCGGGTCATCTGGGTGGGTCCCAGATCCAGTGACAAGAGTCCCTCAAAGACAGAGAGACTGGAGATGGACAGGAGACACAGACCCAGACCAGAAACCACGTGAAGATGGAGGCGGAGACCGAGTGATGGGGCCACAAGCCACAGGACCCCCAGTCAGCCCCCAGAATGGCGGCCAAAAATTTTGGTAAGCAACTGAAACTAAGCAATAAGGCAATGCTTAAATAATACTGTATATGGGAATATGATACTTCAATAAAATCAAAGAATATCTTGAAAATAGGGGCACATTCTCAGAAAAGAATATAAAGTGAAAAAAACACTATAGTTTGCAATTTTGGTTTAAAAAATAATAAGATGGGAAAGAAGCACGCAAGACAAAAACAGTGACTGTTTCTAGGTCATGGAATTACTGGTGACTTTGAAGTCATTACTTTGTGCCTCTCTATAATTTCTAAATATTTAGCAGATCCAATGGCCGGAAAAAGAAAAGAAAATGTATGAATGTCATCCAACTAGCCTGAAATTTCTCCACCAGCTAAGGGGAAAGACAGCCATTATCATAGGAAGGAAGTTTTTAAAAGCGGAATAAATACAAGAGGTATTGGCCAGAAAGGATCTGGTAGCCAAGCCAATGCGCTGAGTTTGACAATAAGACTCTGACCTCCGGGTTCTGCCTGTTCTTGTTCCCTGGAAAAACACGGTATACTTCTCAAAGAATATTCTAGATCTAAAATAGAGGGAAATTCTAAAGGGTTGGAACAAAAGCTCACAGGCAGAGGCAAAAGAATAAACTGCCGTTGTGATCATTAGTAAGACGAGTGGTACTTAGAGACACTCTTAACTTTGGAACACTGTAGACCCTCATTCTACCCAGCGTACACATGGAAATCGCTTCCGCACAACATCCTAAGATGCGTTGTAGGAGGATACAAGATCTTACGTCTCTCACCTTCCCTACGGCTGGGATTCCAATGACTTACAGGGGAAAGGCCAGGTAAGAGTCTTCTCCTGGGGGCACAGAAAGAACAGGATACATTTGCCTGGTCGATGTTCGGCGTGCCCCCTCCCCCGCACACCACAATCCAGGTGCCCTGCAGGTCTCTGGATAAAGCAGCGCACAACCCTGCTAAGCCAGCTGCATGAACCAATCCCAAGCAAAGTGAGGCTGAGATGGAGAACGGAAACCCCAGGACAGGGTCCCACAGATCCTGCCACTGAGCTGCTACTGCCAGGCTTACAGGGGACACGGCAAGTGACAGAGGCGAAGGAAGAAGTGGTGTCGCAGACTCTGCCCCATGGGGTCTGCCCGGCCCCTCCCCATCCTGGCTGGGTGAGGAGGGTGAGCACAGTGTGGCCTGGACCCCCAGACTCTGCCCCACAGGGTCCTCCCAGCCCCTCCCCGTCCTGGATGGGTGAGGAGGGTGAGCACAGTGAGGCCTGGACCCCCAGACTCTGCCCCACAGGGTCCTCCCAGCCCCTCCCCATCCTGGATGGGTGAGGAGGGTGAGCACAGTGTGGCCTGGACCCCCAGACTCTGCCCCACGGGGTCTGCCTGGCCCCTCCCTATCCTGGCTGGGTGGAGGGTGAGCACAGTGTGGCCTGGACCCCCAGACTCTGCCCCATGGGGTCCTCCCGGCCCCTCCCCATCCTGGCTGGGTGAGGAGGGTGAGCACAGTGTGGCCTGGACCCCCAGACTCTGCCCCCCAGGGTCCTCCCGGTCCCTCCCCGTCCTGGATGGGTGAGGAGGGTGAGCACAGTGTGGCCTGGACCCCCAGACTCTGCCACACGGGGTCCGCCCGGCCCCTCCCCGTCCTGGCTGGGTGAGGAGGGTGAGCACAGTGACCCTGAAAGCCTCCTGTGTGGATGGCCGAGCCGCCGACGGCAGGAACCTGAGTATAGGAGGATCATTTTGGGGATCACACTCCCTACCCCAGAAACCTGTTCTACTTGACCACAGCAGAAGCCACGCTCCGGGTGCCACATAACCAGCGCGGCAGGAGGATTGTCACGGCTGCCGGCAGGCCCAGCAGAGGCCAGTCCTCTTCCCCCAGGGACACGGTCACACCTGGAGTGAAGGCCCCGAACGTGCCGGCCCCCTGCACCAGGAGGGGTTAGACCAACACAGGGAAGACCCAGCGCAGAACGGGGACAACCAGGATCCCTGATGACATTCCACCCGCCGCCCTTTATGACAAGAGTAACATGTCCTGTTTCAGTCATTCCGTGTGGGACCGTCCATGACCCAAGGCCAAATGTGTTCAGACACAAACAGAAAAAAGAACGAAAAACTGTGGATCCACCCCAGCATTTGCGGATGAACACTGTGAGTTCTCTGATCAATATCCACCCACTCAGCAAACACAGACTGAGTACCAAAGGCCCAGCAGTATTTTAGGGGCTTGGGACCCAGCAGTGACCAAAATGCACACAACCCTCCACCTTCACAGAGCTAAGATTCCAACCAGAGGCTGCACTCTCCGGCCCTGCCCGACCATGTATGTGACCCCCGACACGTCACCTAATCTGTCTCCCCTGGTCTCCCCACCTGCGATGTGCAGGGGAAAACAGTCCAGACCTCCCGGGGCTGGTGTGCAAGGGAGGGACACAACGCTGTGTGTTGCACACTCGGCAGCATGCCCACCGCCGGCAAGTGCTCAGCACGTGCTGGTGATTACAGGCAGGGGACAAACATCCAAAAATAAATAACTAAATCACACAGTGCGTCAGACAGTCACCAGGGAGCTCGCGAGTGCAGGAGGCATGGCGTGGACTCCCTGACAAAGTGCCGCATGTGGGGGCTCCATGCAGGGAGGGGTGACTGCCATGTCCTGGGAGCGCAGAGGCCCGGCGCCAAGACATGCCCCCGCCCCAGGAACAGCATGGGGAGAATACAGTGTGAGCCGAGTGTGCCGGGGAGAGGGACTCAGGCAGCTAACCAGGTCGGGTGGGGCCTGCCCTTCACTCTGAGCACTGGAGAGGGGGACAAACAGGGTCCCCCACTCTGGCCTCTGGATCTCTACTGCCTCTCCTCTTCAGAGATATGGGGTGAGAATGTGCTCTTTGTAATCTCCTTTTGTCCCTTAATGTGACATGAACACCTTTTTCTAGTATGAAATACTTAACTATCATCTTTTTAATGGAGGTGTACTTTTTTGGTAATGTGGCTATAACAGTGAATTGATCTGATTTCTTATTATTCCTATTTTCCAATATCTTACTGTAACACAAAACTAGACTGAACATCATTTCAGTAGTTTCCTATAAATTCATGACTATTTCCTTAGGATATGTTCACCAAAGTGAAATTGCTGGGACTAGTTATACACAAAAGTAGTTTTATTTTAAATGAGTGCTGTGGAGGGGGGCGAAGCAAGATGGTGGAGGAGTAAGAGACTGGGATTTCGTCTGGTCTCAGGAATTCAGCTGGATAGGGATCAAACCATTCTGAACACCTACAAACTCAACAGGAGGTCAAAGAAAAGAGTAGCAACAACTCTCTGAACAGAAAAGCGACCACTTTCTGGAAGGTAGGACATGCGGAGAAGTGAATTCGAGGCGATATTTGGGAGGATAGATGGCGGGGGAGGGGCCTCCGTCCACCGCTTCTGGCAAGTGATAGCACCGTGGAGCACAAAATCGGAACTTTTAGAAGTCTGCTCTGCTGAGGGAGGACACTCCGGTGGCTAAGTGGGGGGTGGAACCCTCGCGGGACAGTGTGGTCTCAGGACCCTCGGGGTCACAAGAAGACCGGGGGTGCCTGAGTGCGGCAGAGCTCCCAGGTATTGGAGTGAGGAAGCCGGCTACAGAGACGGAGCCCAGGCGTGGGCTCTCAGCTCGGGGTTGTCATAAACCGTGATCCGCGGCACAGTCGGGCCACTGCTCCTCCAGCAGGGACCCAACAAGCGGCAGATCCGGGGAGACTCCCCTTCCTCCCCAGGGAGGAGCGGCACGGGAGCGCACCGCAGGGATCTGCTCGGTTTGGAGACCCCACCCGGGGTCGGGTGCCAGAGATAGAAACGCTCAGTCACAGGCCGGGTGAGCACGGAGTGCGGCCGGAAACCGGGGAGATGGAGTGATTGACGGCTTTTCTCTGGGGGCGCACTGAGGAGCAGGGCCCCGAGTTCTCAGCTCCTCCGGGGCGGAGACTGGGAGGCCACCATTTTCACTCTCAGCCTCCAAAGCTGTATGGAAAGCTTGCAGGGAACAAAAGCTCCGGAGAGCAAACCCGAGCAGATTACTTAGCCCAGACCGGCAAGGGCGGGGCAATTCCGCCTCTGGCAAAGACATTTGGGAACCACGGCAACAGGCCCCTCCCCCAGAAGATCAGTGAGAACAGCCAGCCAAGACCAAGTTTACCGATCAATGAGAACGGCAGAACTCCAGCGCTAGGGGAATACTGCACATAGAATTCATGGCTTTTTTACCATGATTCTTTAGTCTTTCAAAGTTAATTTTTTTTAACTTTTCTTTTTAATTTTTATTTTTCCCTTTTTCAACCAACACCTTATCAATCCCTTTTTTAAAAAACATTTTTTATTTTTCATTTTTAGAGTCATATTCTATCCCTTCATAGTAGTTACCCTTATTTGTCATATATATATATATATGTGTGTTGTTCTCTCTTTAAAATTTTGAGATACAGTTTCTTCTAACAAATCAAAATATACCCTAAATCTCTAGTGTATGGCTTTGTTC
The DNA here is from genome assembly GCF_964656455.1 of Halichoerus grypus. Lineage (NCBI taxonomy): Eukaryota > Metazoa > Chordata > Mammalia > Carnivora > Phocidae > Halichoerus > Halichoerus grypus. The sequence goes on from NC_135714.1 coordinate 207,917,259, forward strand.
TACTCTCCTGCCTGATCACATTCTCTCCCTTTTTTTTTCTTTTTTTTAAATCCTCTTCTTTCTTTTTTCAAACCTATCAATTTTTTTAATAATTTTCATATTTACAGTCATATTCCATCCCTTCATCATATCAACCCTTATTTTTATACATATATAAGTTTTTCTTTCTTTAAAATTTTGGGAGGCACTTTCTTCTAACAGACCAAAATACACCCAAAATCTAGCGTGTGGCACTGACCTATGCACCAGCCTGATCATATTTGGTCATATTCTGGTTTTTTTTGTTTTGTTCTGTTTTTGTTTGGTTTTATCTTTTTCTTTTTCTTTTTCTTTTCTTTTCTTTTTCTTTTTTCTTTCTTTCCCTTTCTTTTCCCCCAGCTTCAGGTCTTTTCTGATTTGTTTAGAGTATATTTTCTGGGAACGTTGTTACCCTGTTAGCATTTTGTTCTCCATTCATCTATTCTCCTCTGCACAAAATACCACGATGGAAAAAATCACCTCAACAAAAAGAACAAGAGGTAGTACCGACTGCCAGGGACCTACTCAACACAGACATTAGTACGATGTCGGATCTAGAGTTCAGAATCATCACTTTAAAGATACTAGCTGGGCTTGAAAAAAGCATGGAATTTATTAGAGAAACCCTTTCTTAAGAAATAAAAGAACTAAAATCTAACCAAGTCAAAATCAAAAAGGCTATTAACAAGGTGCAATCAAAAATGGGGGCGCTAACTGCTAGGATAAATGAGGCAGAAGAGGGAATCACTGATATAGAAGACCAAATGATGGAAAATAAAGAAGCTGAGAAAAAGAGAGATAAACAACTACTGGATCACGAGGGCAGAATTCAAGAGATAAGCGATACCATAAGACAAAACAACATTAGAATAAATGGGATCCCAGAAGAAGAAGAAAGAGAGAGAGGGGCAGAAGGTATATTGGAGCAAATTATAGCAGAGAACTTCCCTAATTTGGGGAAGGAAACAGGCATCAAAATCCAGGAGGCACAGAGAACCCCTCTCAAAATCAATAAAAATAGGTCAACACCCCGACATCTAATAGTAAAACTTACAAGTCTCAGAGACAAAGAGAAAATCCTGAAAGCAGCTCGGGAGAAGAGATATGTAACCTACAATGGTAGAAAACATTAGATTGGCAACAGACCTATCCACAGAGACCTGGCAGGCCAGAAAGGACTGACAGGATATATTCAGAGCACTAAATGAGAAAAATATGCAGCCAAGAATACTATATCCAGCCAGGCTGTCATTGAAAATAGAAGGAGAGATAAAAAGCTTCCAGGACAAACAAAAACTAAAGGAATTTGCAAACACGAAACCAGCCCTACAAGAAATCTTGAAAGGGGTCCTCTAAGCAAAGAGAGAGCCTAAAAGCAACATAGTCCAGAAAGGAACACAAACAATATACAGAAACAGTCACCTTACAGGCAATACAATGGCACTAAATTCCTATCTTTCAATAGTTACCCTGAATGTAAATGGGCTAAATGCCCCAATTAAAAGACACAGGCTGTCAGATTGGATAAAAAAAACAAGACCCATCGATATGCTGTCTGAAAGAGACTCATTTTAGACCCAAAGACACCCCCAGATTTAAAGTGAGGGGGTGGAAAACCATTTATCATGCTAATGGACACCAAAAGAAAACTAGGGTGGCAATCCTTATATCAAATTAGGTTTTAAACCAAAGACTGTAATAAGAGATGAGGAAAGACACTATATCCTACTTAAAGGGTCTATCCAACAAGAAGATCTAACAATTGTAAATATCTATGCCCCTAACATGGGAGCAGCCAATTATATAAGCCAATTAATAACAAAAACAAAGAAACACATTGACAACAATACAATAATAGTGGGGCACTTTAACACCCCCCTCACTGAAATGGACAGATTGTCTAAGCAAAAGATCAACAAGGAAATAAAGACTTTAAATGACACACTGGACCAAATGGACTTCACAGACATATTCAGAACATTCCATCCCAAAGCAACGGAATACACATTCTTCTCTAGTGCCCATGGAACATTCTCCAGAATCGATCACATCCTAGGTCATAAATCAGGTCTCAACCGGTATCAAAAGGATCATTCCCTGCCTATTTTCAGACCACAATGCTTTGAAACTAGAACTCAATCACAAGAGGAAAGTCGGAAAGAAATACATGGAGGCTAAAGAGCATCCTACTAAAGAATAAATGGGTCAACCAGGAAATTAAAGAAGAATTAAAAAAATTCATGGAAACCAATGAAAATGAAAACACAACTGTTCAAAATCTTTGGGATGCAGCAAAGGCAGTCCTAAGAGGAAAGTATATAGCAATACAAGCCTTTCTCAAGAAACAAGAAAGGTCTCAAGTACACAACTTAACCCTACACCTAAAGGAGCTGGAGAAAGAACAGCAAATAAAGCCTAAACCCAGCAGGAGAAGAGAAATAATAAAGATCAGAGCAGAAATCAATGAAATAGAAACCAAAAGAACAGCAGAACAGATCAACGAAACTAGGAGCTAGTTCTTTGAAAGAATTAACAAGATTGATAAACCCCTGGCCAGACTTATCAAAAAGAAAAGAGAAATGACCCAAATCAACAAAATCATGAATGAAAGAGATCACACCAACACCAAAGAAATACAAACAATTATAAGAACATATTATGAGCAACTCTATGCCAGCAAATTAGATAATATGGAAGAAATGGATGCACTCCTAGAGATGTATCAACTACAAAACTGAACCAGGAAGAAAGAGAAAACCTGAATATCCCTATAACCACTAAGGAAATTGAAGCAGTCATCAAAAATCTACCAATAAACAAAAGCCCAGGGCCAGATGGCTTCCCAGGGGAATTCTACCAAACATTCCAAGAAGAATTAATACCTATTCTTCTGAAACTGTTCCAAAAAATAGAAATGGAAGGAAAACTTCCAAACTCGTTTTATGAGGCCACCATTACCTTGATCCCAAAACCAGACAAAGACCCCATCAAAAAGGAGAATTACAGACCAATATCCCTGATGAACATGGATGCTAAAATTCTCACCAAAATACTAGCCAATAGGATCCAACAGTACATTAAAAGGATTATTCACCATGACCAAGTGGGATTTATCCCTGGGCTGCAAGGTTGGTTCAACATCCGCAAATCAATCAACGTGATACAATACATTAACAAAAGAAAGAACAAGAATCATATGATCCTCTCAATAGATGCAAAAAAAGCATTTGACAAAGTACAGCATCCTGTCTTGATCAAAACTCTTCAGAGTATAGGGATAGAGGGTACATACCTCAATATCATAAAAGCCATCTATGAAAAACCTACAGCGAATATCATTCTCAATGCGGAAAAACTGAGAGCTTCCCCCTAAGGTCAGGAACGCGGCAGGGATGTCCACTATCACCACTGCTATTCAACATAGTATTAGAAGTCCTAGCCACAGCAATCAGACAACAAAAAGAAATAAAAGGCATCCAAATTGGCAAAGAAGAAGACAAATTCTCACTCTTTGCAGATGATATGATACTTTATGTGGAAAACCCCAAAGACTCCATCCCAAAACTGCTAGAACTCATACAGGAATTCAGTCAAGTGGCAGGACATAAAATCAATGCACAGAAGTCAGTGGCATTCCTATACACCAACAACAAGACAGAAGAAAGAGAAATTAAGGAGTCGATCCCATTTACAATTGCACCCAAAACCATAAGATACCTAGGCATAAATCTAACCAAAGAGGCAAAGGATCTGTATTCAGAAAACTATAAAATACTCATGAAAGAAATTGAGGAAGACACAAAGAAACGGAAAAACGTTCCATGCTCATGGATTGGAAGAACAAATATTGTGAAGATGTCAATGCTACCTAGAGCAATCTACACATTCAATGCAATCCCCATCAAAATACCATCCACTTTCTTCAAAGAAATGGAACAAATAATCCTAAAATTTGTATGGAACCAGAAAAGACCCCGAATAGCCAGAGGAATGTTGAAAAAGAAAAGCAAAGCTGGCGGCATCACAATTCCGGACTTCCAGCTCTATTACAAAGCTGTCATCATCAAGACAGTATGGTACTGGCACAAAAACAGACACATAGATCAATGGAACAGAATAGAGAGCCCGGAAATGGATCCTCAACTCTATGGTCAACTAATCTTTGACAAAGCAGGAAAGAATGTCCAATGGAAAAAAGACAGTCTCTTCAACAAATGGTGTTGGGAAAATTGGACAGCCACATGCAGAAGAATGAAACTGGACCATTTCCTTACACCACACACAAAAATAGACTCCAAATGGTTGAAAGACCTCAATGTGAGACAGGAGTCCATCAAAATCCTAGGGGAGAACACAGGCAGCAACCTCTTCGACCTCAGCTGCACCAACTTCTTCCTAGAAACATCGCCAAAGGCAACGGAAGCAAGAGCAAAAATGAACTATTGGGACTTCATCAAGATAAAAAGCTTTTGCACAGCAAAAGAAACAGTCAACAAAACCAAAAGACAACCCACAGAATGGGAGAAGATATTTGCAAATGACATATCAGATAAAGGGCTAGTATCCAAAATCTATAAAGAACTTATCAAACTCAACACCCAAAGAACAAATGATCCAATCAAGAAATGGGCAGAAGACATGAACAGACATTTTTCCAAAGAAGACATCCAAATGGCCAACAGACGCATGAAAAAGTGCTCAACATTGCTCAGTATCAGGGAAATCCAAATCAAAACCTCAATGAGATACCACCTCACACCAGTCAGAATGGCTAAAATTAACATGTCAGGAAACAACAGATGTTGGCGGGGATGCGGAGAAAGGGGAACCCTCCTACACTGTCGGTGGGAATGCAAGCTGGTGCAACCACTCTGGAAAACAGTATGGAGGTTCCTCAAAAAGTTGAAGATAGAGCTACCATATGATCCAGCAATTGCACTCCTGGGTATTTACGCCAAAGATACAAATGTAGGGATCCGAAGGGGTACGTGCACCCCGATGTTTATAGCAGCAATGTCACAATAGCCAAACTGTGGAAAGAGCTAAGATGTCCATCAACATGAATGGATAAAGAAGAAGTGGTATATATATACAATGGAATATTATGCAGCCATCAAAAGGAATGAGATCTTGCCATTTGCAATGGCGTGGATGGAACTGGAGGGTGTTATGCTGAGCGAAATAAGTCAAACAGAGAAAGACATGTATCATATGACCTCATTGATATGAGGTATTCTTTTTTTTTTTTTTTAAAGATTTTATTTATTTATTTGAGAGAGAGAGAATGAGAGAGAGCACATGAGAGGGGGGAGGGTCAGAGGGAGAAGCAGACTCCCTGCCGAGCAGGGAGCCCGATGCAGGACTCGATCCAGGGACTCCAGGATCATGACCTGAGCCGAAGGCAGTCGCTTAACCAACTGAGCCACCCAGGTGCCCCTATATGAGGAATTCTTAATCTCAGGAAACAAACTGAGGGTTGCTGGAGTGTGGGGTGGGGTGGGAGGGGTGGACTGGCTGGGTGATAGACATTGTGGAGGGTATGTGCTATGGTGAGCGCCGTGAATTGTGCAAGACTGTTGAATCACAGATCTGTACCTCTGAAACAAATAATGCAATATATGTTAAGAAAAAAAAAAAAAGAAGATAGTAGGAGGGGAAGAATGAAGGGGAGGAAATCGGAGGGGGAGATGAACCATGAGGACGATGGACTCTGAAAAACAAACTGAGGGTTCTAGAGGGGAGGGGGGTGGGAGGATGGGTTAGCCTGGTGATGGGTATTAAAGAGGGCACGTTCTGCATGGAGCACTGGGTGTTATACACAATGAATCATGGAACACTACATCAAAAACTAATGATGTAATGTATGGTGATTAACATAACAATAAAAAAGTTTAAAAAAAGAATAATTAAACATAAATAAATAAATGAGTGCTGTGACTCTTAATAAAATATTAGAGAAACTATCAAGTCGATAAACTAGCAAGGACGACTAAATACTGTTCGGTTTTAATGAGCTATGTAGCCCCTCCTTCATAACGAAAATAAAATTTTAATCTAACTAGATTGAGAATTTGGAACATTTTATTGTAGATCCAGGAATGTTATATCCTAAAATGGCCACAACGGAAGTTCAAAAAACAACATTCAACTGTTTAAGAAAACTGCTAAGTTACTAATAGATTCTACACTGTTTTAAGAGTCAGAAAAGAGATGGTCAGAAATTTGTTCAGAAACTGTCAAATCACAAAGAATGTCAGAAAAATGGACATCATTTTTAAAAAGCCAAAAGTTTCATATACTAGCAAAATTAAAAAGGTAACCAAACCCACTGACGTGCCTGTCACGTCCCACATCTCCAACATCCTCACACACAACTGAAAAGCCATGGGTAGAAGCAGGTCAACGAGGAGCCTCTCCCGCAGGGCACCAGGGAGGAAACTAGTTGTGGATTCACTCACTCAAGTATCTAATGAGTAATACGACTTAAAACACTCAGACAGAACGGGGGGTGGGGGGACTGCCAGACCTGCTCCCTTCACTGTTCCTCCTCAACACCACGGACAGAGCCGGGCGGCTGGTGCATGGAGGCATCAGGAGCACAAATATTGATCCTCCATGGAACATTCCTTAAGAAAGGCACAAAGAACCACAGGGATGACTTGCTTCTACACTGAAGGACTGGGGAACCTGTCAGTGGGGACGTCACAGTTAAACGAGGTCTGAAAGGATAAACTGAAGAAAGCACAGATGAGAAACTGTGGTTAAGTGTGGGCAGAAGCATGGTGTCATTCTGCTCATGGCCAAGTCAGGAAACAGGGAACAAACCAGGGACGGGATCCGAGAGCAGAGCCTAGAACACCACGGAAGGAGCCATGGGGATGGAGGAAGAGTAACAGACATAAGGTCAGATCTGCCAGGCTGAGTGTCTGCTCACTGCTCTCCGTCACACGCTGCAACAGATAGCGAGACAGACAGGGATCCGAGCACCCTCCCTCAAAAGCTGTCATTCTGAAAGGGGAAGAGAAGTAAAGGGTTAACCGCAGTGCAATGTGAGGTTCACTCGATGAGCAGGTACACAGGGAGTTACCTAGCTGACCTTATGGGGTTAGGGAAGTTATGGCTTCTAAGCTCTTACTCGGAGGCTGAGTACTGCTCCCCAAAGTGTGGGTGGGAGACGGAGACCGGACGTGGCCTTGGGGTTGGAGACCGTAGCCCTGACGACTCCATTCACCTGGGGTCACATTCAGACCACACAGCCACTCGTCTTTGGCTAAGACAGGTTCATCACCGAAAAACAAGCATGCAAAGTCCACTCCAATAAGGTGATCAAGTCAGGGCCTAGATTTTTGGGGTTTTGTGGACTTGGTGAAGAGGAAACTCAATCAAATTTGATGCCCAAAGAATTATGTTAACCCTCCTGGTTGTCATACTTGTTTGCTCTGATTATCTATTGCTGTTTGATTAGCATTTTTGGCCTTAGTCTTTGTGGTTAAGTTGGGTCAAAATTTTGGGAAAAGGAGGCAAAACAGATAAATGAGTAAGACTAGGAGTAACAAATACATAAGTTTTATGGGAATTCAGAACATCGCTTCACGACACACAACATAGGATGGCTCAAACCAAGCCCCAGTTTTACTCTCTGATCCAAAACAATCAACACTTGCTGAGCATTTACTGCATACACCGTTCTAAGTGCTTTATAGCCATTAATTCTTTTATTTTTTTAAGATTTCATTTATTTATTTGAAAGATAGCGAGAGAGAGCACAAGCAGGGAGGAGAGGGAGAAGCAGGCTCCCTGCAGAGCAGGGAGCTCGACGTGGGGCTGGATTCCAGGACCCTGAGATCATGACCTGAGCCGAAGTCAGACGATTAACTGAGCCACCCAGGCGCCCCAGCCATCAGTTCCCTTAAACCTTGTGACGACCCTATAAGGCTAATGGGTACCCGCCCCTCTCTTATTGACAAGGGACTGAGGTATGTGAAGGTCAAATGAACTGTCCAAGGACCTGGGCTGCCCAGCAGGTCTGACCCCAGAGCCCGCTCTCTCATCACCACCTACGCTGCCAACATGGACCCGCTGCTCGGTGCTGTGCAAAATCAGTAGGACACATTTTCATTTAGCACAAGACGATAATTTTATTTTGCCCGGTTTATAATGTATACTCTATGGGCCCTAAGGGAATCATTTCAATATTTTTACTTTTGTGCAGAGTATGGTATACATCATTGTAAAGACAATGACCAATTACATTTAAAAGTTACTTTTTTAAATATTTGCTGCAATTTTATGGATAGGCTGACTGAAAATGCTTATTCCTCTTTGGCATGACTTTTTTCCTGTGGATACACACAAAAAGTTATATCAAACAAAAATATCACCTCAAGATGGATCTTGAACCATGATGAGAGCTTTAATGTGGATATTCTGGGAGAAACTAAAACCCCTCACATTCCACCTGGGTCCCAGGGACAGAAAACCGAATTCACACTGGGGGAGATTTCTTGGTTTACATAACTGAAAGTCAAGCAGTAATGATGCGGCAGGCACAACAAGGTCTCAGGACCCAGTGGTCCCAAAGCACAGCCAGAGCCCTGCCGTCCTCCACAGATGGGCATCCCCTGCGAGGTGGCTTCCTTTTCAGAGAGGCCATGCCCTCCTCAGTGCATTGCAAGGACTCTAGGCCCTGCATGTTTTCAGCTTGATTTCCTAAAGCTTTCGTTCCTCAAAATGCATATGCAGTTCTGGACTGAAAGGAAATGTCCAGGTCCACAAGGATGCTCTTCCTCCTGGGACAGGGATGGGGCTGTGACTTCCTTTTGCCCACTAGGAGCCCGTCTCTAGACAGAGGGCAGACCACCACAGCGGAGTGCTAAAAGTGGGCACAGGTGACCCCCAAAGGACATCAGCAGTCATCTGGAAGGGTGAATTCACACTGCATGGGACGTTCAACAGAAGCCTAACAAGCTGGTCTAGAGAGTTCATCTCCTTGAAGATCTACCCAGAAACACAGAGAGCTCAAAACCAGCTTGACCAGCACCCAGCAAGGAAAACCACCGGCAACCACTCGGGGAGGCACATTCTCCGAAGTGCTTGGGGAAGCTGTCGGAACAGCCAGAGGACTGGGCAGGCACCCTTCCTGGGCACAGAGTCAGGACAAGACGGGGCCCATCATTGGCTCACTGCCGGCAGCTTTTTCAGAAGCAGATGAAGCCAGAGCACAGGGTAAGGGCAGAAACAACGAAGAACGGGATTGCACATGGTGTCCAGTTACCTTTGCCAAGGAACCGGATGCTGACAACCACGGAGTCTGTCCCCGGGAGGGAGGGGGAGGGGCTGGAAAGGCAGGTGCTCTTCCCCAAGCAAGTGCAGGATGTGAACCGCAATCTATACACCCTCCAAGCCCACCCTGTCGACCCAAAGCCCACGAACCCAGCTCCCTACACAGGAATGTTTCTGTCATGAATAAACACGGAACGCCCTGCTTATTCTTTGTATTCACGAGTACCTGCGAAACAAGACACATTTGAAACGCTGATGACCAGCTAGGACCACGGTCACAGGATAAAAAGAACTTGCACATAAAACTGTGGTGGATGAAGAATGACTTTTAACTTCCTAAGATGTTTTGCCTGCTAACTTCCTGTGTGGTAGCCTATAATTCTTTTAGAACCAACACACTGGCAATGCTCTGAAGAGGACTCCCATCTGTCCAACATGATGAATCATAGTTATTTTTATTGTACCCAATGAATGACCCGCACATCCTTTCCAAGGGTCAATAAATGATATATTAAATGATGTTCCCTTTAAGATCGATACTCAAAGTGTGCATCCTTCAACTCCTTGGGTAATCATGAAGCTGTCCTCAAATACAGTCATAAAACAATAACAGCATTTCTTCGATTTCATCATGTAGGCACAGGATGGAAGATACTCTGTTAAAAACAGACATAAGAAATGCTCTAACAATATTGATCATATTAGAACCCTTTAGTTTCAGAAGTGGTTGGATTCTGGATATCTGGAATCCAATGTAAGCCAAATGCTGCAATTCATATTTTTGCTTTTAATATGTAATTTGCAATTTCCCTCAATTTCAAAAATGAAGTAGACAAAGAGAAGCAATAGATTGCCATAGGGGGACATATTTATGTCACCAGGAAGAAATAATCCAAAGTAACCTGAGTTCTATAAAAATAAAATCTATCCTTATTAATTCATCAAAATCACAAGTAACCTAAGCCATACAAAAATAGTGGTAAAAGAATACATGTTTATTTCTGTCTCAAGCAGGACCACTTTGGACAACTCTACTGTAAATGTGAAGTTTCTTGGAAGGAAAGGGAATAAAGGATTAACAGAATGAAAAGTTGGCTCAGAGCACTCATCTGAGAAAACATCTCCGTGGTGAGAAAACTCTCATTTTAAGCACTTCATCACTTTGGATTACTTGAGGTAGTATTCTTTTCTCTAAGCTTACCCTGTAACCTACAATTATCCAGCAGAAGCGACAGGTCACTAGAGTAAGTCACCCAAGGCTCACTGATTTCTTCACCAAGAACAGAGGATTTCAAGGGAGAGGTAATGAAGGGGCAGAAGGGCTCACAAAGTTGTCAGTGAGAGTCAATCCCACCTTTATGGGCCTCCTCATGGACAGGACATTACAGTGATCTAGAAAAAGGCAGTGTGCTTTAGGACAGGACTTTCTCCCGTTTTCGTTCATTAGGTCCCTTACTCTGCCCAGATGAGCCTGAGCAGACTGTGTTCCCCACAGCCTGCTCACAGTGTTGCCAGATGTGGGGCATAAAATATTGCAATTTGTTCTCTTCCAAGCAATGAAAAAGTCACATCATCTAAAAGGAAATGGTCCACACACTCCACAGTTAGTGTTGGAGCGCAGTGTGTGAGTCACCCAGTGCCTGCACAAGACAATCTGGCTACTGGAGAATCCTGATTAATGACTTCTCTTAAACACCGGAGTAACAACCTGACCTGCCAAAAATCACAATCTTTCATCAATTCGCCATGTTTTGCCTTGGCTACCTATTCCCTTACCCAGAGAATGTGAAGGAAAATGAGAATGGTGTTGTGAGGCACATGAACCTCAGATGTCCATGTTGCTTCTTGCAAGTTGTGGGGGAGGGGGCGGGGGTGACATCCCCTGGAGGTGCTACGCGGCCTCCCCCAGCCTGTGCGGAGAGCCTGGGGATTTTCTAGTCACCAACAGAATTCACCATCTGAAATAAGTGCCAGGTCCGCCAGTTCCTATCGCATGCAGGGCTCCCCAAGGACACACAGCCAGCAAGTACCCAGGACCCCAGGGAGAGTCCTTGTCTGAAGTCCTCCCCTGAGCTCTCCTGCCTCCGAGGGGACAGACAAAGGCGGTGCGCTCTACATTCCGAGCTCCAAAGCCACGCCAGCCCTGGCCCGCGGCATTACCGCCACCGAGGAAGAGCTCGCTACCCATCGCTTCATTTTAAGCGATACTAGACAGCCCATGCTGAGAAGTCACGAATTCCCAATTCCAAGCCCCGGCCGGAATCGCCATTCCTTTGGCAGAAGAGAACACAGGCGGCTGGAATCGCAGTGCTGAGAAGCGTGCAAGAGTCAAAGGAAGAGAGGCTGCCTCGAGTTTCCCATGCAAATCTCCAGCCACTGGGCATGCTCTCTCCTCTCTCCACCTGTGCCCCCTCCCACCTCCACGTGCGCCCTCTCCACCTGCAGATCTCTCCCTTCTCCACCTGTGCCCTCTCCCCTCACAGACCTCTGATCTCTCCATCTGTAGACCTCTCCTGCCTCCAGGTGGGCCCTCTCCCTTCTCCACCTGCACCCTCTCCCCTTTGCACCTGCACCCTCTCCACCTGCAGACCCCCTTGACCTCCGAGACACTCCGCCTTGTTGCCCCCTCCCGACCTCTCCTAACTCTTTCCCCTAACCGTCCGCCCCCACCCCACCCCAGGTTCCCTGTCCAGCTGGCTCCAAGCCTCTGGCCGCAGCGTGGGCAAGGAGGGCGGCCAGGTGGGCTGGAGCACCCTCCCCAGCCCGGCCTCACCTGCTAGTGCACGAAGAGCCCGTGCCTGCCGCCCCCACCCCTGGCAGCCAGGCTGCAATAATTACATCCTCATTATTTCTCTGCGATCCTTAGCGAGCGAGCCGAGAACAGCAACAGCCGCTGCCGGGGGAGGCTTGGTTACAAAACCCTGCGCCGGGAGCTCCGCGCTTAGCAACCACCCCGAAAAAAGCCCGGTCCTCGCGCTCCCACTTGAAGAGCGGGGCGGCGGCCACCCCCTCCCCGCGCTGCAGCCGCCGCGACCCGGCAGAAGTGGCCCCTCCGCGGTCCCTGGCCCGCGCCCCTCGCAGGCGCAACCCGCGCTCCCGACCCCCGCTGAACCTCCCCAATCCGGGTCAACGGCCCACCTGCGCCCCTGTCCCCTCGCGGCTGCCCCGCGGGAGCCGGACACCGCCCCCTCCTCAGTCTCCTGCAGCTCCCCCAGCTCGCCGGCCGAGCGGAGCCTGTCCCGCCTCCGCGGCTCCCGCACCGCGCCCATACCCCGAGAGCCCAGGGTCCGGGGACCCCCGGCCACGACCAGCGATGCGCCCAGCCCGAGCGAAGGACGAGGCCGCCCGCGCAGCCCGGGACCCCGTGTCCAGGCTGCCCAGGGTCCCTGCCCGCGCCCCACGCGGAGCCTAACCCCGCGCCCCGGCACCGCGACCCGGCGTTCGCACCTTCCTCAGCGCAGACATCCTCGGGCGCTCGGAGTTCAGTAGGTGCAGGGCGACATGGCGCGTGGCGGGTCCGTCCGCCCGTCCGTCAGTCCGCGGGGCCGCTGCCGCCGCCGCGCGCTCCGACCGCGCTCGAGCCCGGCGCACGGTCGGAGCTCACCGCCCGCGCCTGCGCACTGGGCGCCCGGGGAGGCCAGGCGCACTGGGGGGCGGCCGGCGCGCGGCGGCATCTGGGGAGGGGCCAGGCCTGCACCCGGGGGAGCCCAGGCCTGCGCGCCGCGCCCCCGGCCGCCCCGCCCCGCCCCGCCCCGCCCGCCGGCGCGCAAGCCACGCCCCGGACGCCACCTGTTGCGCGGGGCGCAGCCGGGCGCCTGAGACGGCGTGCAGCACGAGGCGCTTGGAGCTCGCCTGGCAGTCCCGCTGTTCCAGCGCTGCCCGCGCTAGCCGGTGCCAGGGCGCTGCGAAGTCAGCGCGCGGATCCCACACGTGCCTCGGCGCCTGGGCAGCAGCAGCGCGCTCCGGCTGCGGAGTGACACGCGCACCAGGTAAGGTCCGCTCCATAGCCAGATGCTCCCCAGCCGGAGACGACACAGGAGAAGCTGCGTGCTCCAGCTGGCAAGGGGGTGTCACCGCAAAGGCGCCCCGCTTCTGTCCGTCCCGCTGCTCGGGCTGCCCTAAACCCGAGCCTCCTCCTCCCTCCATGAGCGCGCTCTCCCGTAGAGAACACCTGCGTGGTGTCCGCAGGGAAGAAGGGGTGGACTGTGGCGGCCGCGGAACAGCCTTCCTTTTAATAGGAAACCTGCGTGGAGAGGCCGTGAGCACCATCAGCGGGGTCTGGCCGCCTCCGTGCGTTTGCTCGCAGCAGCACAGAGAGGACACCGGCCGAGGAGGAGCGAGAATTAATTGAGAAGTTGTGCTGACAACCTGAGCCATCTGGACAACAGCCCCACTGGCCACACTCCGATAGACCGTCATTAGATCCGTGGCAATACCCTTCCAAGACCGGATTGCCTGAGAAGGAAAGTTGGGCTGCTGCTCGGGTAACCAGAGGCCGGGTGCTCTTATTCCAGGCTGTCCCCTTGTGGTCACGGGCCCAGGGCAGGGTAGGGAGCCCCACGGTAACCCGGCTGCAATAACAGACTCCTCCAAGTCTCCACCTGGGTTGTTGGCAAGTCTAAGGGGGATAAAAGCCGAGGAAGCTGCTAGCAAAAGTGAGTCGGCAGGATGAAGGTTTGTTTTTGGTGAAACGAGAGGGATTAGAATAGGAATCAGGTGATCAAAAATAATTGGTGGACAAGCCAGTCTTTTTCAGAAATCCCAAGATTTTTTTTTTAAGGTTTTATTTATTTTAGAGAGCACAAACGGGGAGGGGCAGAGGGAGAGGGAGAAGCAGACTCCCCGCTGAGCAGGGAGCCCAATTTATGGACTCGAACCCAGGACCCTGGGATCATGACCTCAGCCTAAGGCAGCCGCTTAACCGACTGAGCCACCCAGGCGTCCTCAGTAATTCCAAGATCTTTAAACAAAAGCACTGTCTCCCTAAGAGTTCTTCTTCATAGAACTGACCACTCTTGTTCATCAGTTGCATTTTATCTTTTATTTTATTTCACAGCAAAGTTCTACATGCTGAGGGGAGTGGATACAAGGTGAATCAAAGAATCCTGTCCACAATCACATTCTCTGCAGTGTTTCTAGCATCTTCCCATTTGCCTCTGTGGTCAAAAACTGATGAATCGTGTGTGCCAAACCTCAACCAGAAATCCAGATTCTAGATTCATTTTTTAATTTAAAAGCTTACTTCACTCCTCTCCATATTTATCCTCATCTGTTCATCTTTTTGAGATTCATTTGTTCATTCATTCACACTACAGCAACGACAAAAAAATAACAAAAATGTGCTGAGTGTCTGTCTTGTCTCTCAATATTTGAGCAAAACAGAGAAACAGCCGAAACAGCCACTGGACCAGGGAGCTTTCAGTCCAGAGAGGGAGTCACTTGTAAAAATATCACATGAGACATGGAGTTGGGTGCAGGTAGTTTAATCTGGAGGTCAGTCCAGGAAGCTGGAAGAGTATGACAGGGAGGATGGGGAAGTTTATCAGATGCGTCACCAAGCTGGTCACCCCTGTAGACAACGGGCGCTCAGTCTGGCTGGGGTCCCCTGTGGACTGCCCCTCAGAATTGCTTGACTGAGGTCTGGAGGGCTGGACGTCTGTTCATCGGACTTCCATCCCCCAGACTGACAGGTGTTTCCCCACCGGCTCACGGCAGGTGCCCCTGGCTGAGCAAGTCCTGTACCTTCTAGAGAGGCTGCCAGCAGGGTTTGGGGGCAGCAGGTGAGTGCAAGGGGATTGTGCAGAGAAGCACAGTGAATCCTGAGGGCAGCTTCTGCCAGAGTCCTGGGGAAGCACTGGGATTTGGACAAGAAAGGAGCGGGGTGGGGAAGGGGATGTGGGAAGAAGGAAGAGCCGGCACGAGGATGCAGGCAGGTGGAAGGAAGGGGGCAGGTGGAAGACCCGCCCTGCGTGCCCAGAACATCGGAGTAAGCGGAACAAAGTAGACTAGGGACAGAGCGGCACGGAAGAATCTGCAGAACAGTCTGGGGTTTACATGACATCGGAAGGACGCCAAGTAGTATCTTGTATTCAGTAAGACCTGATGTGGGGTTTTGAGCAGGGACGGAGGATGTTGTTCTACAGAGACAATCATGGCATTCGTGGACAAAGTTTCAGCTCTCCCTTCCCAATTTGTACACATTTTATTTCCTTGTCCTATTACTTGAGCAGGACTTCTGGGGCCATGTGGGAAAGTGTGGTGGGAAGGGACACCATGAAATAGAGGGTTAACATGATGTAGCCACAGGGTTTTTGTAGATGCTCTTTATCAAGCTGAAGTCCCCCTCTGTTCCTAGTCTGAAGAGTTTTTATCATGAACACGTGTTGGGTTTTGTCAAATGCCTTTTCTGCATCTATTGATACGTTCGTGTAATTTTGTACTTAGCTTAAAAGTGATGGATTACCTTCACTGATTCTGAATGGCAGTGAGATTTTTAAGACATTTTGGCTGCAATGAGAAGACTGGAGGGGGTGGGAGTGAGGAAGCAAGAGTGGAATTGGGGAGCTCAGTTTAAAATGCCTGGAGGAGGGGCGTCTGGGTGGCTCAGTCTGTTAAGTGTCTCCCTTTGGCTCAGGTCATGATCCTGGGGTCCTGGGATGGAGCCCTGTATCGGGCTCCCTGCTCAGCAGAGAACCTGTTTCTCCCTCTCCCTCTGCCCCTCCCCATTGCTCGTGCTCTCTCTTTCTCTCTCTGTCAAATAAATAAATAAAATCTTTTAAAAAGGCCTGGAGGAATTCTAGTGAGAGATGATGAAGACAGCGGGGGCCAGAAACACTGCAGGGAGAACACCCTCGTGGTTTTTCTGGGCAGGTTATGAGGGGAGAGAGAGGGAGGAGAGGAAGCACAGGGATCCCACGTCTGGCTCTGCACCTGGGCAGGTGGCACTCCTGCGAGGACACCGGGTGGCAGGTGCACACTGGTCAGCCTGCACTGGACCCGGGGACGTGAGGTCCTGTGACCTAGGAGCAGGCACACGGGGGTGGATGCAGGAGACACGCCACAGATGACAAAGTGGAGGCTGACTTTGTCGTCAATTCTTTCAAATTTGTGTCTGAAAGGGATTAAGGACTTAGGGCGGGAGGACAATCGGGTTTCTGGGAAGATTTTTTGTAAAGCTGCCAAGTCCCGAGTGGGCTTGAACTCTGGTGGGGTGTGGCAGAAGGGAAGGACAAGTTCAAGATGCAGCCTCCTCGAGGACATTAGTCCAGCGAGTAACCCCTCCTCCTGCACCAACATGTTTTACGTAACTTTATTTCTTACAACAGTTTCACGTTCACAGAATTGAGGGGAAGGTGCAGAGACTTCACGTGTACTGCCTGCCTCCCCCCACCCCAGCCCCCCATCATCCACATCCCCACCAGATGGTACCTCTGTTACAACAATGAGCCCACACTGACCATCATCATCCGGAGTCCATCGTGAATCCCGTCGGGGCTCACTCTCGGTGTTGGACATTCTGTGGGTCTGGACCAGTGAATGGTTACCCGGACTCACTGGTCCCCTGAACTCTAAAGTCCCAGTCAACTGTTTAATGGATGCCTACATTTACGGGTCTAGCGAGCCTCTCAAACTTCACGGGGCAGATGCTGCCGGCCGCCCCCAAGGATGATCCTCTCAGAGGCTTCCCATCTGCTCCGTGTGACTCCATCCTTCCGGTTTCCGGAACAACACCGTGGACACATGCCACACTGCTCTTCTTCAGAGCCCACACAGGTCAACATGAAAACCTCTTTTGCTTTGTCGTCAAATACGTCCGAAATCCGAGGACGGCTTCCTACAACCTCGGAAGCTACCAGCACCCTGATGCTGGCCACCGAGGTCTCTCCAGGTGCGATGGACTCACGCTGGTCTCCCTGCTTCCTCAAGGGACTTAAGATGTAGGTCAGAGAAGTTCACTCCTCCGCTCCAGCAGGCTGATGATTTTCCATGGCTCGCTGGGAAACGTAGAGTTGTGATAATCCCCTTTGGGCCCGTGTCCCCAACATGGAGGCCTGTTTCCTGCCTGATGGCATCCGCCCCTCTGCCCTCCCTGGTTCCGCTGCAGACACCGTCCCCCAGGAGCCTCGGGGCACATGTGCGTCCCCTCTGCTGAGTGCTCTCTGCCTGGTTATCACCAAGCCTTGCTCCTCTGCGGCTAGCCTGGCCCACTTGACCTTCCTGTGGAGCCTTCCTGACCGCCACACTCGTGTCCACGTGACATGCCGTGTGTCTCCCTTCATCCCCTTCCCGTCTCCCAACATCAGACTTTTCACGACGTGTCCGCAGCATCTGGAACAGTGCCTGACATGGACAGACTCTGGGCTCTGGGAAAATCTATTTTCCAAGAAGTAAATTTGAGAAAGGGAGCAAACAATAAGTCAAGGTCTTAGAGCAGGTGCAGGGGTTGGATGGGGGCGCACAGGGAAGAAACCCACCAGGGGAACGTGGACCTGCGGGGAAGAGGGACGGGGAGGGCAGTGGTCTTCCCCATGGCCGTCAGCAGGCTCTCTTCTTCGCCTTGGCCTTCACACCCCTAGTTCTGGGGTACCTTAGGACACCTGGTGCAGGGTGGGCGCTAAGCAGGCCCAGCACTGCTCCCATCCCTGCAGCACCAGCGCCCCTGATGTGGGGCCTCGGAACCCGGGGTGACACCGTGGGTGGTCACCAAGCCACACTACCAGCCTCCCCTCCCACCGTGCCTCTTCTCCCCATGACCCCCTCCCGCTGACCCCCTTCCCCGTGATCTCCTCCCGCTCATCCCTCTCCCTTTGACTCCCCCTTCCCCGTGACCCCCTCCCGCTGACCCCCTAGTCATGACCCCTCCCTAAACTTACAGTGTTGTATTTCAATTATATGTCAGTAAAACTGGGGAAAAAATAAATCCTTCCCTTTCTTCATTTGAATGTTGATGATTAAATGGTAATGAGGAGGAGATAGTTTAAGAGGGTTCATATGAGACTGGAGTTCCCTGCATCTCCTGACTTTCTTCTAAGGCGCTGAAACGGAACGCGGCTAAGCCAGGATTCAATCACTTCCCTCTGAGCATGCTCGAAGCACCCCCACGGCCACGCCCGCAGCCCCCGTACGAGCCAATCCACAGCCGGAGGGCGGCTGATTGGCAGCCAGCGGGAAAGACCCTGGATCCTGATTGGGCACGTCCGTTGTTGTGGGCGGGCCTAGAGGGCCGGGACCCGGAAGCCTCGCCGTGCGGCTCCGGCCGCGAAGTGGGTCCCGCGGGGATAAAGCTCGGGTCGCCGGATCTCCATGGCAGCGCTGCGGCAGCAAGGTACGCTGGGTAGGGGTCTGGGGGCAAAGGCGGGCGGCGCAGGTGGGGAGCGGGGGCGCGGCCCGCCCAGATCCTGCTCTAGGACCCAGACCCCGGACCCCCGGCCCGCCTCCCTCTTGGATCCCAGAGCCCTATCCACGTCCGTCCTGTACCGGGACCCCGGCCCACCTCCCGCCCGGACCCCAGACCCCAGAGCCCTGTCCACCTCCCGCCCGGACCCAGGACCCTAGTCCGCCTTCCTCTTGGATCCCAGAGCCCCGCCCACCTTTTGCCGGACTCTGGACCCTGGCCCACCTCCCGTCCAGACCCCAGACCCAGACCCAGGCGGATGTTGGCGCTGGGGGCCCGAGAGGACCACCGGGGCGGCCGGGAGGACCCCAGGACCCCAGGTATCTCTGGGATCCGTACCCCAGCCCTGGGTGTCCAAAGGCCCTGGGCGGAGGCGACAAGGCCCGTGGGACCCCGAAGGAGCGGGGAACACCTTTCTGTGAAGGAGTATGGGATTTGCAGGGGCGGGGGTCGGTCCCCAAAGACTTTGCAGAGACCTGCAGCTTGTAGTGGAGCATACACTGTGGGACTGTTTTCCTCCCTTGGAACAGGTCCGAAGCTCTCTGAGCCTCATTTGCTTCATCTGTAAAATGGACGTAATACTCTACCTTGTAACAGCGTTCATTAACTGATATTTTCAACCAGCACCCAAGGGGTGGAATACATTTAATTGGCTAACATTTCGGTACCTTAGAATTGAATGTGGGAAGATGCAGGGAACTCCCATCTCATCAAGGTGCAACTAAATCTCATCCCACTCAGTCATCAGCATTCAGGTGAAGAAGGGGAAGGTTTTATGTTTTCCCAGTTTTACTGAGATATGATTGACGTTCAACCCTGTATAAGTTTAACGTGTGTGGCATAGAGACTTGACATGCATGCACACTGCAAATTCATCACAGTAAGTTAACATCCGTGTTTTTCCTTGTGGTGAGAACTTTTAGGACTTTCTCTCTTAGCAACTTTCAAATATAGCACACAGCATCGTAGACTAGGGTCACCATGCTGCACATCACGTCCCAGGAGGTATTAACTCTACAGCTGGAAGTTTGTACCTTTGGCCACTTTCCTCCAGTTCCTTCCCTCCACCCCTCACCCCTTCTGTTAACCACTAATCCGTTCTCTGTATCTACGCATTCAGGGGTTTTTAGAAGCCACACATAAGTAAGACCATATGGTATTTGTCTTTGACTTATTTCATTTAGCATAGGCCCTCAGGGTCCACCTGTGTGGTTGCAAATGGCAAGATTTCCTTCTTTTTTAATGGCTGTACCATTCCGTATATACACTACAGCATCTTTATCTGTTCATCCATCCTGGATGGACCCTCAGGCTGTTCCGTGTCTGGGCTATTGTAAACAGTGCTTCAGTGAACATGGGGGTGCACATACCTCTTTGAGCTCCAGATTTTATTTCCTCTGAATAAATATCCAAAAGTGCAATCACTGGGTCGCAGGATAGTTCTATTTCTAACTTTCTGAGGAAGCTCCACACTGTTTTCCAGAGTGCCTGCACCAGCTTGCATTCCCACCAACACTGTAAGAGGGTTCCCCTTTCTCCACATCCTTGCCAACATTTGTTATTTTTTGCCTTTTTGATTATTCCCATTCTAAGAGGTGTGAGGTGATCTCTTGCTGTGGTTTGGATTTGCATTTCCCTGGCGATGAGTGGTGTTGAACATCTTTCCATGTGTCTGTTGCCCATCTGGACGTCTCCTATAGAAGCATTTCTATTCAGATCCTCTGCCCATTTTTTTAATTGGCTTGGTATTTTGCTGTTGAGTTGTGTACATTCTTCATATATTTTGGGCATGAACACCTTTCAGATGCATGACTGGCAGGCATCTTCTCCCGGTCCCTAGACTTCTACATCGTGTTGGTGGCTTTCTGTCCTGTGCAGAAGCCTTTTGGTTTGATGTGTCCCACTTGTGGATTTTCACTTTTGTTCCTTGTGCTTTAAGTTTCCTGTCCAAAAAACCATCACCAAGACCCATATCGAGAAGCTCTTTCCCTGTGTTTTCTTCTAGGAGTTTATGTTTTCAGGTAAAAGTGAAGGTTTTTTGATACATTTCTTATGTTACTTGGATTGGTTCAGGCCATGATTATTTATTTTTTCTTTTCTACATTTAAAATGGATGATTGTGGTTTTGCCCTTTGAAATGAAAAGTCGAGTGTCCATTATAGTTAATAAGCACTTGCTTAAAATAAGAAATGGAAACTAATTTCTCAGTAAGGCAGAATATGGAGAGCAGTGATTAGAGTTCCTATCTCTGTGGCTTCCTTTATAGGAGAACACTGTGCGCACGCCTCCCTACTGTTCTGCACCCTGCTGAGTCCTGACTTCCTCCTATGAGCTTGAAAAACCATCACAGGTTGAAATGGCTTAATTTCTAACCAGTCGGATGTTAGTCTCCAAAATGAACATTAACAGATCTTGAGCACTCAGACCACTGTTCTCACATACGCTGGAAGCAGGAGCGAAGACTCTGCCGGCTTGTGAGCGGGCCTCCTGCAGGTGGCCACCCTGGATCTCTGCGCTGCCTGCAAGCCCAAGCAGTCGTGCCCGTCACCAGGGGTCCTTCCTGGACTGCACAGCCACTCTTTCTCTTCATCCCCGTCTCGCATCCCACGTGTGTTTGTGACCCTTCCAAGCCTGACACTGTACTCTTCCCTCTGCAAGAAAGTAGAGTCATCTGAGTGCACCTTGTCAAGCTGTCAAAACCTTTCGCAGCTCACCAGATTGAGATGAATGAAACCTTGCATTGTTTTCCTCGGTCAGGGACCTTCTTCTCTAAAAACAGCCTCCTTTTCCCATTGGATCGGTGATAGAATTGTCAAAGTGAGGTTTTAAGACACTGCAGTTGGAAGGACGGATTAGTAAGTCTTTTTTTTTTTTTTTAAAGATTTTGTTTGTTTATTTATTTATTTGACAGAGAGAGAGAAACAGCATGAGAGGGGATAGGGTCAGAGGGAGAAGCAGGCTTCCCGCTGAGCCGGGAGCCCAATGTGGGACTCGATCCCAGGACTCCGGGATCATGACCTGAGCCGAAGGCAGTTGCTTAACCAACTGAGCCACCCAGGTGCCCTGGATTAGTAAGTCTTGGAAGTCTACAACTTAAGTGGGAAACAAAATATTAGTTTTGTGAGTCTTTTTAACAATATCACTGACGAGCATGCCTCTGGGACAACACTTATGCTTCCAGAAACACTTATGGGGGAGATTGCAGTTGGAAAAAGATTCTAAGCACCCGTGACTTGTCGAAGCCTACAATTTGTGTGGCGAGCGGAGAAAGCCATGGCTGGTGCAGACTTGCCCTCACAGCTCTGCTCTCTCGCTGCCCAGCCCCCCTTCAGAGACACAGGGTCGCTGCAGAGCTCTCACTTCACACTCACGCACGCAGCAAATGTTCACTGAGTCTGCTGAGTGTGTGTGACCTCTCGTTCAGGCCCTGGGAACGCAGCAGGGAATCAAACGCTTTCATTCTAGGCAGGTCCCAGGTTGTTCCTTTGGGCTAGGGTCATGGTTGCGGGTGAGCCACATCCCAGGAAAAAGATACTGCGCTCTGGCATGGACCGAGAAAGCGTGACAGGCTGCAGCAGTGACTCTAGGGGCTTCCCTGAAGGCAGAGTGCTTCCGCCAGGTCCTGAATCCTCCTGACACCCAAATTTCTCCTGAGACGATTTGTAGCGAAACTCTGCGGGATTCATGGGGAGGATGTTTTGCCTTTGCAGCGATACGACTTGAGTAAGAAGCAAATTTTTTTTTTAATGTGCTCTATTTTATGTGGGAAAATGTGTGAATGGTACTAGCAGATGTCTCCTAGGCCAGACTTTGCAAGCCTCTGGGAGGTAACAGGCAGACCTGGAATGAACAGCTCTCCGTAACTGAAGCGAGTCCCATGAAGGCCCCCATATCCTAAGCGGTCTTCCTTTGTGCTGCGGGAGACTGGGTGAATATCCAGCATGTAATCAAGTGCTGGATCAGGTGGGGACCGGCTGGCTCCGAGGAGCCGAGGTAGAGGAAGCAGCACGACAGCATTGGGAATCGGGAAGGATGTCCAGGCGGATTGGGCGGCAGCTGCCACGGGCCGGCTCCCTATGGAATGGGCGATCCCGGGGACGGCGCGGGCTGCAGGAGTGTCTGGTCCCCATCTCACACGGTGCTGGCCTCAGGAGCTGCACAGGTCACTCTTCAAATGAGTGACCAGGCGTAGTGTCCCTGCCACCTACCTAACAGGTGCCTCCCCTGCCTTTCCGGGTGCCTTCTTGTAGTGGGAGCGGCGTATTTCATGAGGTAGCTCATCCATTTTTAGAAAGCCTGACTGTGGTACGTCTCCCTGGGTCTAGTTTTGCTGCTTGGAGCCTGAGCAGCGAGTGTGGTAGCCCCTCACGCGATGGTGCCTCCTCAGAGTCTCGAGCACCCCGTCGTCCCTGCCTCCCAGCTCCACACTCCCAGACAACAGGGAGTAAGACAGCGGCCCTGGGGGACAGATGTTTCCTGAAAAAACTGGACATGGGGACTGACCTCGTAAGTCCGGAGACACCTGGTGGGCAGTTACAGCCTGCTGTCTCTTGGATTTGGCACAAGTCAGTTTGGGGTATGTTGATAGAGTGGGTTCCACCACCTGAAACCAGGTGCCCAGCGCTAGAATGCTTCTGGTCTGAGGGAGGGGGGCCCCTCTGAGGGCACCCCTGTAATCCTCAGTTGTCTCGTCTGTAGGCTGGGGCTGTCCTGGGTTCTTCCCTGATGTGGTTGTCAGATGCAGCCACAAGAGGGCTCGGAGCAGAGGCTCAGGAAGATCAAGGCCGTTATACTCATGGGTCCTAGAGACGGAAAGCACATCAGGCCACCCCATGCTGGGCCACCCGGGGGGGGGGGGGGGGGGGGAAGCACTAGGTCAGGAGGCAGGCAGGGGAAGATTCAGACAATGGCCTTTGTTGGGGTTTCCATGGGATAGGCAGTCAGGTCACAGTAAACAATTTAGGTCTGGCTAGTTTGAACAGTTTTGGTGGGCTTTGAGCAATAAGGATGGCCCTTAGTTGCCTGGCACCGGGCCTGGGATGATCAGGGCAGAGGAGTATTGCTCCTGGGTGCGGGGAAGGTGGGGGAGGCAGAGCAGAGGGGTGTTGCTCTGGGTGTGGTAGGTGGGGGAGGCCAGGCTCCGGATGGATTCGTTTGCATATCAAAGATACTCTGCTTTGCTGTGTCCTCAGTGTGGGCAGGCCCTGGGAGGGGCAGTCTCTCCAGCCAGGAAGGTTTTTAAAATGTCAAAAAATGATAATAAAGTTAATCCGTGAACAACTGGGGTTTGAACTGCATGGGTCCACTTGGACGTGGGTTTTCCCATCAATACAGTATAGTTCTGTTTTCTCTTCCTTATGATTTTCTTAGTGACATTTTCTTCTCTCTAGTATCCATTGTGAGAATACACTACGTGACACACGTAACAGACAGAATAAGTGTTGATCAGCTGTTCGTTACTGGTGAGCTTTCTGGCCAGCGGCAGGCTAGAGTAGTTGGGGTCAGAGGTTATACGGGGGTTTTCAGCCGCACAGGGTCCATGTCCAAACCCCGCGCGGCTCGGGGCAGCGGCACACTGAGGATCCAGTGCAGGCAGCTCGTGGTGACGCTGGCGTTGTCCTGACGACTCCGTCGGGCGCGCGGTGAAGTGCTAGGTCCAAGGTCACAGCCCGGCTGACAGGGACACAGCAGCCAGGCCACCAGCGTGGACGCCGTTCGGGGCCCTGGCGTAGGGGCTGGAGAGCAGGCCAGTACCCCACCTCGAAGACACAGCAGCAGGAGGCCCGGTCCCTGAGTGGAGGGCGGTTTCAGGACACCGAGTAGCGGGCACCTCCCCGTCTGTGTCCTCCCGGAGCCCCCCAGAGCAGGCGGGTCACCTAACCACTCCTGTGGGTGACCCGGCTGCCAGTCTCGCCTTGCGTGCTTTGGGTGGAATTCAAGATCTGGTGGATGAAAAAGCCAGTGTTCATGGACTGGGAAAAATGGAAGTCTTGGAGTAGACATGGTAGGCTACCCTGTGTGTCCCCAGGAGAGTAAAGCCAGTGTCTGGAGGCCGAGCGCTGGTCCCGCAGCTCCGGAGCCACCTGGCCCTGCATGCCTGCTGTGTCCCCTGGTGGGAACGCTTGTGGCTGGGACGGCTTTTCTGGCGGCTGACACAGTAAGTCACGTTAGACACTCTGCAAGGGAAAAATGAGGACAAAGTTTGGAATTTTTTAAAGTGTCAAAGTTTTGGGAGAAAATGAATATTCAGTGTCCATGTACCCTTAGACGGGAGAGCACATCAGACTGGTCATGGCGTACGTTCTGATCATGTCCCCTCAGGGCACCATTTCTGCCTTTATTTTGAGCACTGTTTCCCTCTTAATTAAAACTTCAGAAAGCTTGCCAACTCTTGCTTAAATATTTTTTTTTTTTAAGATTTTATTTATTTATTTGAGAGAGAGAGAGCACATGAGAGGGGGAGGGCCAGAGGGAGAAGCAGACTCCCCGCTGAGCAGGGAGCCCAATGCGGGACTCGATCCCGGGACTCCAGGATCATGACCTGAGCCGACGGCAGTCGCTTAACCAACTGAGCCACCCAGGCGCCCTCTTGCTTAAATCTTAGCTAATTATTCTTTCATTTATGATTCTATTATGAAGCTCATTAAGAAACTATCATTCATTAAATTAGCATATTATCCTGAACTTTCCTTTCTTGCAAAGTGATAGAGTGCTATTATCAATTTATTCCTAGATTATAGACAATGGCTAAATACCTTGCCTCATTATTGGGATAAAATGGAAGAAATAAAATATTGAATATTGTTAAGAAAGCTATAGATAGGCTGGCAGGTACTCAGCAGGCGTTTAAACATGGTCTTTCCTGAAAAGATAGAACTCAAAATACCGATTCCAAGAATACAGTAACCCTGAGAAATTTTAACTTAAAGTGTCCGTTGAAACCTGGTACACCCAAGTCAGGATGGAAACGGGGGTGACGCGACCCAGGATTTGCTGAGGTGGGGGATGTCTCCGTTCTCGGGTGCGTGCATATCTGTCGCCTGCGTGCCTTGCTCAGGCTTCGGTGAAGAGGGGGTGCGATCGCTTAGCCACTAAGCTTCTAGTAATGTCCTTTTCTAGTCTTGTTTTCGGTAGCAGTTTTCATTTAAGTATGGTTTCAAAAAGCCCGGCGACTCTCAATTCTAGATAATCACCTTTCCACTTATACATCTGTTCACTGGAAACTACATAAAGGTGTGTCATCAACCTATTTGTTCTGTGTTTTCCTCTCAAAATTTTTAAAGTTATGTGTCACTATTGTGAGGTCCCTTCTATTTTTGTGTAATTGCAGGGAGTGTGGGATCCAGTTGGTTTTACTCCTTCCCAGTAACATCCACCCTTTAAGATACAGCCTTGGGACTGATTTCCTTCCTCATGTCCCCAGATGAGCTCACACACGTTTTATTTGTCCTCTCCGAGTCCTACTTTTCCAAAGACAGTGCTTTGTAGGGATGATAACAGAGGTTTTGACATACTTGCCTAGGGAATCACGAATGAGTAAACATTTCTACTCTCACCCATTACAAGCTCTCCAAATGTACAGTGTGTATTTAGTAGAAGTAGGTGCATAGCTCTACCCCCATTTTAAGTGAAGTATACTATGTACACAAATCTTGAGGCGAATGTATATTACTTTGTGATCAGACTGAACTTTTTTAAGAGAAAACCATTCCTGATACTGATGGGATGCTTTTTCTGTACCACATATTTTTAATCTTCTTTTGCTTTTTTCAGAATGGGATATTACACAAGAAAAAGTTCCTATTTCCATTTTTTCTTTCAGAAGAGCCTTTTCGAATGGAACATGCAGCGAGTTTGCCCCAATCGGGAGCTGGCCCGGCCGGCCAGTGTGGGAGCTCGCTCACCTGCTTCCCCCGCAGATGCTCGCTGCACGCCGCACAGCGGCCCGGGCCTCCGCTCTAACAGCTCGGAACACGGGAAGGCCGTCCTGGCAATGCGACACTAACGCCTTGTTAAACATGGAACATACTCTCCCTTTCCTATACTCAACTGTTAGATTTTAAAGCCAGTAACGGCATTGAGGAAGATTTAATGTTTGTAGTGAGGAAACACACACACACACACACACACACACACACACACACACACAAGGTCAAAAGGTGCATTTCAGCAAACCAGAAGTGACAGGTGCTTTTTAAAAATGATGCTTTACTATGTACCAGTATCCTGAAAAACTACTGGTACTTTCTTTTATGTTCTGCTTTTCACATGCATCACTAAGTAGATTTGACCAGTTGGAAAACATGCCTTGATTATAGAATTAAGTCCATATTTGTAGGAAACCATCAAGCAGTTCATAGGGTACGTGTTTTATTCATAACTGTGGGCTCCGAGTAGCAGTGAGAGTTTAAGTGGCTCTAAACCATGTTTTTAGGCCTCAAATAGCTGGCTGTTTCTGTTTCAATCAACCATGAACTCTTTTAGTGCCGTGTGTGTGAAATGCCAGGATGGGTGTCTGTTGTGGGAAAAGGCTCTGGGACTCGGGCAAGCTGCAGGAGGGTCCCCTGTGAGCGGTGGTCGGAAGCGTGTGAGGAAGAGGTGATGGGGGAGGGTGCAGACAGCAGGGTGTGGTGGGTGCAGCCACGTGTGTGGCCAGAGGGGCATTTCCGCCCATTTCGAGGTGGGAAATGCTGGGGCTCAGCTCACCTTAACCCGGTGTCCTACCCAGCAGGGGCAGAATGGAACATTCCTCTCTGCCACGTAAGGAGTCACCCACAACTGTTGTTTCTAGCCGAAACTCTGGAAGCTTCCCTTCCATATATCACTGATACCACCAACATTTTTTGTAAACGCTGTGCGAAACAGGCTGTTTGTCCCCACAGTTCCGGTGGAGTGATGCTCCCAGGCACATGCCAGGACCCGTTCCGCAGAAGGCTGTGGGAACATGCCTCCTCGGCAGGTTGTGTTGGAAACACACTTTGTGCCGGGTTCCATGCTAACGACGATTCTGTAGAACATTCAACCAGATACAAGTGCGTGCGTGGAGAATCTTTTATTGCTAGGACCTGTGGTCCTAAATGCTAACGTCATTAGCACAGGCCGCTTTCCTTCACGCAGAGGAGCCCCCTGCCGTGGAAGGGGGCCACCCTCCTCCCTGGGAGCCACCAGCTGCGTTCCAGTGGGTTCTCTGAGGAGTCATTACCGTGGAGGGAGCCCTTTGGAATTTTGAAACCCAAATTCCCAACCAGAACGGGGCAGTGGGAGTTACTCCTAGTAGGGATGCTGGCCGACAATGTGATGAAACCGGGAGGCCGAGGGTCCCCATGCCCCAGCTGTGGCGGGACGGCACCGCCCCCAAGAATCTGGGAGCCCCACGTGCTGGCTCCCAGCGGTCTGGTTTCTGCCGCTCGGCTGCCTGCCACCCCAGAGCAGCGCTCTCCCGTTCTGTTGAGTTCTTTCTAAATTTACAAATTAGTTTTATTAACCTTTCCCCTCACCTTTTCCAGGATGCTGTTTTGAGATTCATGCCTGTTCCTTATCCACACTTCCATCAGGACAGAAATATTTATTCATTATGACAGCTTTTTTCCAGTTGCAGCAGAATGCCAGCTAACCCAAACACGCGCGTGTTAGAGCGGGCTTCGGTCCCTAACTGCAGCGTGAGCTCATACAGGTGCGCTGGAGGGAACGGCCCGTGCTGCCAGCCCCGGGGCCCTGCTCTGTCTGCCCCACTGCACACCGGCCCCGGGGTCGGCTGTGTGACCTGCACGTGGACCGGCCCTGTAGGGGGACACTTCGTACCCAGCGCCTGAACCCCAAATTCAGAAACTGGTTCATAGTCGGTACTTTACACAGAAACTCAGAGAGATAAGAACATTGGAGGGAAGGAAGACCACTTACAAACCCAAAAGTAAACACCTGAGTTCATACCACTACCCAGGCCTGCGGCCCTCTCTTCCCAGCCTGGCTCCTGTCCCCGGTGTCCACACCTATGGCCATCCCAGGCTGCCAGTCCTGTGGGGAGGGGGTCCTCTGATGGACCAAGCTGGGGGTCCCCTGATGGAAAGTGCAGGGGCCCTTGAAGGATAGTCCTGGGGGTCCTTAGGGGTGAGTTCTGGGGGGTCCTCTGATGGATGGTCCTGGGGGGACTACTGGGGGGGTCTTCTGATGGATGGTCCTGGGGGTCCTTTGGGGACAGTGCTCGGGGGATCCTCTGATAGATGGCCTGGGGGTCTTCTCATGGACAGTCCTGGGGGGGTCCTCTGATGGACATTCCTGGGGTCCTCTAATGGATGGTCCTGGGAGTACTCTGATGGACGGTCCTAGGGGTCCTCTGATGGATGGTCCTGGGGTACTTGGGGGACAGTGCTGGGGGCCCTCTGATGGATAATGCTGGGTGTCCTCTGGGGGACAGTCCTGAGGGTCTTCTTATAGACAGTGCTGGGGAGTCTTTGGGGGGACAGTGCTAGGGGGGTGTCTGATGGACAGTGCTGGGGGGTCCTCAGGACAGTGCTGGGGGTCCTTGGGGGGACAGTGCTAGGGGGGTCGCTGATGGACAGTGCTGGGGGGTCCTAGGGGATGGTGCTGGGGAGTCCTCAGGACAGTGCTGGGGGGTCCTTGGGGGGACAGTGCTGGGGGGTCTCTGATGGACAGTGCTGGGGGGTCCTAGGGGATGGTGTTGGGGAGTCCTCAGGACAGTGCTGGGGGTCCTTGGGGGAACAGTGCTAGGGGGGTCTCTGATGGACAGTGCTGGGGGGTCCTAGGGGATGGTGCTGGGCAGTCCTCAGGACAGTGCTGGGGGTCCTTGGGGGGACAGTGCTAGGGGGGTCTCTGATGGACAGTGCTGGGGGGTCCTAGGGGATGGTGCTGGGCAGTCCTCAGGACAGTGCTGGG
Source organism: Halichoerus grypus (assembly GCF_964656455.1). Lineage (NCBI taxonomy): Eukaryota > Metazoa > Chordata > Mammalia > Carnivora > Phocidae > Halichoerus > Halichoerus grypus. The sequence goes on from NC_135714.1 coordinate 207,946,846, forward strand.
GGTCCTTGGGGGGACAGTGCTAGGGGGGTCTCTGATGGACAGTGCTGGGGGGTCCTAGGGGATGGTGCTGGGCAGTCCTCAGGACAGTGCTGGGGGTCCTTGGGGGGACAGTGCTAGGGGGGTCTCTGATGGACAGTGCTGGGGGGTCCTAGGGGATGGTGCTGGGCAGTCCTCAGGACAGTGCTGGGGGTCCTTGGGGGGACAGTGCTAGGGGGGTCTCTGATGGACAGTGCTGGGGGGTCCTAGGGGATGGTGCTGGGCAGTCCTCAGGACAGTGCTGGGGGTCCTTGGGGGGACAGTGCTAGGGGGGTCTCTGATGGACAGTGCTGGGGGGTCCTAGGGGATGGTGCTGGGCAGTCCTCAGGACAGTGCTGGGGGTCCTTGGGGGGACAGTGCTAGGGGGGTCTCTGATGGACAGTGCTGGGGGGTCCTAGGGGATGGTGCTGGGGAGTCCTCAGGACAGTGCTGGGGGGTCCTCACACACATTCCCTTTTCTCTCAGGTGGTAGTGTCAGGCTATGTATTTTACATAAAATCCATTTGTGATTTAAACTGCCGTGAATAATTCCTCCTTCTCTTTTCTTTGTGAATTGGTTGTAGCGTTTGTGGAAAAAGTGCTGAGGAGGCTTTTCCCTAGTGTTCCCTGTGGCCAAGAAAAGAGCGCACCCGTGACACCAGCTTCCGACAAACCAGCCGGGAGAGTGACCGCTGAGGAGGTCCCCACGCTGACAGGTGAGGGGCTTGTGGGGGGTCACCGACGGTTTCCTGACGACCGTCCTGTCTGCCCTGGGGCAGGCGGCTGTGGCCTGGCTGCGGGGGTGCTGAGCTCCGGGGTCCCAGTCCAGTGCGCTTGGGGAGAGAAGCTGGTGCTGGTGGCGCCTTCATCAGAGGCCAGCTCAGGACTTTGCTGGGTGCTTGAGTTCACTCGCAAGCCCTTCTCTGGTCCTAGAGACGACCGCTGACCCCGCCGGCCTTGTCCTCTGCCACTGCCACTCTGTCCCAGGCCCTGCTTCACTTGTGTCCACGCGGCCCGGGCTCCTGACGGCTCCCCTGCTTTCCTCCCTCATCCACTGGTCCTTGGCAGAGGTCTGTGTGAGCTCCTCAAGCAGTGGGGTGGTCTGCAGCAGAGCATCATTAGCCCCCCAGCAGCAGGGGGTATCCCACCGGTGCGGGGCCACTGCGCAGGAAACGCAGGGGGACGCCATGCCGGGCTGGACACGTGAGGGCCGTGCTGTGAGCCCCCATCCTTGGTTCTGTGTCCTCTGGCATGAGCCTGCACTGGCCTTTGTTCCCACGTGACTGTTCCTGGGTGCTGGCCCCGCAGAGTGACCGTGGCGGAAGAGACAGGTTAGCTCCCTGGACGCGCGCATCCAATGACGAGCCCTTGGCTTGATCTCAGCAGACAGGCCCAGGAGTCCCACCGCTCTGCTTGCTGCCCCCGAGGCCAGGTCTGTGTGGGCAAGCCTGAGCATGGTGAGGAGACGGCCCTGTGAGTTGTGGCGGCTCGTGTCCGTGCGCAGTGGTGGCCCACGGGCAGCCGCACACACATGGGGGCGAGTGTTTGCCATCAGCATGGGGAGGGCTTCAGCTTCAGGGGCTGAGTCCAGTCCGTTCCTACACATCACTCACACCCTCTGAAGTGGCCCTGATCCTCTGGGCCACGTCTTTGCACCAGAGTTTGTGCTCGGTCACTTCGTGTCAGCAGGCACCTGTAAATACCCTTGTCGGGCCCGGACGTGTTAATTAAACGTGAAAGTACCATCGCTAGGTTCGGTTCGGAATGTGTTTATGACGCGGAAGCCGCTGGTTCGCAAGGCCCTGAAGCTGTTCTGTTCTGTCCAGGAGGTGCATGGTACGCGTCTGAGGGAGGGTCTCAGTGGACCTCCGCGCACGTTTCATCCTCAGCACCAAGAGCGCTGTCTGCGGGCCTGGCTGTGGGAGGGCAGCAGAGGCACAGACCCCCCGCGAGTGCGGAGCCCGAGGCGGGCTCGAGCCCAGGACCCTGACATCAGGACCTGAGCCGAAATCAAGAGTCAGATGCTTAACCAACTGAGCCCCCCAGGTGGCCCTGATTTTTTTTTTTTAAAGATAAAATTCACTTATGGATAAAGAAGATGTGGTATATATATACAATGGGATATTATGCAGCCATCAAAAGGAATGAGATCTTGCCATTTGCAATGATGTGGATGGAACTGGAGGATGTTATGCTGAGCGAAATAAGTCAGAGAAAGTCATGCATCATATGACCTCATTGATATGAGGAATTCTTAATCTCAGGAAACGAACTGAGGGTTGCTGGAGTGGGGGGTGGGGTGGGTGGGATGGGGTGACTGGGTGATGGACACTGGGGAGGGTATGTGCTCTGGTAAGCGCTGTGAATTGTGCAAGACTGTCGAATCTCAGATCTGTACCTCTGAAACAAATAATGCAATGTATGTTAAGAAAAAAAAAAGAAGAAGAAGAATGTAGCAGGAGGGGAAGAATGAAGGGGGGGAAATCGGAGGGGGAGACGAACCATGAGAGACGATGGACTCTGAGAAACAAACTGAGGGTTCTAGAGGGGAGGGGTTAGGGGATGGGTTAGCCTGGTGATGGGTATTGAGGAGGGCACGTTCTGCATGGAGCACTGGGTGTTATGCACAAACAATGAATCATGGAACACTACATCTAAAACTAATGATGTAATGTATGGTGATTAACATAACAATAAAAAAGAAAAAATAATTAAAAAATAAATCATTACCAACATAAAAAAAAAAAAGATAAAATTCACTTAACCTCA